>NC_050575.1:150535067-150849736 GCF_011100635.1 Trichosurus vulpecula | reverse complement strand
CTTTTAAGGAAATTAGACTAACTTGCGATGGGTGTGTGTGTGTGTGTGTTTGTGTGTGTGTGTGTGTGTGTGTGTGTGTGTGTGTGTGTGTGTGTGTTAGGCTGTTGCTTGCACCAAACTACTGCCTAGTGCAACGACACCTGACCCATCATACTGAGGGTTTTGCTATCACCATGGCACCCAGGATCCTCTACAACTCAGCTGAATTTGCTCCAGGTATAAAAATATCCTTTTTTGAACTGAAGAACTAAATATATATCGAAGTCCTACCCGTGCTCTGTAGAAATGAACAATGCCGGACAGCTAAATTCCAACTAACAGAAGAGAACAAACCTTGGGCTTCAATCTGGTTAATCAGCAGTTTTTGTTCTGCAGTTCTTGCTTGATCCAGTTTCCTCATCCCATTCTCCCACCCTGAGAAAGCCTTCTGGGAATTTTTGGCAAAGGATGAAGCTTGTAAATGAAAAACACTCTGTGGACACTTTTTGTTGAATACAGGACAGATAGACAAGGAAAAAGACATCTTGGTACATATAGCACTTGAATAAGCTTGTGTCATGAGGGCCTGGTATGGGAATTCTAAGTGGGCTGCAGTCCTCATAGGGAGGGCAGGAGTTTGCTCTTTGGCTTCCCAATGCACTGAGAGAAATTGAAAATCCTCTCAGAATCTTAAACAAGTCAAAATGGAGGATCAGAAGCCCATAGCAGATATAGCAGACTCACTCTAGAGTCCCTGTGGACCATTCAGGGGAGTGACAAGTTACAATAAATTGGCTATGTATTATGGGAAGACAAAGATTACTCAAAACATAGTAATGAGATTGTTCGGGAACGATAGCTCTGGCCCTGTTACAGCCATTCAGATTTCCTTTGCCATGGCTTTATGAATGTTTCTAAAAATTCTGCCAGAATTGATTAATTACTCCTTTTTAGGGCTCTTGATTTCTGTTAAAAGTGAAAAATAGAGCCCATTAAACTAAATAGCTGTGATGTTACTGAAAGCAGCCTATCGGCTCTAAAATGTTACATAGGGCTGTTTGGGCAAAGCTTAGCACTGTTTAAAAAAAGAAAGTTGTGATGTTAAAACAAAAAGCTAATATTTTTCTGGGAATGTTATCTAGGTCAGATAGATGTTAAAATCTCATTTCACCACAAATCGACAGATCAAAACAATTTCTTAAGTGAAGACCACCATCTTAATTTGTCTTATTGGGGCCACTTCGGGCAGAAACACGTCTGTTGCCATTTTGTGACCCCACGGCTGCCTTTTATTATGCAGATTGGGTGAAGGCCTCCTGGGCAGTCTGTTCTGTGGCCAACATTTGCATAATGATTCGCCTCCTTGAAGATGGGCACTTAAAGGAAATAGTTTTTGAATTTCTTTTGTGAAATGGCTGCCTCTTTATTTAATGTTGAAAATGGAAGGGAGTTGGGGAAAGGGCCTGCCTAACACCCTCTGTAGATACTGCCTTTGGAATTATGGGTGGAATTAAACCCGCGGAAGCCGCATTAACCAGCTCATCTGAAAATGGAATTATGAGAATTCTTATTAGCAGCAACACTAGACCAGACTTACAATATTCACTTGAGTAATTATTATTGGTAAAGGCTGGGATTAATTGTTTTTAAACCCAATGAAAATAAATTCTCCGTGATTGCCTGCCTTGGACATGCTGAAGGGGGGTGGGGGTGGGTAAGACGCAGTATGAACTTTTTTTTTAAGGGAGAAAAAAATTTTTGAAATGTAATTTTCCTTCAATTTCTGAGGGAATTCTGTGTGCTTGATGTTTTGTATGTAAAGGGATTATGTGTCACAAATGCAAAATGAAATACAAAATAAACCGAAGAGCAGTGAACGGCCTAAGTGCAAAAAATAATATATAATTTATGATACTTTTACATCTCCATTAAAAACACTAGCTTTTGTAACCTTCCTAGCAACCATCCTCAGGGGCCCCTCGGTAAAGAGGCTGGTCCTCCCAGAGCTCGCAGTATAAAGCTTTAATAAATGAAGCACATATGGTGAGTATCTGAGTGTTCCCTACGTGCAGGCTATTTGTCTGGGTATTCTCACAAGCCTCATATGATATCTTATAATTTGCTAATCCAATATAATAAACATAAAAGCACTTTGTTAAACTAATGTTCAGGGTCTAAATTAAACCAGCCCAGGCAGGAGAGAGAGAGAGAGAGAGAGAGAGAGAGAGAGAATGTTGAAGCTGGTCCTCCAAATCTTAATTCTGAGTGGAACCCAGAGCAATACCTAAAGATAATAATACCATCTGATATGGATGTTTTCAAAGTAGTTTTACATCCACTATATCATATGAAACACTAACCCTCTTGGATTATTACCTTAATTATTATTAGTAGTGGTATTCCTATTTAAATAGACATTGTTATTCCTATTTGACTAATAAAAAAAAATTGAGGGTGAGAGAGGTTGTGAGTTGCCACAGGGGTTAATTCAATCCAATTCAATTTGCTTTTATTGAGGCCTACTATGTGCAAGTTTCTGGTTAAACACCTAGACAACTGTTTTCAAACTTTTTGGTCTTAGGACTCCTTTACATTCTTAAAAATTACTAAGGACCCCAAAGAGCTTTTATTTATATGAAGTATATATAGATATAGATATAGATATAGATATCTGTATCTATATATTGTTATTTACCACATTAGAAATTAAAACTGATATATTTTTAAAATATTTATTCATTTGAAATAATAATAATAAACCCATTACAAGTTAACATAAATAGCATATTTTATTTTAAAAAACTATTTTCAACAACCAAAAATAGTGTGAAGAGTGGCATTGTTTTACATATTTTTGCAAATCTCTTTAATGTCTGATTTAATAGAAGACAGCTGGATTTTTCATATCTGCTTCTGCTTCAATCTGTTTGATATGTTGTTTTAGTGAAGTATATGAAGAAAATCTGGCCTCACATAGATATGTAGTTGGAAAGGGGAGAAGTATTTTGATAGGAAAGTAAAGTTTTAGGATTCTTGTGAAAATAATTTTGACCTTGAGAACTTCTTAAAAGGGGATCCCCAGGGGTCTCAGAGCTTGAGGAATTTACAAATTAATAGCATCTGTGTGACTTTGGGAGATTTCCTTAAGAGTCTTAGTTTCTTTATCTGTAAAATGGGAATACAACAGGGATGTCATGAAAAATTGGTTTGCTAATTTTAAAATACAATGTGAATGTGAATAGTTATTAATTTCATAATAATTATTATTAATAAAAGAACCATGGAATCATAGAATGTCATAGATGGAAGAGATCTTAGAAATCAACTAGATCCACCCTTTCCATTTTATTGGCGAGGAAACAACTATTTAGTAAAGTGAATTTGTTGTCCAAAATCACTTAGCTAATGTGTGCTAGAGCAGGGCTTCTCAAACTTTTTCCGCTTGAGATCCAGCTCATTGGTGTTGCATTGCCTGAGGGTGTGTGCGGTGCAAAGTGCGCATGCTGTGTGTTCAGAACCAAGGCTGCAATGAAGTTGTGTGATATAACAAAGGCAAGTGCTGCCAGAAATACCTCAGATTCATCATGTGTTTGATTTGAATTAAGTTTTGGTTGTTGTACATTCAGAAACCTTTTACTGGTCATGACCCACAGTTTAAGAAGTGTTGACCCAGCTAGAGTAGAAATTTAAACTCAGTTTTTCTAACTCCAGATTTAGTTTCCTTAGCTCTCTACCAATAGATCCCAACTTCCCAAGTCATTAAGATCCCCCTTTTCCCTCAAATGTTTCTTAGATTTCTGTGTGATATTAGCTCTACTATTGATATCTATTGATTGAAAAAAATAGGTGATGATGCAAAGTTACCATGAGTTCAGTAATGCTTTTAAACAAATTTGATTTTGATTAATTGTACAGCACCTATATACATTTAAAAATGGTAATATAGAGACATCGGAGATACTTATTCAGTCTACAAAAGATGAATTTGTTTCTTTCTTATTTATACTGAGTTAGTTAGAAATGGATCCTATGTAATCCTTTGCCACCACCCACTAAGGGATTCATAGCACAAAAGGTTGGGAACCATAGCTTTCTTCCCAAAGGCCTTTTGCCACAGCACATTGGTAGCAGAGATGGAATTTAGGGCATGGTAGGTTTCTGGCCACGATATCTTTAGGAAAAATAGGTGGCCATTATCTTTCCACTTGACATTATAAGACGACTAGTCATATTTCTCTAAAGAATAGGATCAATATGGTTTGAGAGCTATTTGCTCTGATGAGAATAGAGCTATAAGTAGGAATTCCTTCACTTCAGGAGAAGGGGAAGGTGTTGTAGAGGACAATCTGAGTCCCTGTGTAGTTACCCCAGGAGAGGAGGCAGTCACTCCTCTGGAGAGACCCATTTAGGCACACAGTGGTTGAGGGAAAAGAAGGCCCTGAGATATGGTTATTAGAAATAGATTTGAGAAGGAGCATTCTAGGGAAGGTGTCTTTGGCTCCCTTTGGTTTTCAGTATCCTGATTAAAGCCCCAGTAGTCTGACATTGACACTCTCAACAGAGATACTTACAAAAGGTTGGCAACTCTCTGCATTTTACACTAAAATGAAGGAATGACCGCATGAGTTCTGAAGTTCCCTGATTTTCCCTTTTTTCAATTAAATCCTACAACCATTTATTAAGCACCTACCCCAAACAAGATGCCATGCTAGGTTCTGGATGTACAAAGAAGAAAAAACCCTCAACATATTCCTTGCCCTTTAGGTGCTTAGAGTCTAATAAAAGAGCTTTTGAAAAATAAAAGCCTGACTTCAAATTTCTGTCCAGTAAAATTTCAGATGGGCCTTTAAATCCTTAGGTAAAAAACCTGATTACCCTAATAGACTATGATGGTAAATTAGATCAAGTTTGACTAATTTTCCCCTTTCCCTGACCCAACTGTCTGGTATTTTGATTGAATTGACCAAGCCTATTAATTATTTTAGTATCATATCAACATAATCTTGAGACAGAAAAACCCCTACCTTTTCTTGTTTTCATTAAAGCCTTTGGAATTTTTCTCCATATTCACAGAGGTTTCTCAAATGGTAAAACCTGAAGATGATATTCCCTTACATAGGACCAGTTCCTTAGGTAATCTGTATATCCAAAATTAATTAGGAAAGATTAGAGGAAATCATACTATTAATAATTGTAAACACTGTAAACACTCTGGAAATCCATGGAAACATCAGCATTTTTATGAGAACCAAATGAAATAAAAGATGCCAAAGCCTTTTGTTTCTACAAGGCATTTTTTTTATTCTATAAACTTGCAATAAGCAAGCAATAAAGGCACAAAATTATACAGTCCCTGACTTGGAGAAATTGATCATCTCTATTAGACAGGATTAGGAAGGTCCTTGAAGGAAGAGAAAGATTTCAACAAGAGTAGGGAGTACATTCCAGAAATGGGGATTGGTGAATGGACAGGACACAATTGGGAAACAACTAGTGCCATCTGGCTTGGTTGGTACAATGAAAACATGAAGGGGAATAAGTAAGGTGAGATAAGATTGGAAATGTAGGTTTGAGCCCAATTATGGAGAGCTTGAAATGATAGATTAAGAAGTTTTTGTTTTAGTTTATGAGCATTAGAGGGAAGGACCAAATATATCAGATTCGTTAACTAAGAAGATTAATTTAGCATCTATGTGAAGAATAGAAATGGCAGAGAGAGAGAGAGAGACTAGAGAGAGATCAATGTACTATGATTATTCTATATTATCTACTGAATTAATTACATCAAGAATAGTTTTATATCAGGGCAGCTAGGTGCTAGGTGGTGCAATGAGTAGAGTACTGGCCCTGGAGTCAGGAGGACCTGAGTTCAAATCCAGCTTCAGACACTTGACACATTTACTAGCTGTGTGACCTTGGGCAAATCACTTAACCCCAATTGCCTTTCCTTCCTCCACTCAAAAAAAAAGATTAGTGGTGGAAAAAAAAGAATAGTTTTATATCACCAATGGCCTAGCAATCCACACAGGAAAAATCAAATGGATGAAGAATATATACTATCTAACTAAAGGCATGTAGTTGGATGAGTAATCCATTGAACTAGTCCCTCAACCAGCATCTCTTTCTTTCTGTATGTCTCTATGGATATGTGTCTATATCTGTATCTATATATCTATATAATCTATATATCTCTTATCTATATTCATATCTATATCATGTAGATCTCTATTGATATCTCCATCTCTCTCTCTCTCTCTCTCTCTCTCTCTCTCTCTCTCTCTCTCTCTCCCCCTCTCTCTCTCTTTGGCAGACATTAAAGATGGACAAATTTGGCCTAGGATTGAAAAAAAGAGGGAGATCATCCTATATTGTATTTGGGAAATTGCATCATGCTCTCAATTTTCCTAAACTATCCCTTGATACAGAAACTCATCTTTACAACAATAGTAGTACTCTCCTGGTGATATTATATAGCTGAACAACATCAAACATTGCAATCTTTGAAGAATCAAGATATTCATTAACCCTAAGGGTAATGAGAGATGCATCATGGGTTTAAGTAGGCCACAGCATATTAATTAACAACAATATCTTTAGAACAAGTATTGTCAAAGATTTCATAAGGAGATACAAGCCTAGAAAAGAAGGCAGAGTCAGTTATGTAATGAGAACAAGGAATAAAGATTAATAGCCCATGTGTCACATTGTTTTTAAGTCACATTCAAATCTTCATGACCCCATCTGGGATTTTCTTGGCAAAGATGTTGGAGTGGTTTGCCATTTCCTTCTCCAGCTCATTTTGCAGATGAGAAAACTGAGGCAAATAGGATTAAATGACGTGCCCAGGGTCACACAGCTAATAAATGTCTGAGGCCAGATTTGAACTCAGGAAGATTAATCTTCTTGACTCCATAAAGCCCAGTGTTTTATCTACTGTGCCACCTAACTGTCCCCATTGCTACCCATGAATTATTAAAATACGTGCATTCTAAAGGAGATATTTGTAAAGTGCTTATCACGTTGTCTGGCATATAGTTGGCAATTAATAAATGCTTTTTCCCTTCCCTTCTCCTCTCTTGTACATTGGGTATCTACTATGGAGAAATCTCACCAGTGGATAGGATCTATGAGACATAAGACATTTTTCTATAGAGGGTTTATGAAAGGAAGTGGAAAAGCAATATGGTGTAGTACATTTAAGTTGGATTCAGAAGGCTTGGTTTCAAATCCCACCCCTGATACTAACTGTATCACATAGGCAAGTTACTTAATTTCCTTATCTGTAAAATGGTGACAATTAGACATATCACAATGTTGTGAGGCTCAAAAGAAATGACATAGGTGAAGGCCTTTGACAACTTTGAAGATCTGTTTAACTGTCAATTATTTCAAAGATAAGAAGATATGGATTGATGATGGTCTGCATAAGGAATATTCAATGAGATGAGATCATGGACCTACCCAAGTTTCACAGTTATATTGCAGGGTTGGCATGCTTTTCATTTCTTTGTATTGATTTTCTCAACATTGGGTCTCTCACCTAGCCATCAGGTACACCAGTCCCTGCCAAAGGACAGGAAAGCCTGGAGAAAGCCAATAGGCTGATAGAGACATTTCCTGTGGGCTGAGAGGAATTTTTTGAAGTTGCAGTAACTGCAAAGCTGCTTCAGAGCACGAATATCATCCCAGAGGAAGAGTCAATATTTTCAATCCCTTGGTATTACCCAGGCTTCTCTCAACATCAAACGACATCAGTGCAGGGACAAGAGGCATTTCTATTGACATCTTATTGGGCTCACAGACTCTCTACACATTATACAATGTCACCGGAATGGTTTAGGCTCCATCAGAACAAGAATCAAGATTATAGGTAAAAGCATTAAGAAGAGAAAGTAGCCTGCATCCCCGATCGCAGGGAGTCATTTAGAGGTTTCCATTTTCTTTTGTACAGAGATGAGAAAAGGCACCATTCTGTGCCTTGGTGGGCTTGTAGCAACTCACTGACTGCAAGGAGAATTTGGGGTGAGATTTTGAACCCCCAAATTCTCCGTAGTGACATGGCTCCCTGCCCCCTTATAAGCCTATTAATGGTTGCTTCAGGGATGATTGAAAAGTATTGAATAGTAAAAAGCCTCCCAGTTGGATTCAGATAAAACTACCTAGTTTAGACACCCTCCACCTTCCACTCCAAAAGACTGGCACAGGAAATAACATCTCACCTTTTACTATGGCACATGAGAACTACAGCCAGGCAACACCACAACATGTTACTGCTGGGTTCAGTCTATTACTGTAGCTGATCTGCCGGTGGAATTTTAGGGAGAGGGGAATAGGGGAAACGGGAGTTGGAGAAGAAGTAAAATACCAGGTAATTAGAGTGTAGAAGCCCCAGTCACCTAATCAGTCCTGACAACAGTTTCTTAAGTCTTTAGCTCCTGCCTCCATCCTGGCTCTGGCAGGTCTTGGAAGTGTCTCTCTCACATCCCTCCCCCTTGTTTTCTCTGCAAGTCTATTTACCACTTTGACTGAGGGGTGTTTGCTTTCTGTGTTGTTGCAGGGTCCAGAGTGTCTAATTGACAAATTACGCTGCGCTTTTGGTGGTTTTAACTAATCATTTAAAATAAATAAGATCATAATTATCAGTTTCCATTTACCCATTTATTAAGTAACAGTGTTCACACTGAGCAGTTTGATTCTATGTTATAATAAGGCAATCTCTACACGATGACAGATGGTGTTTCATTTTGCCGACACTGTGCTAAAGTGCTTTGAGTTGTGATGTGTTTGATTTTATTAGAGATCAGATTTAACACATGCATGCTACATAACTGCAATCGCATTCCCATTTCTCATCTGTAGGAGAAAATGAAACTATGATGAAATGTAATATACTCACCCTCAGGCAGAACTAGTGGGACTGGGAATTGCAACATAATAAATCTAATGGATATTACACTACAGGACCCTAGAAATTTACTGTTATTATGTTCAGGGAAGGAACTTGGTTTTGTAAAACTCACTTTTATTTCGCCGGCATCAGTGAAATTTCACATTATTTAACTGCTGTGTCCTGATAGCAGAGCTCCAGTATTTGTGAGGTTGAAGGAGAAATGAGCTCAGAGGAAGCCAGGAGTCCGAGAGGACAGGAAGGAGAAGGGAGCAGGGCAAACAGGAAAATGATTGCACTGGCTCCATGCAAATGAGGACGATGGCGTGTGTCGTTAACAATGGATTGTTGGGGTTGTCAAATTAAGCCTCATTTAGCAATTCCGTAGCATGGCAGCCCCTGGTAGAGAACTCATCTTGAAAAAAAATTTAAGTGTGATATCAAAGGCTTTTATATTCTCTGCTCGCTCCACACCCCTCAGTGGGAAATCCAAGTTAATTACACATTTACTTATTGATGTGACTATTGACAGAACATTTCCCTAATGAGTTCATTGTCAAGTGAAATTCCCAAGATGGGTTTGGGCATCCTAAAAGCCTCCTCCACCAACAGGGGGAATTCCCATAGGTTGGTTCAGGCTGGGTCTATACTACATCAGTAGCCTTTTAACTGGTCTCTTGCCTCCACTCTCTCCACCCTTCCCTCAGATCCCTCTGATCCAGATGATACACCCTGGGTAATCTTCCTAATCCCCAGCTCTGATCATGTCATCCCTGGCACAAGAACTTTTCAGTGACTCCTTTCGGTGACAACATCTCAGCTGGGCCTTCACAACAAGGTCCACACTGCCTTTCCAGCCTTGTTCCCTCCTGTTCAGAAATCAAAGCCCTCTGCTCCTTGAAGGCTGGTCCCATTATTATCCCACAGTCTTGCCCCTTACTTTTGCTTCTGTGATTCCTGTTCTCTGTAATTCTCTCCTTCTATATCTCTGTCTAAACATTAATTGTTCCTTCAGGCCCAGCTCAAAGCCCCATCTTCACCATCAAGTCTAACTTGATCACACCAACCCAAAATTTGCCTGTTTCCCTCTGAACTCCTATAACTTTCCTTGCCTGTATTAAGTTGGCATTTACGTTAAACCCCCTTGTAGTCTTTTCAGGGTGTATCTTAGCCTCCTGGTTAAACAAAAGGCTCCCTGAGACCAGGGACTGTGGCTGTACTTGGAAGGTGGATAGTGTGCTGTACTGAAGACCTAAGTTCCAACCCTACCTAAGACCCTTACTACATGTATGACCCTAGACAAGTCATTTAAATTGTTTCCTCATGTCTAAGTATGGGGATGGCAATAATAATTCCTAGGCTTGTTGTAAATATAAAATGGGATTATATCTATGTATGTATACATATATAATATATACAAATATATAATATGCACATATCTATAATACATAAGATAATATACATAACATAGAATTACATATATATACATATATGCATATATATGTATAAGTGTAAACCTTAGAGCATGATATAAATGCTAGTTATGATGATAATGATGTTGATAATGACAATGTCCCCTATAATATTGTGCTCAATGTTCATCATAAAGCAGGATTTTAATTTACACAGGGTGTCCCAAAAGTCTTAGTGTTATCAGACTTAAGCTATTAAATGTCAATACTTCACTAAGACTACTGAGACATGCTATATTGATGGACTAAGAAAGCATCTTCAAACAGAAGGGTGTGTAGAACACTACATCTTGGATGAGAAGATCTGGGTTCAAATCCCAGCTCTCTCACTGGGTACCAGGGGGGCCTGGAGCAGGGAAGCTTCCCTTCCTTTATTTAAAGGAAGGGTTTGGACTCACTGATCTCTAAGGTCTCTTCTAACACTTAATTCTATGAACCTATGCCCTATATTTCCTCCACTTCTCTCTCACCCAGGCAGTTTCTACCATACAGCCATGATAATACAGAAAGATTCAACTTGGAGTCTGAATACCCATGTACAAGTAATAGCTATACTACTTATTACATTGTAGTACCTTGGGTAAGTCAGTTCATGTCTCTGGGCCTCAGCTTCCTCCTCTGTAAAATGAGAGGGTTGGAGTAGATGGCCTTTAATTTACCTGCCAACTCTAAATAACAAACAAGAGGCGATGTGGTGTTGTGGATAGGAAGCCAGCTTCAGAGCCAAGAATACTCGAATTCATGGTCCTACCTCTGACATACTGGCTGTGTGACCTTGGGTAAGTCATTTGACTTCTTAATGCTCTGAAAAACTCTCTAAGATTAGAGGTTGTTGAGAGGGTGTTGACCTGTATTGGGAAGGGGGACTGTCCTCTTCCTACAATTTCCTATTTCTCACCAGCTCCATTGCTTTTGGTCTTCTTTGGACCTCTCCATCATGCCTTCCTTCCCTAGGAAACTCATCACTGGAAAATCTCATTATCTCGCAAGATTGAATCTGCCTTGATGCTCACACCTTATCAGTACCCTCTGCCTCTATGATTGCTCCTCTGACTGGAAGGCAGTGCCATGGACTTTAGGGCCTCCATTTAAGGAGAGGATTCAGCACCCCCCGTCTTTTCCCTACTACCCACTAGTTATACTGCTTTTGGCCTTCATTATGTCCCCTCCCCAGGTACCTCCCTCCCTCCTTTTCACTTTCTATTTGTCTTCTTCCATTAGAACATAAGCTTCTTGGGGACAGAGACTGTTTTTATTTTTATTTGCATCTATATTCCCAGTGTCTAGCACAGTGTCTGCCATATAATAGGTGATTGATTAATGTTTATTGACTGACTGACCTAAGCTGGTGAAGTTACTGGCCCAGTCCCTATTCTTATGCACCAAACAGTCCCCCTTCCTCTCTCACTCAGGCAGGTAGTCTCTACAATACTTTTACTACCTACCTCAAGCTTGTGGAAAGTTAAGATGGGTGAGGTTCTTTGTAGACCTTAAAGCACAATATAAATTTCAGTCTATTATGATTTCTTATTATGATCATATGCTAAGGACGAGACAAGAAAAATGAAGTAGGAAGAAAACAGGTTAGTCACTCACAGTGACTTCCTATTTGAAAGGATGGCAGCTTCACAAAGAAAGGTTGTGAAGTTCTTTTTAAAAAAGGACTAAAACTCCCATCTGGAATGTTTCGAAAGGATCCTGCCCAGAAACAGATCCATAGACTGGATAGTCTCATAGGATCATCAATTTAGATCTGGAAGGGACCTTAGAAGTCATCTAGCCCAACCCCCTCATTTTATAGATGGGGAAATTGAGTCCCAGAGAAAGGAAGTGATTTGCCCAAGGTCATCTAGATTATAAGTAGTTAGACACAGGATTCGAACCTAGGTCTTCTCACTCCAAATTCAGCAAGTCCTCATTCACCACATTTATCCCACTGATTTCCCCTAAGTCATTTCTATCATCAAGGTTCTGTGTGAGGCTGTTGGATGACAGGTAGGTTGACTGGTAGCAGTTTTTTCCTATCACCTAAGGGACACTGTTAGGAGCTGTCTGTGTTTCAATAAAAACACCTCCAACTAGTTTACCTTGGAACGGCTTCCCTCTCCTCAATTAAGTGGAAGACAATTAAATTGGAGTCCAGCTTCGAGGAGTTCATTATGCCTCATCGAAAATGATAAATGATTCCTTCTGACCCAGTCACCTCGCCAACATGGCCCGACCTCGTTTTTCAAAGAGCTAATGAAACCGACTGATTTCTCACTCCTCAGTAACAGATCCAACAAAAACAATGCACACACCATGAAATGCTTCACTGCGGGAGCAGGGTGGAGAAGAAGGCCAGAAGAAGGGGGCGGGGGAGTTATACACAAAGCTCACACTCAACATTTTGACAATTGGCAAAAGTGACTTTGAAGTAGAGTTGAAAAACGGATACCAATCTACATATTGATTTCCTATCTCTTACTAGGCTCCAGTCCACTCATTGTCAACTAGACCACTCTGGAAGAGGGGGAGAGAGAGAGAGAGAGAGAGAGAGAGAGAGAGAGAGAGAGAGAGAGAGAGAGGAGACAAAGAGAGGGGGGAGGGAGGAAAGGAAAGAGAGAAAAGAAAGACAGGGAGGGAGAGACAGAGACAGAGAGAAGGGGATATAGAGCATGGAGCCAAAAGGGAGAAGAAATAAGGAAGTAACAAACAGCATTTTTATTGGGGAAACACATTTCCAGACTGTAGGTGAGTTGCCATATAACACTAGAGATAGGGGACAAAATTCCATCCCCATTCCAATTAGGGCAAGGGTCATGTCTGCTCTTCTTCTACTGTTTAGAGACATTTTGTTAAGTGGACACAAGTTAACTCCCAACATCTCCAGATATTTGTAAAAATCAGTTGTAGGATCATAGATTTAGAGTAAGAAGGGACCTTAGAAGGAACTTAATCCAACTGTCTCATTTGACAAATGAGAAATTTGAGATTTAACTTTCTCCAAGTCACAGAGGGAGAAAGAGGCAAAGCTAGGATCCGAGCAGAGGTCTGAACTGAACTCCTTCTGTGTAGTGGACACTGCTCTGGATTTAGAGTCAAAAGAGACCCAGTTTCAAATCTTGCCTTCAAAATTCATTGTCCGAACTTCAGTTTCCTCATCTGAGGTATCTAAGTGGTACCATGGAGAGAGTGCTGGACGTGCTGGCAGAAAAACCTGATTTCAAATTCTAGCTCAGATGCCTATTAGCTCTGTGACCCTGGGTAGGTCACCAAACCACTGTCTGCTTCAGTTTCCTCCTTATAAAATGAGAATAACGATAGGTTAAAATGAGATAATATTCGTAGAGTGTTTTTTTTTTTTGCTTTTTGGCAGGGCAATTGGGGTTAAGTGACTTGCCCAAGGTCACACAGCTAGAACATGTGTCAAGTGTCTGAGGCCGGATTTGAACTCAGGTCCTCCTGACTCCAGGGCCGGTGCTCTACTGACCACACCACCTAGCTGCCCCCACGTAGAGTGCTTTGCAAACCTTTAAGCACTCTATAAATGCTAGATATTATTATTTATAAAATGAGGATAATACCTTTTGTCTTTGTGAGAATCAGATGAGATAACAAATATGAGGTGCTTTGCAAATCTTAGTTGTTGTTCAGTCTTGTTAGACACTTCATGGCCCCATTGGGTGTTTTCTTGACAGAGATACTGGAGTGGTTTGCCATTTCCTTCTCCAGATCATTTTACAGATGAGGAAACTGAGGCAAACAGGGATAAGTGACTTGCCCAGGGTCACACAGCTATTAAGCATCTGAGCCCAGATTTGAACTCAGGGTTCTCCTGATTCCAAGCTCAGCACTCTATCCCCTGCACTACCTAGCTGTGCTACCTTAAAGCCCTATAAAAAGCCAATTGCTATTATTATCAGACATTGAGATATGGATTAGATCTGTGATTTTTGTTGTTTTCGAGAACTCCTGGGGGAGGAAACTCCCTCTACTAATATAGGTCAACACCTTCTCTGCAACTCATAGTCTTAGAGAGTTGGCTAGAGCACTGAGAGGTTAAATGATTTGCCCAGAGTCCCGTAGAAATGTCAGCGACAGGACTTGAATCCAAGTTTTTCTGACTCTGAAGTCAACTCCCTAATCACTATGACACGGATGCCTCCTATTATTATTATTAAACTATCATAATTCCATTGAGTGCTTTAGACTCTTAGCCCTTCCAGGAACCCTACTTTAATTCCTTTGCTCTTGCCCACAAATAGTTATCGTCTTTCCTCATTCCCCTGATGGAACATCAAAGCTGGAATGTGTCTATCTAAACTACCCATGAAGTACCATTTTGAATTGTCCTTGTGTATGGCATTCCCCTACTAGATTGTAAGCTCCGTAAAGTCAAGGACTGTTTGTACCTAGTGGGTTCTGTACCACTAAAGGTTTAATAAATGTTTGCTGAAGTTGAAGCAGTATATTTAGACTTGAGACAATTTTGAAAGAGTGGCATTTCATAGCAACCAGCCCATACTGCAGTTATCTCTTCCACATCGTGACCTTGCCCATTGCATTTTCCATATATTGAAGACTGGAATAAGAAATTAAATGGAAATATTTTTGGAGTTTTGTGTAACCTGTAGACCACATGTAAAGGGCAGCAGATAACACAGAAAACAGTTCAGAAACTCAGAAATGCACAATGTGTATATATATATATATATAGTATAATATCAACATATTTTATCTTTTAATACCATAATTATTCAAATTTCTTTTCTGGTATGAAGGGAGGGCCAAAAAATTTCATGTGGATTTTCCAGATTGCAGGTGCATTGTGCCCCTAGCCCCTGTAATGTGGAAGGGATAACTATTTGTTTTTAGTAAAGACTGGGAGCTACTTGACGATAAGGCCTATGCCTTCTTAATATCCGATAAGCCCCTTTATGGTGCCACACATGGAGTTAGGTAGTTCCAATTAAGGTTGATGTCGAGGTTTATAAATGGTATTTGGGACTGAGTTACTGTAGCCTGTTGATACTCACAGTGTGTTTTTCTATGGCTCTTTGTAACATGATTTTACTCCTGAGATCATGATCTGGAGTCTTAGGATCAAGGTTCCAATCCTAGCTCTGCTTCTTGTGGGACAAGTGGGACCACAACCTGTGGGATATGGTTCAAATCACTTGGCCTAACTAGGCCTCAGTTTCCTCACCTGTAAAAAGAGAAGATTGGACTTGTGGTGGAGTGGGGAAAGTGTTGAATTTGGACCTTTAGTTTGGATCTCGGCTCTGCTGTATGGCTTTGAACGAGTCACTTAACCTCTCTCTGCCTGTTTCCTCATTTTTAAAATAAGGACACCTATTTTATAGGTTTAGATGGTCTCTTTCGGCCCCTTCCAGCTCCAAATTTTAGAACCTGCACTCTTTCATGATTGATAGCCAAATGTCATCACAGAGGAAGACGAGTATTAAAGAGATGGTTATTTTCAGGGGCCAGTAGTTTTGGATGGGCCTCAAGTGCATGCTAAATGAGGATAGGTTGAAGAAACTAGGCATTCGGGTCCTGGAGAAGGGAAGACACAGGGAGGACATGACAGCTGTCTTCAAGTCCATGAAAGGATTTAATTGGTAGAGGGATTAGATTTATTCTCCTTGGCCCCAGTCAGCAGAACTAGGAGCAGCGAGAAGTCACAAAGTAGAAAATTTAGGCTTAGTATGAGGGGAAAACCAGAAAAACTATAGCAACTTCCTAACAATTAGAGAAATCTGAAAGTGGAAGGGTCTGATTTTGGAGGCAGGCAGCCAGTGGGTCCCCTTGAGGAGAGGACTCTAGAAAAAGCTAACGTCCCCTGCCCATGTATTGGGTGTCTAGTAGTGGTGGTCTTTTGGGGATATAAGTTGAACTACATGACTACTGAGGTCTCTTCTGATTCTGAAATTCTGTGATTCTGTGCTTACTCTTCCTCCTTAATTTGGGGACCAGTTTGTTAACCATATGAAGCACCCACTAAATTGTGAGCTCCTTGAGGGCAGAGACTGTCTTTTGCCTTTTTAGCACAGTACCTGGCACATAGTAGGTACTCAGCAAATGTTTATTAATTGCTGTATTAACTAGTCCAAGCTATCCACATTGATGGAGTAATTTGTTATACTTCCTGTTCAGCTTCATGTTGTAGTTGTAAACAAGTGGACAACTGATACCCTTGAGATTATAAAAGAGCAAGAGGAAGGCATTTGGTGGGTTGGGTGAATCTTCTATGGAGGGATTCATTGGCAAACATAGACATGAACAGAATAGAATAAGGAGGCACAGAAGGATGGCTATCTGATCCATGCTGATGAAAACATGTCTCCACTGAAGCTTCTGAGTATCTTGGAAGTAAGTGTTTTTCTTGTTCCTGCTTTGATCATTGTCCCTCCTCCCACCTCCAGCCAATCTTGAGCTTTTCATGGTAGGAGCTGACTCTAGTCAGAGCTTTGTCCACCCTCTAGTCTAGCAAAAACATTATGCCTGTGGATGACTGGTAGCTTCTCTTTTCTTGGTGCTTATGCATAATTTCATTCACATGTATAGTTGCCGTGGGCTGGGGGAGAGGGTTCCTCTCTAGTGACCTTGTCTTTGGGATTTTTGCTTTGATCTAAGCAGATTTTTTCCTTCGATATTTCTAGCTCACCTTTCTTGCTATGTTGTAGTAGGAAAGGCAGGGATCTTGGGGTTGGATGACATGGGTTTGAATCTTAGTTTTCTTTGTATTGGCTGTGTAACTATGGACTAACCACCTAACCTCTCTGAAACTGTTTCTTAATATGTAAAGGTACATCCTACAAGATGGGAGGTGTGAAGATAGAATGAGAACATAGACATGAAAACAAGCTGTAAACTGTCAAAAGCTTACTATATGTGAGGGATTAAATATTTTTTTTCTATCAGCATCATTTTCCAAAAGACTTTTTTTTTACTGTGTCGAGTAAGAAATGAAAACAATTATAGAATGGAAAACTAGATATATAAAGGATTAACATCTGGAGATATCTTCTTAACCACTGCTTTAATGTCCCATCATTCCCCTTGTCACCTCCCCTTTCTCCCCTACAGACATGCACACACACACACACACACACACACAGGCTGACATACACATTATGATAATCCCCTCTGTCAACAGAGTTGCCAAGACAGGCCTGCACGGGTAACAAATAGCGACAGTAAATCACTGGCAGGAGCCATGAATTAGTCAGGAGCTCTATATACTCCTTATTTTCACAGTCAGCCACACTGTAAACATATACTTCAGCTCACCAGGTGAGGAAGAAACTGCTGTATGGGCTGCGCTCTTGGGTTTGTTTGGCTGCTTTGTTTGTGTTGGCTGTCTCCCTTTTCCCTCTCCCACCCCCTCCCCAACTTACAAATGAATGCAGATTGTTTTACTTCTTGTAACCATGACAGAATCATCTGTTTCCTTTTCAACCTGGCTCAGGAATGATGTGAGCTCAGGTCCCCTTTGCAATGCTGCTCTGCAGTGTGACTGTATTGAGTGGGATGGAAGATGGGGGGCAGGGATGGAAGGCTGTACAGCATGAGGGCCCTGCCACCTGCCACATCAAGGCCCCACATCCCAGGCATGGCCAGAGCGTCTCCCTCTATTTCACCAAAGGCAATCTCCTTTTCATTACCTTGTTATCAGATCAACCATTTTTTACCCTTTCCTCCAAAATGAAGCTCACTTACTTTGGATGGCGGTCTAGATCTCTTCCTAAGGTGAAAAATAAAATGCATTTTTTATATTCAGACTTGGTATATTTTCTTCTTGTTTTCATTTATGCCAAAGGGTGGGATGGAAAGGAAAGGATTGTTTCAAAGCTTAGGTGGCCAAAGAACAATCAAAGCAATTTGACCTGAACTGAACTTGTCAGGGAATCCCCCGTGTGATGACTTGGCTAAAGAGCTTAGCTTCATTCATCTGATAGACTTTTTATTTGCATCATTGACTAGGAAAAAAACACACAACACAACTGACCACATTAGGTAATGTCTAGTTGATGGAGTGAATAAAAGTTAGGTGTCAAGCTAGCTTTTATTACTCCCTTACCCTTCTTATTCTGCTTTTTTTTTCAGCTGGAATTTTCATTGTCAAAAAGCTGAACTCATAATAAGTCAAAGTTTGCCAAGCATATCATTCTTCTCTTGGAAAACCCTGGCAACTTCTGACTCTTAATAGCCACTTTATTCTGTCTATTTGGTTATCAGTATTGTCATGTCATACTTATAGGACAAAGCATTGAGCCTAACTAACTCTGGCTTATGTCACCTTGATTGCCCCTAATAAGGCTTGTTTACCCTGCACCAGTCTTCAAGAGGTCTCTGGTTCAGGGTACATGACAGGGCGACTCAGTACTGAGAAGCAAGACTCTAAGAACAAGGGACAACTACTTCTTCATGATATATCACAAGTATTGAATTAATATTTTTTTTCCTGTGGATGTTAAAGCAACGGATCACCTCCTTCCATCATAACACTTTAATAAATACAGTAGACTTCCCTTTATATCTTGATTATTTTAGACATAGATTTGGATAAATGGGTGTTAAAACAAACCAGGCACACACACCATTCTTAACATAGCTGTTTCCTATAGAGATGGCCCATCAGAGAAAGCAGAGAGGTCCTGATAAAGGCCTGCAGGCCCCTACTTGTTACATGACCCCACCTTTAACCTGCTCTTATTGGTTTTACAACCATGTTTAATCACTAGGGGATGCTTCTGGCCACTTGCCTGATCCTGCTCAACTTAGCAATTATACATTCCTCCAAACAGAAGGCACTCAGGGGCAACACTCAGTTTTCTAAGTTTCTGAAAGAACTGGTGACCTCAATCTTCTATCTCCATCCATTGTTGTGGGTATTTGTTTTGTTAGTCTAAGAGCATACTGTGTCTCTTGTCTCATACTCCACTGTCTTGGAGATGCCACCCTTTTCCTTTACTTATGAATTTGAATTGCCTCCAATCACAGGAGCATGGCATAGTGGAATTCATCACACAAGCATGGCTTATCCCTTTAGAGTTCTTTATTCATAACCGAAGAAGCAAAGGAATAGAATGAACTACACCAAAACCATGAGGGTGATCTGACTATGGCACTTCCCAGTTCTCCCAGCCTAAGACTTGTCTATAGGAACAACCAATATACAGAACTTCTGGGAACATAGTTTGGTCATTTATACTTAGACCTTCTATTGTCACTGCTCCAGGAAAAAAGAAGCATTGGCCACTCACCAGGTCCCCATTTTCTCCCAAAGTCACCATTTCTCTGTTCACAATTCTAACCTCTACACAAATACATGTAGTGGATTTGGGTCCTTCTCCAGGCCAACTTAGTCCTGTCCATTGGCCAGGGAAAACCATAAGCAGGTATTTCTAAACCATTATACCTTGTTCCCCTTTCCCAATCTTGTTCCTTCTCTTCCCAGAGTTTGTACATTAGCTGTAGCTCACTTCCAGTCCTGGGTCTGGATTTTCACTAGATTTTTAGCTATTTTCACATCCTCCTCAGCAGCTAAAACTAGGTGGATGTTCTTATATTTGGGACCTTTATGGACAAGACCAACATAATACAAGGGATTCATGGCTTTTTCCTCTTCTCTTGCCTGAGTGATAATGAAGCAGATTGAGGAAAGAAGTTAAACTTACTTTGGCCTTGGACTCTTAACTCTTTCTATCGTGTCATCTGTTCTACTGTGATATGCTGCCATATCATTTGTCTATGACCCTGTTCAGATGCCATGTCAAAATATGACTTCTTCCAAGCCTTTGTCAACACCGTATCAGTGTGGCATAGTAGAGAGCTAGCCTCAATGCTAGGTTGAGCTAGGTTCAAATCCTATTGACATCAAGGACATCTTTTCCCTCTCTTGCCTCCCTTTATGGGGAACACCTTGATACATATATCCACTTTCTTTTCACTTGTCCGATTCATCCATTGTAATGCTGGATATCCAGCAAATGTCTGTTACATGCTAGCTGAAGAGCTAGCCTGTTGAATAACAGATATAAGGGGCCTGGGCTGGGTCTCTTCCTCCAGTTTTCATTGATCTTGTCTGCTCCTTACGGATCATATCACTTATCTCTACCATGCATTCTGATACTTTATTATTTTCAGAATAGTACTTAATGATAAATCCATCTTGTACTGCTTTGTAATTGCTTCTTATGAATAATGATCTCATCTACTAAATAGAACTGAAAGCTCCTCCAGGGTAGGGATTCATTATCCAATAATTCTACCTATGACTGACTTTAATGGGAAGAAGCTGTATGAGAGAGCAGGAGAATGATTCTAGCTGAAGGAGAACAAGGGAATCTTGGAAAGAGATTTGGAGGGTTTTGGAAATGGGAATGATGAAGATTGAGATCAAGGAGGGGAAATTTGAGAGGACCTGAGAAGAAGTTGAAGGAGAAGAAAGAGAAAAACTCAGGTTGTAGGAAGAAAAGGGTTTCAATTGAAGAAGAGGGGTTCAAGCAGAAGGATCTAAAGGGAGGAAGTCAAAGCAGGCGAACTGAAGCTGAATGATGAGGAAAAAAGAGAAAGTAACAATGTGGAGGAGAGGGAGACTCAAGAGTCTGTAAGACAATGTAAGCAAGACAAAGCAAATAAATCAAGCTGATAAGACAAAGCATAAGCAATGATCTAAGACAAGGGAAAGAAGATTAGGTGGGGCTATCAAAGTACTACCACCATAAGAGACTAGAAGGCGCTGAGGAGGTGAAGAATTAAAAGTCCAGAATGGAAGACTTCCTCAGATGGTTTATTACAACAGTTCTCTATAGGAGTGATGTTCAAAACTGTGAAATGACTGAGGACTTTACTTCTGGAAAATATGGAGAATAGGGAGAATTTTGCAGTGACTTTCATGGAATATCAGATTTTTATATTTCTGCCATAGACAAGGGTCTGTAGGAACACCTCATTATTCTCTAGGTTGAACTCTAGGTTGATGAAGTCTTTCTTGAGTAAATGGAAGAACTTCAAGAGGGAAATAAATAAGGAAAAAGATCTTAAGAGTCAAAAAGAATCTTGATTTTATGTCATGGAGAGGAGATTTCTTAATGAAGGCTTATACTTCTATAAACAGAAATTCTAGCCTCTGGGATGGAGTGTGCTTAATAAAACTTGGTAAGAATGTATTTGCTTGGATTCTTCTCCTCAAATAGACTTTAAAGTGAAGAGTAAAGAGGAAGGAAAAATGCTGCCTATATGTATCCACCAAATTAGATAACATGGTGAGTAGATGTAATGAGAGACAAATGAGAAAAAGACAGAAAGAAAGAAGAGAAAGTGGGAAGAAAGGGAAAGAAAGGAAGAAAAGAAAGAATCCTTCTATAAAATAAGCATAGTCAAGTGAAATAAATTCCTGCAATGGCCACATACAAAAATGCATTTCTTATTCTGCATATTATCCCCCATCTCTCTATCATGAAGTGGGTGGTATTCTTCTTTATTAGTCTTTTGGAATCATTGTTGATTATTTAGTTGTTCAGAGTTTTTAAGTCTCTCATAAGTGTGGTTTTTTTTACAATAGTGATATTATTATATAAATGGTTCTCCCAGTTCTACTCATTTTACCCTGTATCAGTTCATATAAGTCTTACCAAATCTCTCTAAAATTGTCTCCTCCATTTCTTACAACACAACAGTATTCCATTACATACCTGTATCGTGATTTGTTCAGCCATTCCCCAACATGAACTGTTCTAACAAATCTGGAAAGCAACATGTAATTATCCCCTTAAAGTTACTAAACAACATATATACCCTTGATCTAATAATAGCACTCTTGGTCCTATACCTCAAGGAGATCAAAGAAAGAAGAAAAGATCCCCTCCGTACAAAAAATGTTTATAGCAGCTCTTTTTGTGTTAGCAAAGAATTAAAATTGGAGCCTGTAATTCTTAAAACAATCTTGCAGTTTTAGTGGGCAACAAACTCAATATAAGTCAACAATGTGAGATGGCAGAAAAACAACAAATCAATGATATCTTTGGTTGTATTAAGAAAAGTCAACTGTCCGAAACTGGCAAGGTAGTAATCTCATTGTGATCTTCCATTGGTGAAACAAAATCTAGAATATGATATTCAGTTCTGGGTGCCCTATCTTAGAAAAGGCATTGATTAGCTGGAGAATATTCAGAGGTGGGCACCCAGGATGGTGAAGGGCCTTAAACTCATGCAGTAAAGTTATCCCTTCCACATAGTGACTTTTCTCATCATGACTTTCCCTATCATAGTTTCAATATATGGGGGGTCAGCATAAGAAATTAAATAGGAATTTTTTGAGAAATTTGTAGAAACTGTGAATGACATGTGAAGACTGGTAGATGAAACAGAAAATGTTTAGAAACTCAGAAATGCATAAAATATTTGTATAGTATTGTATAGCATCAACATATTTTACCTTTTAATACCATAATAATTCAGACTTCTCTGGTATAAAGGGAGGGCAAAAAATTTTACATGGATTTTCCAGATTGTGGAAGTCATAGGGGAGAGGGGGAAATTCCTTGTCCCTAATCCCCATGATGTGGAAGGAATATAACTGTTTATTTTGTTTAAGTAACTAGAGATGTTTAGACTGGGAAAGGGAAGACTCAGGATCAAGGACATAACAGTTTTTTAAAAGTGTTTGAGGCATTCTCAGATGGAAGAGGTATTGAAATTTCTCTTGGCTGCATAAGTCAAAACTTGGATCAATGGGTGGAAGTTACAAAGGCATATTTAAGAAAAGAACTTCCTGAGCTGTCAAAAAGTGGTATAGGCCTGTTCCAAGAAGTAGTGGGATTCTGTTCACTAATTGTCTTAAAACAAAGGCTAAATGACCACTTGTTGGTGTATCATAGAGGAGATTTTTGGCCAGGTATGATATGGATTAGATATCTTGGAAATCCCAACTCTGAGATTCTGATTCTTTTTTTTCCTCTCATGGTACCTAGTATAGGGCCAAGCATGTAGGAATATGTCAATATTACAATGCCTTACTGACTCTGTGCACCTATAAGAGGCTCAGGTATTCTCTCCAATAATGCAAGTCTCAGCCTATTCGTGCCCTCTCATTCCATGTGACTCTCACTCATGTTCTCCCAAAAATTTGCTACAAGGCATCTACTAGGGGTCTTCTTTCCATTATTTTTTCATTGTATGGATACCAATGGACTAGGAGAGTTATCCCTTCTTAAAACATAGCAAATTCATGGTTTTCTCTGGCCATCATTTCTAGGATGATATCCTTTATGTTTATGTGCAATTTGTTTTGCAGTGTATTGCCTGTTTGCCTGCTCATACCATCATTATAATAATGGCTAATATTGACACAGCACTTTGAGGTTTGCAAAACACTTTACATATGTTTCATTGGATTTGGTCCTCACAACTCTGTGAAGTAGGTACTATTATTATCCCCCTTTTACAACTGAGGAAACTGAGGCTGAGAGAGGTTAAATGAACTGCCAAGGGTCACCCAGTTAGTAAGTGTCAGAGAAAAGATTAGAACTAAGATCTTTCTAACTTGGAGTCTAGCACTCTATCCACTGCACCACCTAGCTGCCTCATCATGTACCTTCCCATTGCCCTTGGAGTGATTCTTACCGTCAGCTCCTTGGAGACTGTCTTACACAGCTTGCAGTCACAAACTTTTCACTTGGAGAATAATGGGGTTACAAAGTTGGATCTTTGTTTCAGAGAGAAGCTTTGGATCATTAAGAAAATCATAGAAGTTTCCAAAAGCTATTCAGCCTCCTCTTGTTCAGCTCTGAGCCCAGTTCATGATTTTGAGTGGTTATGTGTTTCACTTAGGAGGTTCTGTATCATTCCATGGCTTGGCACAATCATCTCACATCATCTCTAAGTAGGCATCTCAGGAAGACCCCGCTATGGGGAATCCCTCTTGAAGTGGAACTCTGCATCATGCTTTTTCCAGGAAAGTGACAAACACATTTGGTAAGTATTCACCTTGTTTTATGTCTTGCTTGGTGATAATAATCAGGGGGTAATTAACCAAGTGATCTCTGTTGATGCATCTTTCAAAGTATTTGGTACAATATTGACATGTGCAGGGGAGATACTTTGTTGAGGGAGAGCCTTCAAGGTTTTTAGTTGTTCAGTCGTTCCAGTCGTGTCTGACTCTTTGTGACCCCATTTGGGGTTTTCTTGGCAAAGATACTGGCGTGGTTTGCCATTTCCTTCACTGGACCATTTTATAGATGAGGAAACTGATGCAAACAAGGTTAAGTGACAAGCCCAGGGTCCCACAGCTCATAAATATCTGAGGCTAGGTTTGAACTCAGGAAGACGAGTCTCTTCCTTACTCCAGGCCTGGTGTTCTATCTACTGTACCACTGTATTGGTAATTAAGATGGGACTTTTTTTTGTTTTCTCTTTTAGAATGCTAAAGTAATCAAGTGCCTTTGATTAAGTCTTGCTAGGTGCTAAGCCCCAGGCCCATACTCTTTTGCTGATTAGGTGTGAAGACTTTGGGCCCTAAGAAGGGTATATAAACTCAGAGGTTAACATTTTGTTCAAGGCTCTCACTCACTGGATTTGACCAGATGAGACTCTGGGCAGCCATTGTTAAGAGCCCCCTGGCTTGAAAACCCAGATGTTGGTGCTTCCCTGGTAACTATGTACTGAGATGTTGGACAGAAAGCTAGAAGCCTGTCTAATGGTTTGTGTTATTTGATCTGTTGATAACTCTGTTTGTATTTGCTCTGAAGTTCAGGGTGCTGGCTTTTCCCCCTGAACTAAGTAAACGATATATGTATGTTTGATTAAAGTGAGATTATTAACCCCTTCAAGTTGGCAGCCCTTCTGTGTGCTGGTGTTATTGGTCTTACACAGCCACAGTAGTGGCAAGCAGCGTTGTTGTTATAACTATCTAGCTGCCCTAACCTTTAAGGTGGCATTTTGTATTACCAAATAGAATGTTTTTTTATAGCAATAAACAATGAGTGCAATATTCTCTACATTTTTCAGTCAATTGTACAATTGTAAAGATATCGACTGCTGTGGAATATCAGCTGTTAAAGCCATCTTCTAATAGCCTCATCAAGGATATCCTTGAGGCATACATAGTTTATTTTAAAAAATATTTTATTGGTGTTCTTTTCCTTTTTTCATATGACTTTCCTTTCTCCCAAACCCCTTCCCTCCAAATAGAACTCTCTCTTCTAATAAACAAATCAATGCATTGGTCATGTCTAAAAATAGATGCCTCATTTCCATACCTATATCCTGCTACAACCTGTCAGCCTAGAGGCAGGAAGTGGGCTTAATTATTAATCTTCTGATATCATGCACTGATTAGAGCTTTAGAGTCCTTAATTTTTTTTTACATTATAGATCATCTTCATAAATTTTTTTGTATAGATGAGAAGGTTGGAATATGGGTCAATATTCATTGACACCCTCTTAATTACTTTTTAGGGGGTAATATTAAGGCCTGAGATTTTTTCCATGCTTTTGGTGTTTGTCGCTCTTTCCTAGTCCTTGTTAATTGGTCTATCAGTATCTTCAGCACTGTGAGGTCTTTGTATATAGCCAAAGAGGGAGCACTACATAAATATTAAATTGAATCAAATGAAAGTTTTAGATACATTCTTCAACAGTAGCTATAAATATAGTGTCCGCTCTAGTTCCTTCTAAATGGCAGTGGCATCATGCTAGGAATCCACTGAACTCTACACAACAAACCTCCTATGAACAATTAGCTATATTATGTTATATGGAGAGAGCTTAGGACTTGCTCTCAGAAGACTTGGGTTTGAGTTCTAGTTCCTTAACTTATTAGATGTCTGGCCATGGACTAGTCAACTAATCTTGTAAGTTCTATCCATGTGGATATTGTGTCTTATCTAAATTCTATCTCTTTCACAGTACTCAGTCTACAGTGTTTAATAAATGTTTGTTATAGCTGTTTGCTGTATTTCTTCTCTTTCTGCAGTAAAATAACTCACATTTATGCAGCATTTTACACTTTACAAAGAACTTAGTAGCTTTGCATACAATGGGTGTTTAATAATTTTTTAAGAGTATATACGGAAAGAGAAGCTTTATGAGTCACAGAAAAAATTGAAAGTATTGGCACCAAGATTTGAGACAAGGAGCTTGAAAACAAGCATAGAACCTCTAGAAGAATGGGTTATCTTAGAGGAAGGAGCCACCATTGGAAAATGGTCAAGTTCAAAGGTAAACTCAGTGAAGCGTGTGAGTCCTGGTGGGAAGAGGAGGTAAGAGAGGGGGAAACAATTTGACCTGAGTACACTCAATGCTCAGACTCTGGTTCTTTACTTGGGATGGGATTCTGGTTCATAGGTGTGATCCTTGGGAAAGCCCAAGCTGCTCAGAGATATGGATAATAGGAACTGACGAAAGTGGTGTTTAATTCTAGGGCAGTCTATGCTACTAGCCCAGGAAGCATTATTCTTTTGGTGCTGTCTCATCTGCCCCTGGAAAAAGCACAGCAGGCTGAGAATGCCTGAGTTTTTAAACATTCAGAAGGCCGTGATGCTATAAATAAGCTTCCTGTGTTAGAGATTAAATCAGCCCAGAAGCCTGCCGTGCCCACTTTATTTCTGAAACATGTTTTCGACAGAAATCAAAATGCATGTTAATCCTTTCCTTCTGACAGGCTAATGAAAGCCTGAAAAATTACAGTCCAATTTGACCAGAAGAACATTAAGTTGCAGGAGCAAAGCCCGTCAGGGTGGTTTGCTTGCTGGGAAAGGTGTGTCCATACCTCTTCTTGGAAGTCTTCACCTTGAATGTGCAGGACAACAATAGCATTGAAACTCCTGGGCCTGGGCAGGGTTGTAACCAATACTTCTGATTCCTAGGGCAAGTTCCTTGATAAAATAGGCATGGGAAAGCAGCATGAAAATTGACTGCACTAGAATTAATGTTTTAAGATGGATTCAGTTGAGCAGTAGTGGTGGTGTGGGGAAGACCTTAGACCTTAGGGCCTCATGGGAGGAGGGATTCTGGGAAATACCCTTCAGAGTGTGTGTGCATGTGTGTGTGTGTGTGTGTGTGTGTGTGTGTGTGTGTGTGTGTTGGGGTGGGCCTGGGGCTGAGGGTAACAGAAACCGGAGATCTTAGCTACACTAAATTAACACAGAAGTGTAGAAAATGCAAAACCCTCTATGTCTGTTTGACTCAGGAGAGAAAAATGTAGCCTTAAAGGCTGTTTTCCAACAAGTGTTTCCCCGTAGGATGTAAGCTTCTTGAGGGCAGGGTCTGTTTTGTTTTTCTTTTTGTATTCTTAGTACAATGCTCTGCACATGATATGTGCTCAATAAGCACATGTCAAATTGAATTTAAATTGTTTGCATATGCTAAATTAATACAACATTCCTAATAGCTGCAGCCTTATGCAGGGATAAGGATGTTCAACCCTACCCTCAGATTATCAATATTAAAGGAGCTTTTCATTTTCCAAAGGTATTACTCACTATTGTCATTGAGTATGTCCAAACAGAGTAAGAATCCCCTATACAGATGAAAAAGGTCTTCAAATGTTTCTCTGCACGGATGTTAGCTAATCTATAGTACAGAGCTTTAGACTATTGCATGGCTGGCTCAGCAAGTTCCATGTCCACTTAGAAGAGCTCATCCTAGCAATCTACAGATGAAAAACAAAGTGGATGAAAATGCCTATTGTCCTGATTCTGATATAAAGTTAAATGAGCCCCTCATTGAGTTAGTCCATGAGCAGATTTTATTTTTTTATTTTATTTGCTTACTTATTTACTTTTATTTTTCTGTGACTCCATATATATGTATACACACACACATACGTATTTGTATAGACACTTGAGATGAACGATCAGATGGACTTAGAATTGAATAGTAAGAAGAGAGCAGATGGTAACATTTGTAAAATTACACACTGCTTTCAATAATCCTGAGATGTTTCCTGTTGCCAAAACCCATTAAAAAAATCAACACCAGTATTCTCCTGGTGATACAACATGGTTGTGAAGCATGAGGCACAATACTCTCAGAAGAATAAGAACTGCAGGTGATCCTAAGAATGGTGGGAACATACAAGGTGGGTGAAAGTAGGGGTAGTATATTACAATGATGGCTTGCATGTAAAAAATGTTATGACAGACATCATCAAGGACACATAACTGGAAAAGGAGGTCAGCTGGTTATGTATTGAGAGAGTGTTGTAGGGACCATTAAACTACGACTGCCGTGATTCATTTTATAGTGTCTGGTTTTTGATTCTCTGACCTTTCTTGTGATGTGCATAAGGATAAGTTCGCTTCTTAAAATTTTGAAGCGGCAAGTGCTATCTTTCCTCTGGGGACAGTAAAGGAATTGATACTGCCTGTTAGGAAATATATAAAGGTATACACACATTTATTCACAGCTATATTAATAATTAAGAACTTTCTTGCCTTTTTTTAAAGGATCTTTATATATGGGAAGTTTATTCCCTTTCCCCTATAAAATTTGAGTAAGCATTCATTTGTAAGGGAAATAAGCCACAAGTACTTTCATAAGGCCTTTTATTCTCATTTTAAGAGAGTGATCCAAAATTATATTCCTGGCATTGGCCATACGATTTAGAGGCAGAACTACATGGGAAGACACATGCTTATATTAATTGGCTACTCATTTTCTTTCACGTTCACTCTTAAAACCAGCCATGATGGCCTCCCTTTGTTTCCACAATTACATCCTCATAGGTAAGTGTCTACCTAGGCTCAAATAGCCTCATAGTTCTTGGAATCATAGATTGAGATCTTCCACATTCCCCTTGTTAGTCAGTCAGTCAATAAGTATTTATTAAGGCCCTACTATGTGCCAGACACTGTGCTAAGTTCTGGGGGGAACAAAAAAGGAAAAAGTCCCCACATTCAAGAAGCTCACAATCTAATGAGGAAAACAACATGTAAACAACTATATACAAACAAGTTAGAGACAATATAAATTCGGAGATCATCAACAGTTAGAATTAAGGGGGATCAGGAAAGTAGGATTTTAGCTGGGACTTAAAGGAAGCCAAGAGGCAGAGATGAGAAAGAAGAGAATTCCAGGCATGGGGGATAAGCCAATGACAATTTCTGGAGTCAGGAGATGGAATGTCTTGTTCAAAGAATAGCAAGATGGCCAGTGTCAGTGGATCACAGGGTACAAGGGGGTGAGGAAATTATAAGAAGAAAGGAAAAGTAGGAGGGGGACAGATTGTGAAGGGCATTGAATGTCAGAGGATTTGTTATCCAACTTTGAGTAGATTGAGAAACATTTCAATACCCTATTTTCATTCTACCCCTTAAATAATCAAAAACCCCTAAATGTAAAAATCCCTAAAGGTGAGGTAACAATACCATGCTTCTCACCAATCACTGTCTTAGAGACCACCAAAAAGGAGGTAATGTCTGTGGCACATATGGGAGAAGTAACTTTTCCTCTACAAAAAGGGAAAGCTGGGAATCTATCTTTGGGTAGTTTCTTTGGAATTGCTATAGTACCACCCCAATTTGGCTGTAGAATTAGAGTATTGTAGCATCCCATTCCTGTCTCTAGCCCTCCTGGGGCTTTAAGTGGCTGCACAGAATATCCTTTAACCAATTTTATTTGGACACTTAAGCTAAGTGTGAATTGTTTCCTTTTTCTCATGTCTAATGTGGATACTGAATTACCATGTAATCACTCATTTGTAGAGGTCTTTCCAACCAAAGGCAGAAACTCACACAGAGAACCATTGGCTTTAATCATGTAGCCATAACTGTGAGGTAGAGGTATCAGATGGACAGCCTGTATATATCTATACTGATATCTATACAATGTTAAAAAATTCAAGGCCTTCAATGAATTAGTTCAATCTTCTAAGGAGAGTTTATGGAAGAAGACTGACCAGGATGAAAAGGCATGGATAGATTGTACTCTATGGCAGTGGTGGGATCATACATACTCATTAGATCATGGATCCATCAAAATATCAACTTTTTAAATAAGACGTGATTTTTTTGTTACAGGAAACTTCCAGTGAGGAATTTTCTCTGTCCATGCAGCCTTCGCTGTAACTTATGGTATTAATGAGTGACTTGACCAGAAGTACAGAGCCAGTACATGTCAGAGGTGGAACTGGAACCATGCTCTTTCTAACTCTGGTGCTGACCCTCTTTCCAATATGCCATATTTCCTATTGTAGTAAGACTAGTATAAGCTATTGTTCCTTTTAGATACTGCCATTTCATATAAAGTAGAGTGGTATTGAAAGGGGGAAAGAAAAAAAGCACTTTTGCAGAGAGGAAAGTAATTAAGTTGACTGGTAAAGGATGCAAAATATTTCCTCTTTCATAAAGGAATAGCTTAGTGTTCAAGGGGTAGGAAAAGAACTTTGGTTTAATAAAAATTGCTAAAAATCTGTGTATAAAGAAACGGTTTTCAGGTAGGCTATGAGTAATTTGATCACAAAAGGATAGAAAATGCATTGTGGCATACATATGAAAGCTTAGATCACTTTTTAAAGGATGTAGAATGATGTCTCCTTTGTATATGAACAATTGTTATTTAAAGAAAGCAGAGAACTTTATTTATTAAAAATTACAAAATAATTAGATAAAGGAATACAATTGCCACAGATACATCAGGTTAACCCTGGATCTTTTTTCAGACTATGGAATGGCTAAAGCTTCAACACATTGTGGCTCCTCAACTCATTTGCATGTGACTATTTTAAGTTAAGCGAGTTATATTCACAAAATGAAAAATCATGAACTATTTGGACACTATGGGATGATTAAATAAGTGAGAAGATTCATCTTTTCTTAACCTTAAAAGTAAAAGGTGGGTCACTGAGTATATGGACTCTCTGATTTAAGCCATTGAGAGCAATGGAAGAATGAGGACTGAAGAAACATCACAGACCAAAGGCATGCTCATTAAGGCTTGTGAAGATGTGGTTGCCAGAGTAGTGAGTTGGCAAGAATGCTCCAGCTGCTAGTTCCTGATTCATTGAAGAACCTGTAGTACATTGGATGATTGCTTTGGTGTCACCTATTGTCCTCAAGCACCACCTCAAATCTGAAGGGAAATAGTAACTCAGAAGTGCAGGTTGTTCTCTGGGGACACCTCTAGTGAGAGAGCGAAAAGCCAAGAGGAAATAGGTTTTACAACTGCTTTGCTAATAACTTTATTTGGGATACTGGGGAAGAAATGGCAAACCACTCCAGTCACTTTGACACGAAAACCCCACATGGGGTCACAAAGAGTCAGACATGACTGAAAAACAACTGAATATTTGAGATAAGCTGATTGGCCAATACAACAGCCTAGTGAATAAAATGCTGTATGTGTTGCTAAAGAGAACCAAATCAATGAGCTGAGCTTTGCAATTCTCTGGCCTAAAGGTAACTACTAGCCAAATTGAGAGTGTAATACTTCATTGCTGCTCTGGTGATTGGGAAATGAAAGAGTTTGGGAATGCTGCATTGGTTTGAGATGCATGTATTAAGAGGTGAAAAGCAGAAGTTGAGCAGTTAGCAGAGATTCATCTTCCTGTGGTGCAGTTATTTCTGAACTGACCAATGACATTTAAGCCTGCAGTCTAGAGTTGTGAGTTGCCCTGAATACCTGGCTTTTCTCACTGGTGTGCATTTCTGTTAGGTTTCTATAATTGTGTATATGCTTACCTTCCCCCACAGATAATGAATACATTGGTCCAGGTTTATGGGTTATATTTTTGATTCTTGTATTTTGATGAAAAGAGTAGCAGTGATAGTGTTTTTTCTGACTTATTGCTAAATAAGTCATATTTAAGAAAACCAAAAGTTCCATCATTGCTGGTTTATGTAAATGTAAGTACACCAGCAGGGACTTGAGAGTTAAAGTCATGAGTAGGGAGTATGTATTCTCCTTCAACAGGATTACCCTTAGGACTCTGGGAGTGTTTTACTATAATCACATCATAGTGGTCCTTCTCTGGGATCCTAGACCTGCCAGTATGAGAACAGGTTTGAGTGAGTTAGACCACCAAAGGAGTGAGTAGGTGTCCACATACCCATGTGAGAGTTAGGAAATACAGTGAGTGGACCATTTCATGTGTACATTACCTTAATGTGGATTAGTCCTGGTCTGAAGGGCTATTAAGAATATTAAGAAAAAAGTATTATCTTTAATTGTCTTTTTGGGGAGGTTATAATTGCTATTCTTTTGAATGACCTCTATCTCTTAATCGTTTTTTTCTTTTCCTGCCTGGTATTTAAAATAGCTTATGAGTGACCAATATCTGTCACTTTTCTCCCTATATTGTTGCCAAGCATATTGGACTGGCAAGATTTATTTATTAAAATCAGGACATTTAATGGTTGGATTTTTAAAAGCTAGTTCATAAAATAATATTTAATGTGGTTTTATGTATCCTATTCATTGCTGATGAGGCTATAAGAATTTGCCTAGTTCTTGAGTTAGGGCAATTCCGGTACTAGTACAGAGGCTTTGATGTTTCTCTGGTCTCCATCCTCCCCTAGAAGCCAACTTGTTCTACCAGAATTTCATCTAAGTTTATCTTCTCTTGAGCGGCCCAAGGCTTCCATTTCTTATAGCAGATTTTTAGCCAGCTTCCCAAGCTGTGCACATCTCCTGGCCCCTCAGAACACATGCTGCCCACCTGCAGGCATTGGCTGCATCTGGGGAACTGCTATTACAGGAGGTAACTATTAGTTGTATGCTAGAGATATCTGTGGCCATAGGATACAGAATCTAAAAGGGATTATAGGGATTATAGTGGGAGGTACAGGACTTCATCCCCTCCAACAAACCATCTATCTGTCTAGCCTAGAGTAATTTATACTGGGTGCTCCAATAGTCAATCAAAAAACAAGCATTTATTGCTGTGTGTTAGGAACTGTGCTGAGTGCTGGAGATGCAAAGACAAAAAAAATCAGTCTTTGTAAAAAGGTTACAATTTGATTTGGTATAATAACTTGTAAATATCTAAATAAATACAGGAAAAATAGTAGGCCATCAGGGAAGGGAGGCACTAGCAACTGGAGGGATAAGGAAAGGTTTCCTATAGAAGGGGACACTGCAGCTGAATTTTGAAGGAAGATTCTGTTCAAACAGAACTAAGGAAGGAAAGAGTGCAATCTAGGTCTGGAGGATGGGCCAGTGCAAAATCAAGGAGATAATGTTATGTATGAAGAAGAGAGAGAAGACCAGTTTGGCTGGACCACAGAGTATGTGAAGGGTAATAATACATAATGTTGCTGAAAAGATAGATCAGGGCCAGGTTGTAAAGTTGTTATAAATGACAAACAGATGAGTTTCTATTTTACCCTAGTGACAATAGGGAGCCATGGGAGCTTATCGAGTTGGGGATGGACTTTGTCAGTTTTTGAAGGACCATATACCTTTGCTATAGGGGCATTCTTAGGTGCCATGCCTTGGAAGCCCCTCATGTGGGGAAACCCCCTTAGCTATAGATGAGGTCACTAGCATTTTGATCAAGATCTGGGACATATTTCCCTCTTTAGCACATTCCATATCAGAGCAAATGGAATTATTCAATTCAATTTAAATTAACACATATTTACAAATATCTATAAAACACTATTAAAGGGAGAGAGATAAAGAAAACACCCCTCAAGGAATTTATAGCCTAATAGAGAAGATGAAAGTATCCAAATAACTATAATATAAGAATGTATCAAGTTTATGAAAAAGATAAAACAGAGGACAGCTCACCTATGATTCGGGCATAGAGGAAGGATTCATGGATGAAGTAGCATTTGACATAGATGCAGAATGATTGGTAAGCAAGGCTGTTAGAACCTTTCAGGGCATAGTGATCGAACATGATGTTAACTACCTAGCACATATTAAGTACTGTTCAGAAATGAGGAGAGAGGGAAGTTTCCATCCACAGCCAATGTACAGTTTATCCCTGGCAATAAAAATGAAACATCCTTAGAAATTGGATTCTGGTTGACTACATCTGCCAGTTTCCATGCTTCTAAGTCCTTGTTTATTTAGGACACTTCTCTTGGTGTCTTCTAGGGTGTTAGATTAGAACACAGGACTTCTGGTTTCCCATTGCAGCTCTGCTCCTGGGTTACCCTAGGCAGCTCACTTAACCTCTCTGGGCCTCAGCGTAGTCATCTGTAAAATGAAGACATAGGTCTGGATGATTTCTTAGGTATCTTCCAGTTCCTATTATCTTATGATTCGACTTGATAGTTTTATGATGTTTCTTCTCTTGGTTTAGTGAATCTTTTGTTCCTTAATTATAGAGTGGGGGAAACAGATTCCTTCTGGGTGCCATTCATTGACAGTACTGCTCCCTGCTGGTTGGATGATAGACCTGGTTCACTCTTTGTAGACTGAAGGTTAGCCAGAAATGTCATTTCATTTGCTACTGATCCTTCTGTTTCTTTTTCAGTATCAGTTTTCCTTTTTAACAATTGAATATGTGGGGTTTATTTTTTAATTTTTTTTAAGGGCTGACAACTTGAAAATATCAGCTGATTGATATTATAATTTTAATTTCAAATCTAGAAGCTCAAAGTCAGTGAGAAATGCAGGCAACATTCAAAGGGCTTTAAATCAAAAGGGAAAAGAGAATTCTTTGGGGAAAGCACTTCACTTTCAGTGACCAAGACAAAATACAAATCTCATATTCTCGTGTGCAATTATCTATCAACCCATACAGTTTGGATTTGTCTTTTGATCACCTGCGAAATGAAGTTCACACAAATAGATCACAGAAAAACAAGGAAGACCCAGTTGCAAATATTGAGGATCTCTTGGCTGGGAGAATGAGCTTCAGTTCAGCCAAGAATCCCCAAGACAGTTTCAGCTAAGATGAATTTCTCTTTTTCCCAGAGGCATATGAAGAAATGAAACTTAATAATCTTGATAGAGAAATTTGTCGTGGAAGTCTCTTTAAAGGATAGTGAGCTGTCTCCTCCACATTTCATCTCCATCTCCCTCCCCACTTGCTTGTTCCCTGTACCCTCACTACTGTTATTCTATGCCAGCTGCCAACATACCGACTATATCTACTTTCCATGAAGATGTAGTGTGGATGCTTATGCTTCTTGAATTCTGATCATCCCTAGGTCTCCTTTGTTGGTTTTCCCACTCTAAATGGCATTTTGCATACAGTCCGGATCAGCAGGGACCCTTGGGCTGGCATTAAGGGGAAAAATCTGGTTTCTTTCTTTGTCCTTGGCTCCCCCTAGGCTCCCCCTTCTCTCCCACCCCCACCCCTTCCCTTTAGATCAGTGCCTTCAGCTGTGTGTAAATTAAGCACATTCTTGTGCTTTTGCAGGTCACATCTGGGATATTCTGGACATCTCTGATATAAATTCTGAATTTATGAAGTTCGTAATTTGTGGCTTCCAGTTTCTAATGCCCTTGTGTTGGAGCTATTTGCTTAGAGTTTGGTATCTGATGTTCTTAATGTTAAGGTCAATTTTATTGATGCTGAACTCTGTGCCCTCATATTTTCCCCATTGCATTTTTCTAGGCACATACAGAGAGGGTAACTCATCTTAATATCTTGTGTTCACAATTCTGTTTAGCATGAAATCAGTAACTGACATATTAATTATAATAATCTGTTAAATATACTTTACCTACATGTTAATTATGGAAGACCATTCTCATTTATTTCTCTGGGTAGCCTATTAATTCAACCCAGATGGTACAGCTTTGTGAGACGGTAACACTGAGCATTTGCAGAATAAATCATGTTGCCAAGATACAGCAGCAAAAATGTTATCACATCTGAATAAGCTTTAGTATGATATAACCATGAAAGAAAACTTACCTATTACTCACAGGCTGGAGCTTAGTTAAGATCAGGATCGGTAAGCCAATTTTTTTTTGCAACCCATAATGGTTTTATCCAAAAAGAGAGGGCTCTTTATTTAAGCCCAATGCTCCATAAATAATTTAAGATGGGGAAAATGAAATTCCGCCTCAGAGAGTTCATAACTTGGTAGGGGTAGAGGAGGCAGCTGTGCTTTGGATGGGGGGTGGTGGTGGGGGATGTTCTGATGTCAAGGCAGCCGTCATATGGGGAAATGTTTGCAATACACCTTCTTGTTTCTCCTGCTTTCTTTGATCTCTCAGATTTTGGCCTATATACAATTAGGGTGGGCAGGAATTTTTGAAACTGCACTCTGAGGAAATATTCTAGAAATGTCTGACATTTCCAGGATCCTGCTTTTGGCCATACAGATTCTCTAGGTTCATTTAGTGTTATTTTAGGGATATCATGTAAGTTCAAAATAGGGATGATTTTCAAAGATTGTTTATGGATTGGACCCTTAATAAGAGAATCTGCATGGGCAGAGCACTGAACTTGGGGTCAAGAGAGCCTGATTTCCATTCTCACCTCAGATGCTTACTCAGCTGTGCAACCTTCGATAAACCAGTTAAACACCCTAAGCCTCAGTTTCTTTATCTATAAAATGAAGATAATTATCCTTGTAGTATCTACCTTATCGCAACATTATGAGGCTCAAATGAGATATGTATCTAAAACATTTTGTAAATCTTGAATCATTACATAAATGTTATTATTATAGGCAGGATAACATAATGGACAGAGGGCTGATCTTGGAGCTAGGAAGACCTGGGTCCTGCCTCTGTCACATACTGAGTATGTAACCCTGTGCAAACCACTTAAACTTTTGGTGCTCTGTGTAACTCTACATTAAAGAGCCAGTGCTGATTTGTATTGATAGAAGGCCTTTCTCGCAAGGCTCTCCCTTCAGCAATAAAATCACAGGTTCAGTCCCTATCTTCTTCTTCCTCCCCCTCCTTTTTTTCCTCTTCCTCCTCCTCCTCCTCCCCACCCCTCCTCCTCTAATATTTCATCTTCTTGGAGAAGCTGATCATTCTCCTCTCTGGACTGACCCTTCCTATGGTTTTCTAACCACAATCTGTCGCATCCTAGTCAAATTCCATGCATCTTTAGGGTTTGGCCCAAGTTCCTTCTGCTGTGTGAAGCTTTCTTTAACCAGTCTAGACCTCACTAGACTCAGCTTTCTCCAATTCCCTGTGCCATGTCTGAATAATAGAAGCTGGCACTCAATCGCATACTATCTGGTGTTCTTTAATTGTTGGCACTGTGTAAGTTTGATTTAGAAGCCTTTCATGTGTTTAAGTCTAACTTCAAGAATATGTCAAGGACCTGTGATTTCATTGTTGTGGTAGTCGGTATGCTAATTCCTATAGGATGCAAGTAAAAACTTTTTTCTAAGGTATAGTCTTAAAGAGTTTTCTAAGACCCAGAGAGGTTAACGGAGCTGGTACACGTTCACTTAGCTATACTATACTACGGTTGATCCTAGGTAGGAGAATTTGAACCCATATCTTCTCAACTTAAGATCCATCACTATACTACTTTATATCTCTTCTCTTCTTATCTTATCTTATGTCTTATCTCTCCGAGAACATAAACTCCTTGAGTGGAGTGGGACCCTGTCACATCCTTATCCTATAACACCATGGTATCTAGCACATGACTGGGCACACAGTAGGTACTCAGGAAATACTTATCTGGCAGATTAAACTCAACTATGCTAGCATTTTTGTGTATCAATCAAAAAATATTTATTAAGTGCCTTCTATATGCCAACGGCAGCTAGGTGGCACAGTGGTTAGAGTATTGGGCCTGAGGTCAAGAAGACCTGAGTTCAAATATGACCTCAGGCATTTACTAAGTATGTGACCCTGGGCAAGTCACTTAACCCAGTTTGCCTCAGTTTCCTCATCTGTAAAATGAGCTGGAGAAGGAAATGACAAACCACTCCAGTGTCTTTGCCAAGAAAACCCCAAATGAGGTCATGAAGAGTCAGACACAACTGAAAAGACTCAACAACAATGACAACATGCCAAGCACTATGCTAAGTGTTAAGGACATAAAGACAAAAATGAGAGTCTTTGCCCTTCTTTCTTCAGGTTCTTCTCCAATGAAATTTGAAGAACTGTACCTAAATCTATCTATCTATCTATCTACCTATCTAGTATCCCAAAAGTCTCAGTATAGTTTTAAGCAGCTTAAAACTTAAGACTGAAACTATATCAAGACTTCTGGTATACCACACACACACACACACACACACACACACACACACACACACCCCTCTGATAGGAAAACCAGCTGAATAATTCTAGGTTACTCCTCTAAGAGGGAAAGGTCTTTAAATATATGAAGAACACTTAAATTAGCTATATGTATTTTAGGTTCACAACTTTAAACCTAAGGGAAGAGTTCAAAGCTAGAGCCACAAAAACCTTAAGCTGGAGCTAAAAAAAGAAAGTCAAGTGGTTCCCAGAAAGAACTTGTATGCAGGTAATTAAGGTCCACATAAATGACCTGAGCAGAAAATGGTTTGAGGAACTCAAAGTCAATTGGAGAGAGAAAACCAAAAGAACGGATGGGGTTTGGGGTTGAGTACTTTGTAATATCTAAACAATGATGCCAACAAGTAAGTTCATTTGAAACCAAATAGATTTACATGAACACTAGAATTGGTTTACATTTTCCTACGTTGTCTTTCTGGTTCTTACCAGAAAGAAAGAATTATTATATGAGAGTAGGGAATCTTAAGGCATTCGTAGTAAAGGGTGCTATATGGGCCAGGCACTCTGAATTGAAGGAACAGGCAAGAGCTCTCAGCACAAAGCATTTGGATGTAAAAGCTGGGATTATTAACCTAGTCTAGCTCCCTGTCTATAAGGACATTGGCTCTACAGAGAAAGGTGTTGAAGAAGAGCTCAGCAGGGTTGGCACATCTGGCAAACCCACTGAAGTCACAGCTGCGTCTGACTCCCCAACTTAGCAGCAATGAGAGCCTCACAACCACGACATGGTTAAGTGGAACTTTTAGCTGGGGAATATAAAATCTTAAATGGCAGAGATAACGTCAGTCTGAGTTACCGTTTTCAGAATGACACAGATGTTAGGATAAGGGAGCATAAATGGAAATTAAAGAGAAACAAATTCAGAACAGATGTCAGGAAGCATTTTTTCATGCAGAGAATCACAAACGTGTGGAATGGCCTACCAGGCAAGATTGTTAAGGCAAAGACACAGGGGACATTCAAGAAATGATCAGATGGCATCATGGGGGAATTGAGTAGTAAAAAAGGAAATGAGCGTGCATAAGGCGACTGGCTTTAATCTAATCCTCAACAATGTCCATGTTCTTATGTTGCTAATGCTTACATACTTACCTTGGATAAACACACATAATTCCTTTGCTTTTTAGGTTTTGTAGCTTGTACCATTCTTAAAATAGATACTTTCACATAATAAAGAGGACATTGGGATATTAGGGGAGAGACCTTTCCCTTTGTTTTTCCCCATGAGTTTTGCATAGAAAATGAACATTTAAATTAGATTCATATATTTAGTACAAAGACTGCACTATGCTAATTAGCCAGTCCATCTTCTATACTATCACCCAGACTTAGAAATCCAATGTACAGTGACTGGTTCTGGTGAAGACTGACAGAGAGACCCTAATCCTGCCAAATACCCCAGGGCTCAAAGTTTGGTGGTGCCTGAGATGACTAAAATTTCAGATGCAGGAGAAAAGAAAGTAAAGTTGGCCCCCAGACTTGGATAAATCCCTCATGATGGGAACTTGGGCCAGTGATGGAAACAGAGGGAATACTCTGTCTTTAGGGCCACCTCTCTTTCCATCTACCTTACCTTAAAAATGCCAAAAAACACCACCAAACAAAACCCAGAGACCAGGCTTCGGGAGAGTCTCACCAAGTTCCCCTTTAAAAGTGGCATCATATGGGGGCATAGTTTAGTATATTCCTAGGGGAAGAGAGAGTACAATCAAGGATTTAAAGCCCCAAAGGCAGGTAGTTGAGGATAAGTACAGTAAAACCTCATTAATCTGGACCTTGGTAATTTAGAATGTATGAATAATTCAGACTCTCCAGGCTCGGAAGAAGATTACCTTTGTGATATCGATGGGGAAAGAGTTTACTAAGCAAATTAATAGTATAAACAAGATTTTAAAGGAGAGTGGATAGGCTACTTAAGAGGACAAAGTATTTTTAAATACATGATAGCATCTCCTACATATGTACAATTAATGTGCTAATTACTAATAGCCCACCTAGTTACTAAAGTCAGTAGGTCTGATACTTGCAGCATTTAGCAGCTTTTAGGAGACTTTATTGAATATTCTTGGAGTTAAAGAAATGTTTCTTAAAATGTCTGTAATTTAGATATTTCTTTGATTCATATAGCCTTCTCCTTAATTTTGAGTTAATGAGTTTTTGCTATTGATTTTTCAACAGGATTCCATTCTTTCTTAAGAAGTGAGGGTGTGTGGATGTGGTTGGGGGAATATTCAGACTCAGAAATTCTTCAATTTCAAAAGACCTTTTACCTCACCGGGAAGGTAATCCTTCTGAATTTATTTCCAGCTACTCCAGATGACAATGGATAGTTTCATAAATAATTGTGGACTAAAAAAAAATGACCAGCCTTCAGGTGATGAGCATCTCTGGACTTGTCTGGCCAGTCCTTCAATATTAGTGTCACTAGGCCTCTACTCAAAGCTCTTCCAGGTTGGTAGAAATGGCCCATGTTTGCTGTCCACTAGACTAGCCTTCAAGAACTAAGGGCCACTTCCATGATGTGAGGAGCCATCAGAGTAGGATTTCATAGAACATTTTCAATGCTGATGAAGAACATTGTGGATTTAAGTGTCTAAGGCAAGATTAAACTTCCTGACTTTCATGTCCAGAGCTCTATTCTCTAGGATGCCAAGCTGCCTATATTTCACAAGATGGTCAAAGAGGTCAAGATTTAGAGCAGGGGTGGGGAATCTGCGGCCTTGAGGCCACCTGTGGCCCTAGATCTAGGTCCTCAAGTGTGGCCCTTTGACTAAATCTGAACTTCACAAAACAAATTCAAACCCCCTTAGGGGTTCTTCAGCTTGGTTTGCATTTTGTCCTGCTTTTGCCACTTGAACAAGAAGGGTAAAGCATTATATATAAAGTGCAAAAGGTTAAAAGAAGAACTCACCGTGCCCCTTTTCCTGGTAAATCTAGGTTAGACATTCTGCCTTGACATTCCCCCACTGAAAGGAATGGGCTACTACTCTCCTGCTGGCCCTTTAGCTATTAGACAGGCTTTGGAGACTTACAATTTACAGCCAGAGAAATGCAATACCATCCAGTCAGTAGATAATTTGGTTTTAGCCTTCGTTTCATATCAGTCTCTAGTCCTGTCAGTCCCTGACTTGTAAAGTAAATTGATCAATTAAACATTGATTTTATGTACCCTTTCCATTTAAGCTATTCTTAAATAATGTTTGATCAATGTACATTTAAAACCTTTGCAGTTTAAACAAATCATCACCTATCCTTTTAGATACAGACACAGAAAGCTAGACAATAGTCTCTTAACTTATCTGGTGTAGGCCGAAAGTGCTGTCTTGGCTTATCTCCTTAAATGTGTTTTTGACACATAAAACCAGTTCACTAAGTCACATCCTGAGAAATTCAATAGCAGAATAGTTTTAGAGATTGACTTAAAATCATATGTAAATCTTGTAGGCATGTACCGGGTATAGATTAGGTGTGCTCCTTGGGAGGGTTAAGAGGAAAAATGTGGTTATCACCTGGTGGCTCTTATGGGGCTTGGGTTTTTCATTAAAAGCTCCAACTGTGCCTCCATCTCATAGCAGCAAGGCCTAGCAGGTATGGGAGGGCTACCTGGTAGACTTTCCGGAAGTTCACATACAAATGGATAGCCTATGTGCTCCATTGGTAGATTCACAATGGCAGGAGAACAGCAGAGGGAGGTATCCAGCATGACCCCCTTGTGGGTGACTTATGAAAATAAGATACAGAGGAAGGTCAGACATTGCTGGAAGGAATATTCACATCCGTGAAATCACAAATTCTTTGGTATAAAGAATTATATGGGGTTTGGAAGAGCAATATTGTCATGATCACCAGCCTTGGCAAAATGTTTTGGCATGAATATTTGACATTATACCACAGCCCTTTTCTACCTTTATAGATGTCAGCACAATGCTTTTTTTTGATGATTACTACTGTAGAATTTTCTTGTTTCTATGGTTTGTCAGAAGGTTTTCTTAATTCAAGTACTAATTGAACACCTATGTAGCCCTCAATCCTGTGATAGACACAGTAAAAAAGAATAACAGGAAAATAAATAGAACTCATCCTCAAGGAGCTTAGAATCTTGTTGAGGAAGCAAGACAGTTGATATCTTAAGGCAAGGCAGTGTCTGATTAAGTTCTAAAATGGGTGCTCCATGTGGAAGCAGTACAGGTAAGAAAACAGAACCAGCAATAGGGAAGCATGATAGTGGTAGCTCAAATTTATCTGGTGAATTATGGCTGACAAAGGGTTTTTCTTAGAATTACTGTGTAAGTAGGGAGGGGAAGTACAATTAGCCACATTTTGTGGATGGGTAAACTGAAGCTCCAATAAGGGACTTGATCTGGCCCTGGTTACGTGGTTATTGTGCCAGAGTCAGGACTTAAACCTAGGTCTTGTGACTCCAAGTCTAACACAATTTCCACACAGATTCATCCATACACTTTGTTTTGCTTCTCTCCAATAAACTTATAGTGTTATGTTATAGTTATCTGTATTTGAATCTAACCCTCTTACAAGACTGTAGGCTCTATGTGGCCAGGGAACATTTTTTTTTGAAACTTTGCTTCTTCTCCAGTGCCTACCACAATGTTCTGTACACAAGGATTAAATAAATATTTGTTGAGTGAATAAAACATCTACATAGCAGGTCAGACATGTTATAGGTCAGATTTGGTCTTACATGTGATGGAAATGGTCAGAGGGGTCTTGTATTTTAGGGTAATGTCTCACATTTACTTCCTGACCATTTTCATTTTGCAGTTTGGAGGCAGGGAATTGTGGTCCACCTTCGTCTGGCTTCTGTAATCCTTTGCTCTCCAGTTCCTGTCCTGCTCCTGTCATTTCCTTTCTGACCATTAGTCACATCTAACCTGTGCCTTCCTTGAACTGAATTACAACTGGACCATTTCTCTCTCATCATGTCCCTTGTTGATCTCTCTGTTTCCCAGTTGATTTTCCCCTTCCATTTCACATGTGCATTATATCCCTGTATTGTTTCTTTGGATGCCTTAATTTCCATTTTAATCACTTCCCATTGTGGTCTCTGTTCTGATACTGAATGTTTAGACATGCTCAGTCCATGAATAAGATTCTTGATCTGTTCATAGCTTCTTATTTCTAAGTCCCTAGTTTGGTGGTTAGACACGAAGTATCATTTGGGTAACAGAATTGTAGAACTTTGGTTATGAAGGAAACTTTGGGATCACCCTAGACCAACTCTTTCATTCTACAGAGAAGAAAACTAAGGCATAGGCAAAGAAAGTGACTCATTAGCCATTCTAGAAGAGGTGAGACTAGAAGCCAAATTTCTTGATTCTTAGATCCATGTTTTTTTTCTGCTATACTATTGGACTGGAAAGAAGAGCAGCATATGCCCTTTTCAGAAGCATAACTATTATGACATAATTTGAAAGATGTTGAGAGCCCATTGTAACCTATAGTCTTCTGCTATCTTGGAATTCACACCCTTAGAATCATTAAAGGATCATCCAATAATCAGGCAAGGGTACTTTTCTCTGGAAGTCCATCATTAAAATATATCATACTTATTACTATGGAGCATTCTTTGAGTTTTCTCTCATTAATACATGAAAAGAGATGAAGATTTTAGGATCCCATTATCCCTGACTATCAGAGTTCCTGAGTCTGATACTGGACCACCTGAAGAGAGAATGTTTTCAAAGATATTATCAAGGAGGAAATTGTTGTTGACTTTGAAACACAAATTCTTTACGGCTAACTTCCTTTGACATTCTCTGAGCCCAAGGCCTCAGGTACCTCAGCTTGGAACATAAGACTCACTTCCTCTCAGAAAACTAATCACAGTGCAGGAGAAAACCCTCTCCCCACCCCCAACTCCAGGACACCAGATACACAGACAAAAAATACAGATACAATGAGGTTCTACTTGCCTCTTCTCTCCTATACTCAGTCTTTATTTTGTTCCTGTTTTCTCAGTCAATGGAAAGAACTTTGCACTGTAGCTGATAGAATATAAATGGCTAAAGGGGAATTATACTCAAGATAATTAAGGAAATATAGCAAGAGAGCACCTAGTTGGTCTTGATGACTTCCTGTCTTCTAGTCCAGATGAGCTACATCCTTGGATACTGAAACAACTGGTGAATATAATTGCTGAGTTCGGGTCAATGACATTTGAAAGATAATTGAAAAGGGGAGAGTTACTGAGGGACGGGGAAAGGCTATATGTCCCAATTTTCTTTTTTTAAAAATAATATTTATTTTTTTTCCAATTACATGTAAAGACAGTTTTTAACATTCATTGTAAAAATTTTGAGTTCCAAATTTTCTCTTTTCCTTTCTCACCCCTCTAAGATGGTAAGCAATTTGATATAGATTATATACGTGAAATCATATATAATATTTCCATATTTGTCATGTTGTGGGAAAAAAACACCACAAGGAAAAAGCATGAAAAACATAAAGAAAGTGATAATAGTGTGCTTCAATCAGCAGTCAGACTCCATCAGTCCTTTCTCTGGATGTGGATAGAATTTTTCATCTTGAGTCCTTTGGAATTGTTTTAGATCATTGTGTTGCTGAGAAGAGCTATTTTATTCGCAGTCAGTCATCATACAATGTTACTGTTACTGCATAAAATGTTCTCTTGGTTCGGCTCACTTCACTTTGTATCCATTCACATAAGTATTTCCAGGTTTTTCTGAAATCTCCTGCTCATCATTTCTTATAGCACAATAATATTCCATTACATTCACATACCACAACTTGTTCAGCCATTCCCCAATCGATGGGCATCCCCTCAATTTCCTATTCTTTGCCAACACAAAAAGAGCTGCTCTAAATATTTTTGTACAAATATGTCCTTTCCCCTTTTTTTGGATTTCTTTGGGATACAGACCTTCTAGTAGTATTGCTAAATCAAAGGGTATGCACAGTTTGATTGCCCTTTGCATGTCCGAATTTTCAAAAAGAAAAGAGAAAGGAATCTATAAATCATTGGCCAGTGAACTTGACTTTGATTCTTGGGAAAACTGTAGAACAAATGATTAAAGAGATCATTAGCGAATGTGCAGAAAAGGAAACAGTGATTACAAAGAGCCAGCATGGCTTCAATAAGAATGAATTATGTCAGACTAACCTTATTTCCTTTTTTTTTTTTGGATAGGACCACTATACTGGTAGTTCAGAGGAATGCTATAGATATAATTTATCTAGACTTTAGTGAAATGCTCAACAAAGTGTGACTGGCTAATATTGTGGAAAAGATGGAGAGATGTGGGCTGGACAATAACATAGTTAGAAGGATTTGAAATGAGTCCAATGGCTGGACTCAGTGAGTAACTATTAGTGGTTTAATGGCTTAGTGTGATAGGAGGTCTCCAGTGGTATGCCCTGGGGATCTATGCGCTGCCCTGTGTTGTTTAACTTTGTAGCAATGACTTGGGTAAATGTACAGAAGGCATGCTGATCAAGTTTACAGATGATGCAAAGCTGGAGGGACAGTGGCAAATGTATTGGAATGCAGAATCAGGATCCACAAAAATTCTGATATGGCATTGTATTGGACTGAATCTAATATGATGAAATCAGTGATTCTTGAGTAAAGTTCTATGTTTGGTTAAATATCATTTCCCCTAGTACAGGGATGGGAGGCATGGTCATCCAGCAGTTCTTTAGTTCAACCAGGGTGGCAGAGTGAAAAGACTCAGGAATGAGAGAACTTGGGTTGAAATTCTGTCTCTTATGCCCCATCATTTGTGTGATCTTGAGCAAGGCACCTAACTTCTCTGGGCCTAAGGAGCAGCAAAGCAGACAGTAATGTCTCTTCTTTAATGCTATTTCCATGGATACAATCATTTCAGTACGCGATGTTGTGTCATTTGACAGAGCCAAGGACTTTGGTGCCAAGAGCTTTCATCTCTAGGTCTTCAGTAGCTGTGGCTGCAGCACCCATACGGGCAGTTCCCTGCCTGCCTCTCCATAGGAGTAGCTCCTCAGGATGTTGGCTATGGACACTGGGCTGGGAGTATTGCTATTATCCAGAGGGACTTGGGTTCATGGCCCTGGTCTGAGGGGAGATAGTGGTCAAGGTAGTGGTGGTGGCTGTTCAGTACTGGAATGGTGTATGCTTCCTCTTCTCTCTCCCTCAGGTGCTGCTCTGCCTGCCCTGTGAGTGGCTGTTGGTTGGCAGTTGATAGGGATGGCTGGCCCCTTTTTCACAGGGGACACTTCTCCAGATGATGACAACAAAGGTTGGACTGGAGGCAGGACTAATAGAGGAATACTGTAGATATAGTTTGTTGTTGTCATTGTCCAATCATTTTCTGACTCTTCGTGACTGCCTCCAGGGTTTTCTTAGCAAACATACTGGAGTAGGTGGCCATTTCCTTTATTTAAAAATTATATTAAAAAAATGTTCAATTCAGGGAACAAAACAAGCATTTCCATAACACAGTACAATAAAAAAAAGATGATTGCACATGAAACTCCAAATCTATCATGTACAACTGTCCTCTCAAATATGCAACAAAATTATATAAACTTTTTTCCCTTTTTTCTTCACTTCCACCCCCCCGCCCTAGAGATAGCTACCATTAGATACAAATAGGCATATACATATAAAATTATTCTGTACATACTTCTATTTATCAGTTCTTTCTCTCTTCAACTCATTTTACAGATGGAGAAACTAATACAAACAAGGCTAAGTGGCTTGCCCAGAGTCACACAGCTAGGAAGTGTCTGAGGATAGATTTGAATTCAGGAAGATGAATCTTCCTGATTCCAGGCCCAGCACTCTATCCACTGCACCACCTAGCTGCCCTCTAGATATAGTTTACTTAGACTTTAGTTAAGTTGGAGTGGGGGCAGGATTGTGGTCATTCCCGGGGCTCCTGTGCTTATCTGCCTGTTGGTAGCAATTGGTCAGCAGCTGTTTCTGGACATGATAAGGAAGGTGGCTCCCACAGTGATTTCTCCCCTCAATGATGACTATATCAACTCAGCTAGAAGTAGGTCTAGTTGTCTGGGGGACACTGCTATTCCCAAAGCTCTTAGGTTCAAGGCCCTGGACTGTCTCCATCAGGGTAAGAAGCCAGTTGATGGTTAAAGTGGTGGTGATTGTTTAGCTTGTCTGGTATATCTATCTCCTGTCTCCTTGGGGTACTTTGCAACTTCAGTTTAGCTAGGTTGGCTTACCTGCCCTGTTATTAGCAGTTGGTGAGAGGCAGTGTCCAGACCAGGAAAGTGACAATCTTTTTTGTATCATGTTATATGGTCAGACAACATCTGGCATATTGTATTAAGTTCTTGATGCCTCGTTTTAGGTATGATGTTGATAAACGAGACTGTCTAAAGAAGGGTAATGAAGATGGCAAAAAGTCTTGTGGAGTCTTCCTCATAAGAGGATTAGTTTTGAGAGAAATAATTATTAAATAACCAAATGGAAATATTGGGAATATCTAGGATTTTTTCTCTTCCTCATTTGGAGATTAGGTCAAAGCTTAGTTCTCCTAAGGGCAGGGCAGATGATGAGATGAAATCTTGGAATGGTTACCCCACCAACTAGAGAACCTTACAAAGAATTTGATCTTAGGTGAAACTCAGCCCTTTGTATTCCACTAAGTCAGGTCTGAGTAGAAGTGGACAATCTTGAAGAAAGACTATATTTCCCTGTTAATCAGAGATTAAAGTTAAGTTATTGTTTCTTCTTTAATTTTTTAATGATGCTTTTTGTCATATTACACTTTAAAAACAAAGATAGCATATCAATAATGTCTGAAGACAGTATATGCGATATTTCATAATCCCCAATAGAGAATGATGCGGTATATTTTATTCAAATCTTCTGTGGAACTTAGCTTGATCATTATAATTAAATGGCATTTAAATAAAAAAAAAGTGGGCCCTCTTTTGTCTAAATTGCCTAGGCAAGAGTAGTCTGGATAAGAGTCTTTTTGACCAAAGTTGCGTGAACAGAATCACTCCCGGACTCTTATTAGAATAAGTCTATTTCTTATTATAATATTAATTATCTCATTATTTGTTAACCAATCAGAATTGATTGCTACCTTCAGGAACACCCATTCCTCCAGGGGCATATACGTTTTAAGGGATCTTTGGCAATAGAGAGTGCCACTGACCCCTTTTTAAATTATCCGCTAGCATGATTAATAAAATGATTAATTACCCAGAAACTACTTCTGTCAAGCTTTTTATATGGCACAGTTTAAGGAACCAGAGATATTTAGCTTAGAGAAGACTTAAGGGAGACATAATAATTGTCTTCAGATATTTAAAGGATTATCCTATAGAAAAGGACCAACCCAGGAACAATGAATAGAAGTTGAAAAGAGGCAAATTTAGGCTTGCTCTCAGGAAAAGCTTCCTAACAAATCAGAGCTGTCCAAAAGTTGGATGAGCAACCTCAGCAAGTCCTAGGTTCCTTCTCATTGGAGCTCTGTAAGAAGAGGAGAGCTGACCACTTGTCAGGTGTGTTATAAAAGGAATTCCTTTATGGGTGTGGGTTAGATGGGAGATGACTGCTGAGGTCTCCTCCAATCCTAAAATTCAGTGATTCTATTTCTGCATGAACTATATGATCGGGAAAGTTTCCATACAACATCAGGGAAAATCCTGAGTCTCTGTTCTGATGTGGAGACTGCCAGAAGCCTCATCATGTGAGAGAAAGGATCATGCCCTCTTCAGGGCTATCCACCACAGCTGTTGGCTTCCTGCCTTCACAACTCAAGGGCACTTCTTTCCTTATTGTGTTAACCATTTATCAGATTATGTAACCTGAAACTTTAGACCCTGAGGGATGAGGAGATGAAGACTGGTAAATTTCAATGTGAGGAAGTGGGGCAGGAACAAATGCTGGATATGGGGGAGTGAAGGAAGGTTGAGGATGTTGGACCCCGAAATCATGGAACATCTAGGGATGAACATGTGCTTGGGAGTTAGGGAGGGTCTACCAGAGACAAACTATAAACATTTAAAAAAATTTAATTATGAAAAAATGGACATCTCTGATATACCAAGTTTTTTTAAAAATGATTTCTGCCTAAGGCTGACCCTGGGAAAGAGCTTCCTTCATATTTTTGCCTATCGCTAGAATACGAAACATCAGTTCACTTCAATTCAACTCACAAAACATTACATATCTACAATGTATAAGACTGTGCTAAGTACTAGGATACAAAGGTAAAGAAGAAAGAAAGAAAAGAGAAAGAAGGAGAAAGAAAGAAAGAAAGAAAGAAAGAAAAAGGAAGGAAGAAAAAAAAGAAAAAAGAAGAAAGAAAGGAAGGAAGAGAAAGAAAGAAAGAAAGAAAGAAAGAAAGAAAGAAAAAGGAAGGAAGAAAAATAAAAAAGAAAGGAAACAAATGAAAGAAGAAAGGAAGGAAGAAAAAAAAGAAAAAAGAAGAAAGAAAGGAAGGAAGAGAAAGAAAGAAAGAAAGAAAGAAAGAAAAGAGAAAGAAGGAGAAAGAAAGAAAGAAAGAAAGAAAGAAAGAAAGAAAGAAAGAAAAGAGAAAGAAGGAGAAAGAAAGAAAGAAAGAGGAAGGAAGAAAAATAAAAGAGAAAGGAAACAAATGAAAGAAGAAAGGAAGGAAGAAAAATAAAAGAGAAAGGAAACAAATGAAAGAAGAAAGGAAGGAAGAAAAAAAAGAAAAAAGAAGAAAGAAAGGAAGGAAGGAAGAAAAAAGAAAATAAGAGAAAGAGAAAGAAAGAAAATTCCTATTCCAAGTTGCTAAGTATGGTACTGGATGATCTAACATGTACACAAGTAAACAAATACAAACAATGTATGAAATAGCACACAGTAATTTTGAGAGAGGGAGAATAAATGAATGGAATGAATGATGGAAAAGCTTTTTTAAAAAGTGCTTATTATGTGCAAGGCACTGCTGGCTGCTGAGGATACAGATAGAAATGTAAAAAATTACCTCCTTTCAAGGAGCTCTCAATGCAAATACCTGGGGTGGGGGAAGAGGGGAGGGGGAAGGACAGCAATAAAATTAGAAATAGAAAATATGAGAAGATTTGTAGATATGAATGGAATTTACTTGGTTTTGTTACTTGTAGGGGGCATATGAATATGATTTGCTTCATAGAGCAAACTTCTTCTACCCATGAAGGAATCCATCTGTATAGTTTATAGTCTCCTATAAATATGCGCTGTTTGAAACTGTTGTCTGTGCAGCCAGTTACCTCATAAGGGTTTGGACAGACAGTCACAACCTAACCCAGGAGTAGTAATGAGGTACCAGTGAAATGGGGCCACGATGGCACAATTAATGTTCCCTACGCCTCTGCGGAACCTTCTTAATCAAATGAAAATACATGTCTATCTGTGTTAGAAATCTGTGACTTTTGCCCATTTTTCAGCACAATTAAATGCAGGCATGAAGTTCTGAATACATCATGATCCCTTACAGTGAGAAAAGTCTGTTTAATCTGCAGTGCATAGGAAAATATTAATTCATTTTTAGACTGTGGCAACCTCTAGGACTTGAATTCTGAAGAGTTTAAGAAATGGGTACTTGGTTTTCTAGTTCTTACCAATTTGGAGGAATAAATGGAGTGATAAAATAACAAAATTAAATAATTTCCTTTTTCAATTCAATCAAATAGCATTTATTTACCTATTGCTAGGTACTAACTGGTTAACTAGGAGGCACAGTGGATAGAGTGCCAGCCCTCGATTGAGGAAGACTCATCTTCCTAAATTCAAATCTGGTCTCAGACACTTGCTGGCCATGTGACCCTGGGCAAGTCATTTAACACTGTTTGCCTCAGTTTCCTCATGTATAGAATGAGCTGGAGAAAGAAACTACCTCAGTATCTTTTCCAAGAAACCCCCAAATGGGGTTACAAAGAGTTAGACATGACTGAACAACAACAGGTACAAACTAGAACAAGACAAAAATGTAAAGTATGTGCACTCAAGGAGTTTATATTTTTATTTGAATACAGGAATATAGATTTAGAGCTAGACAGAACCTTAGAAGTCACCTAGTCCAACTCCCTTGAGAAGCTAAATGACTTTCCCAAGGTTACAGAGCTAGTAAGGAGCAATACCTTGACTTGTACATGGGCCCTCTGACTTCAAATCCAGCATTTCCCCCACGGTATGACACACACTGCCTCAAGGCTCTTACACTCGATTTGTTGTGGGATGCATGATGTGTATACACAAGTACATCCAAAAATCTGTATGAAGGAAGCACAAAATAATTTCAGGAGGGGGCAGTGTTCTAATAATTAGAGGGATTAGGAAGGGCCTGCAGTAGGAGATAAGGGCAGCGAAGTGGCCCAGTGGACAGAGTGCTGGACCTGGAGTCAGGAGGATTTGAGCTCAAATCCCTCCTTGGCTGTCTGACTGTGGGCAACTCACTTAACCCTGTATGCCTCAGTTTTCTCATCTGTAAAATGAGCTGGAGGAGGACACGCAGACCACTCTAGTATCTTTGCCAAGAAAACCCCAAACAGCGTTACAGAGAATAGGACATGCCTGAAGCAACCCAATAACAGCTAGCAGTAGGAGACAGAATTAGAACGGAACCTTGAAAGGAGTTAGGGGTTACTTGAGGGAGAGAGGAAGAGGGAGAACATCCCAGGTATCAAGGACAATCAGTACAAAGGCGTGTGCCACATGCCGTGTGTTCCTGCTACCAGGAAGACTGAGGCTGGTGGATTGCTTGAGTTACTGAGCTGCTGTAGGGCCAAGCTGATCATGTGTCCACACTAAGTTTAGCGCCAGTAAGGTGGGTCCCTTAGGAAAGTGAGGGGCCACCAGGCTCCCTGAGGAGGGGCAAACCAGCCCAGGTTGGAAACAGAGTAAGTCAAAGTTAGGTCCTACAAAGTAGGCCCATACAGCACTGAAAGCTGACCTGCTCTGAAAGCGGCCCCTGCACTTCTGGTCTAGGTGAGACAGAGACATCATGTCTCTAAAAGACAAATCAAACAGACAGAAGGTAGTAAAGAGAGAGAAGGAATGTCAATACCTGGGTATAGCAAGTAGGCGAGTTTTCTGTAATGCAAAATGCATGAAGAGAAAGAGTACAAAATCAGCCTAGAAAGATTGTTGTTGTTCATCCTTCATTTTTGAGGAGGACCGATGACAATACGGGGTGATGTCTCAACTTGTGTGTAAATTGGATTTAAGTGAGGCAGAGTTGCACAAAGTCATTAGCTTATCAAGAGAGGTTAAAGCCAGATAGTGATGGTATCCTTTTCTTTGGGCCCTTATTGGCTCAAAGTTTTCCAAGTTTTCTTTAACTTGCATTTTTATAGTTTATTTCCCCATTATTTCTTAATTGTCCAAATTTTTCTTGTTTAAGAGTTGACTTCAATGAATGAGTTGGGTATAGCAGACAGCAATTATCCAGGAGCCACAGCGTGGTATTGGTTTTTGTAGTCCTCATGATACTCTGGTCCAACCCATTCCTGAGTAGAAATCCCCTCGACAACATCTCCAGCAAGGCTTTGTCTAGCCTATGCTTTAAGATTTCCAATATTGAGAAATATACAGCTATCATTTCTTTTTTGAGTCCCATAAAAGGAAAATCTCCTAGAGGGAGCTAGGTGGCTCAGAGCTTTGAACATGGGATCAGGAAAACCCAAGTTCAAATTCTGCCGCCTACTGTTACTAACCATGTGACCCTCAGCAAGTCTCTTCACCTCTGTTGACCTTGGCTTACTCATCTTTACAATGAAGATAATAATATCACCTATCTCCCAGGGTTATTGTGAGGATCAAAGAGATGCCATATGTAAAATGCTGTGAAAATTTTAAAGCACTACATCAATGTTAGCTATTATTAGCATTACTGGTAATAAAGTTAAAGTCGTCTTGGACTAGTCCTTTCAAATCTACAAAAGAAAGAAAACAAATATTTATTAAGTGCTTACTACACGTCTTGAGCTGTGCTAAGCACTGTGCAAATATTGTCTCATTTGACCCTCACAATAACCCTGGGGAGTAGCTGTTATTTTTGTCCCCATTTAATAGTTTAAGAAACTGAGGCAAATTGGTTGTTGTCTTTTGTTCTTGAAGAGGACCAAAGTGACATCACTATGTTGGAGTCAAGGTACAGTGTGTCCACCTGTGGCTGGTCAAACCAATTCAACCTCAGAAGGCTCTGCAACAGGTTGGGCACAAATAGTCCATATGAACCTTTGAAATAGAACTGAGGCAAATAGAGGTTAGGGGACCTGCCCAGGGTCACACAGACAGTAAGCATCAGAGGTGGCATTTGAATTCAGGTCTTCCTAACTTCAGGCCCAGCAGAAAATCGGGCTTAGCCTTAATTATGTGCATGTGTATGTGCATGCCTGTGTGTGTGTGTGTGTGTGCGTGTGTGTGTATAAGATGGCTCACAAAATAACAAAAATACTGAAAAATAAACCAGATGTTTGAAAATGTCAAAAATTTGCCAAATTGACTTATTTCACAATAAAATAATACTTTTGGGGGGCAGGGGAGAAGCAATAAACTAATTTAAATAATAGAATATAATCCCATCTCCTAACAGCTTTTCTGTTATTTATTACTACAGTAAATCCTAGATAGCTGGAGATAGTCTGTTTATGATGAGATAGCTGATTTATTTTTTTAAAAAAATATTAGCATTATTATTTATTAATTCTCCTAGAAATTCTTCACAAACACTCTATAAATATTAGCATATCTGATGGCTCATAAAGATCTGATGGAAATGGAAACATTATGTTTGATGTATGGTGAAGATTTGACATCTTACTTTTGCATTGTTTATTCTTTATAGTTTGTGATAAGAAAGAGTTCAAATAATTAATAGCTCACATCAGAACAAATAGAAAGGAGAATAGAGTTAACATAATGTTTTAAAGATTCTCTTTGACTTAGGGGCATCATTTTTTTTTCCTAGATAACTACTAATTAATCTGACAATTACTGTTGGAGGCCTTCCTAAAGTCAAAACTTACCATAAAATTTTATTTAAAACACCTTCCTTTCCTTCCTTCCTTCCTTCCTTCCTTCCTTCCTTCCTTCCTTCCTTCCTTCCTTCCTTCCTTCCTTCCTTCCTTTCCTTCCTTCCTTCCTTCCTTCCTTCCTTCCTTCCTTCCTTCCTTCCTTCCTTCCTTCCTTCCTTTCCTTCCTTCCTTCCTTCCTTCCTTCCTTCCTTCCTTCCTTCCTTCCTTCCTTTCTTCCCTCCCTCCCTCCCTCTCTTTCTTTCTTTCAAAACATGGGATGTATGCAATGCTCCATACCCATAGATCCCACCTCTGCAGAAAAGGGTTGGGGTGAGATGTGTTTTCATAGTTCTTCTTGGAAGCTAAGCTTGGTCATTATAAAGTTAGAGCAATAAGTTTCAATTTTTTCGTTGATGTGTGTCTTACCATTTATATTATTGTAGCCCTTGTTTATTTCATTTTCCTGGTTCTGCTTTACTTCACTTTGTATCAGTTCCTATGAGCCTTCCCATGTTTCTGTACATTGATGTACATTACTGTTGACAATGCAGTGATTGCCTGTTATCTCACTGTACCACAACTTCTTTAGCCATTCCTTAATCTATGGGCACCCACTTTATTTGCATTTCTTTGCTACTTCAGAAACTGATGCTAAAAATTATTTTGGAAGACATCATATTTTTAATCGCATTTTTGTCCCTATCATTAAACCGAGTATACTGGCGACATTGGCTTTCCCTGGTGCATGATGCCATACTAGGTATGGCACAGGTCAAACCCTGTGTCTCCACTCCTGAGATAACATCAACAACCAACATGTATTCCCTGAGTGCCTTTGTATTTTGTGCTCTGTGATGGGTGCTGCGGGGCATACAAGAGGAGGAGAAGACAAGGGCCCTGACAACAAGGGTTATTATGATGTTCAAAGGAGATAAAATATGTGAAGTGCTTTGCAAATCTTAAAGTACTATGTAAATGTTCACTAGCATTATTTTTAAAATCTACTTAGGCTGTGGCTGTAGATGCATTGCTGTTCTGTTGTTTTTCGATCATGTCCGACTCTTTGTGACCTCATTTGGGATTTTCTTGGCAAAGATTCTGGAGTGGTTTGCTCATTTCTTCTCCAGCTCATTTTATTTTTGAGGAAACTGAGGCAAACAGGATCTGGTGACTTGTCCAGGGTCACACAGCTAGTAAGTATCTGAGGCTGGATTTGAACTCAGGTCTTCCTGATTCCAGGCCTGCACTCTATCCATTGTGTCACCTAACTGCCTCTAGATACATATAGCACAATATATAATAATCCATAGATCCTTTTTTAGATAATTTTGACCCCCACATCTGGAGAGAACCTGGTTGGCCCTCTCCAATGGCATCATTGGCCTGACAGTTTAAAAAATTTTATAGCTGACATTTTAAAAAATCCTCAAATAGTTGTGGAGAACATTTCAGATGTGCTGTATTTCATCTTTCTCAATAACCAACAACAAAATGAGTTTTGTGAATTGAGGTAAGGTTACTACAAATCCTCTTGGAATAAGCAGGACAATCATGGGCGTGGAGTTTTAGGTCTTGAAAGGACATTAGAAAGCACCTCGTTCAACTCCTTCCTTTGACACAGGAGGAAATTAAGACTTGGGGAGGTGATGTGACTTGTTCAGGGTCACACAAGGAGAGACTTTGCTAAGTGGGATTGAGAACCAGGTCCTCTTTTAATTCAGTTCTCTTTCTGCTGAACCAGGTTGCTGCTCAGAAAGCCTGGATTTCAGCTTTCTGTCCCTCTGAAATATCTCCTCAAATTTTCTTGATTTAAACACTTGGTCTTTTCCTGGATGCTGCTTCCTTGCTTATTTCCTTTCTTTCATTCATTCATAATTTCCTACCCTTTTTCTTTTACTTTCCTTCCCTTTGTCTTTCTCTTTGCCTTTCTCATCTTTCTAGTTCAGAAAGACTCTTGTTTACTCGCCAAACCCATAGACCTTGCATCTAGTTGTCTGTCTGTCTATCTGTCTACTTACCTGCATATCTATCTGTCTGTCTATCTATCTATCTATCTATCTATCTATCTATCTATCTATCTATCTATCTATCTGTCTGTCTCTCTGTCTCTCTGTCTGTCTCTCTGTCTGTCTACCTATGCATCTATCTGTGCATCTCTCTCTCTATATCTCTTTATCTATCTATGCATCTATCAGTATGTCTGTCTATATGTATACATGTATAAATACATAAATGTATATATACATATATGTATATACTTAAAATCCATATAGATATATGTATATAGATATAGGCCTATCTATATCTATATAGTTCAAAGTTGGATGAGACTTTCAGGGATCATCTAGTCTAACCCATATCAGAATATAGGAAACTACTCCACAGAATCCCCCAAAATAGGCATCCATTCTTTGCTTGAAGATCTTCGGTAAAGTGAGCATTAAATCCTGAGGCAGCTTGTGGTAGGAGCAATATCTTAATTTTTCTCCTCATGCAAGTTAGGCTAGTTTTTCTTTAAAAGGTATTGAGTCATTCCCCGAGACTTGGTTGGCTCATGGGACTAAGAACTCAGACTATTGGTGTTACTTCTTCATGGTCTATGTTCAAAGCAGTCATGAGGCTGTGTGCGTGCGTGTGTGTGTGTGTGTGTGTGTGTGTGTATGTTAGTATATCAGATGCTTGGCCAATGGATTGTGATGGGAGCTATTCTTCTGCCCTATTGTAGTTGTTGCATCATTTCAGTTGTGTTCGATTCTTTGTGATCTCATTTGAGGTTTTCTTGGCAAAGATACTGAAGTGGTTTGCCATTTCCTTCTCCAGCTCATTTGACAGGTGAGGAAACTGAAGCAAATGGGATTAAGTGACCAGTTAAGTAAATCTCCTTTTGTTAATTGTTGAATGACCTATGAGTGTTTCAACTTAAACTACCAGAGGACTAGCCATAGTCAGACCCAGTCCAGAACACAGCCCTTTCTACTTTTGGACAGTACTATTAGGACTTCTGCCTTAAATCAAACAGCTTCCACCCATTGCTCCTACTTACTTGCCTTCTGAGGTCTAGCTGATCCAGTCTAATTGCTCTTCCATATAATAGAAATTCAAATATATCAAGAAAGCTATCTTCTCTCTCTTAAGTTTTTCTTCTCCAGCCTTAACACCTCTAGTTTCTTCAGTGGGTCTCTATTTGTCATGATCTCAAGTCCAGTAACCATCCTAATTGTCCTCCAATGGACTAGCTCTAATTTGTCAACTTGTACTCACATTTTCCATTTCAGTTTCTAGGTCTCATTTGCCTCTCCTGATCTGTCCTGTCATTTTTGGCCACACCTATTTCTTTCCCTCTATCTACTTTTTCTAGACTGGAGTCATAGCTCTATGTGGCAAAAAATTGGAGAATTCTATTCTCATCCCAGAAATAGGCACTAAATTTGCCTTCTATCTACTGCATTAGCTTATTGAAAATCCTGATCATTTTACCTTAGAATTAAATATTAGTGATTAGCAAAATTGCATAGTTCCTTTCTCTTTAATTTTGTGCATGAGAATCAGTTTTAGTCCATTTTGAGTCTTACAAGTACCACTTTTGAGCCCAGAAGGGTCTTTTATTTGATTTGGCATTTATTTCAGCTTCTTCACTGAATCAAAAGATGTCATGTAAATTATGTGGAAGGGCATCTTTAAATAAGATTCTATCTATAAGTGAAATTCTCTCTCTCTCTCTCTCTCTCTCTCTCTCTCTCTCTCTCTCCACACACACACACACACACACACACACACACACACACACATATACATCTTTTATCTTCAAGTCACCTTTATTTACAACTATATTCCTCATCTTTGAGGTGGATGGCCAAGCTCGATCACTGTAATTAAATAACATTCATTTTCATTTTTTTAGTGTTCTTTTCTTTTACATTGTTATAGTTATTGTGTATATTGTTTTCCTGATTCTGTTTGTATCACTTTGCATCAGTTCATATGTCTTCCCTTATTTCTCTGTGTTCTTCATATTCACGACTTCCTATAATACAGTAATATTGAATTACATTCATGTACAACAATTTATTTAGCTATTTCCCCAATCAATGGACATTTACTTGGTTTCAGTTCTCTGCTACTTCCAAAAAATACGCTGCTATAAATATTTTCCCCTGACCTCTTTGGGTCCCACTGCTGAGCAGTGGGATTACTGGGTCTAAAGGTATAGACATTCTAGTCACTTAACACAATTCCTAATCACTTTTCCTAAGGTGAAGGTCTGACCGTGTCACTCTCCTACTCAATGAACTCTAGTGGCTCTCTATTAACTTCAGGATCAAATACCAAACCCTCTGTTTGACATTGAAAGCCCTTTGTGGTTTGGCTTCTATCTTTTCAATATTCTTACCCCTTATCCCCCTTCTTGTTCTTTATGATCCAGCTGTCTGCCTTCTTGCTGTTCCTCATGCATGACATTCCATTTCCTGATATTTTGCATTTTTACTGACTCTTCCTTATGCCTGTAACGCTCTTCCTTATCATCTCCTTGCCTTCCCTCTCCACCATGGGTAATGCCTTTACTTTGAGATTACCTTCCAATTGACATCAATATCTATAAATATCTATAACTATAATTACCTATTTACTTACCTCCCTATCTCTGTCTATATCTGTCTATCTATCTATCTATCTATCTATCTATCTCTTTGTCTGTATCTTTCTATCTGTCTCTATCTGTCTGCCTGTCTCTATCTATCTGTCTGTCTATTATACATAGTTGTTTGAAATGTTGTATCCTCCACTAGAATATGAGTTCCTTCAGGGCACTGGCAATGTTTTTGCCCTTTATTGTGTAACAACCTCTGGAAAGATATTGACTGACTTCAAAGACCTTGTGTTCTCCCTAGCTTTGGAAGAGATAAAATTAATGTGAGATAAGCTCTCAGATAAGAGGTTGGACATTTTTCAAATACAAAGTAAGGCAGGAGTTTTAAGGAATTTTGAGAGAGAACAAGGAGAAGAGAAGGGAGAGGTGGTCATCATTCCATCCTGGCAGCAGCTCTTGGTGTCTGTGACATCTGCAGTTCTATTCAAGATCATGAGCTGTATCTCTAAATGGACAGAGAGGTATAGAACTCTTTTGTTTTGTTCTTTAAAAGTAGCTCTGGCACTCCTCCATTAGAAAGAACACTGCAAGAAAACTAAAAACGGGGAACAGGAGACACAGTTCATTGATGGTCTTTACCTCTGACTCTTGCCTTATTTTCACCAAATTGTGTGTATCTGTGTTTATCCTTTTAAAGAATGTCTTTGCCAGATTTAAACTTATTTCTCATAAATACCTAGGCTTAGTCCTGTCCTTATGTGGCCTGATATTTGTGGAGGCAGGAGTGCATAATGAGAGCCACAAAGGAGAGAGGGACCTTTCCAGCATAGAGATGGGAGCTCAAACCCCCAGCCCGTTGTTGAACAGTTATAGTCCATAACCGGAGGCATAAGCACTAGTCATTTCCTAACTACACTTGCAAGGTCATAATTACGATGAATGCTGGTAATTTAAAAATAAATCTTCCCCACAGACACGAGCCTAATAGTAACCAGATGTTACATTTGTATCCTCAGAACTTAGTGTAGTGCGGGTCTCATAGTATGCACTTAACATGTTGACTGGCCATAGCTTTCCAGAAGGTCTGTACCAATATACAGCTCCTCCAATAAAGCATTAGTGTGCTTATCTTTCCATACATTCTCCAACATTGAATATTCCCATCTTTTGTCATCTTTGTCAATTTGTTCGGAGCGAGGTGAAACCTTAGAGTTCTTTGGATTTGCATTTCTCTTGTTATTAATGACTTGGAACAGTCTTTCCTATGGTTGTTTAGAGTTAGCAATTTTTCTTTTGACAGCTCCCTGCTCCTATATTTTAGCCACTGCATCGCTGGAGAATGGCTTTTAAGAACAGTGAAATTTAAACCCATTCAGTGCTTCTTTGTATTATCATCATATATGCACATATTATCTAGGACCATGGAAAGTTCAGCAAAATGGAATAAGAAAGGGATGCAGCCAATACACTGCTGCCATGAAAGAATATTGGCTTGATGATGATGAATTTTCTTCAGACCATCCAGCACCTCACTGATGCTTACAATTCACCGTTTTAGTGTTCTTTCCCTGATGCCATGATGACTTACTCAGATTTAGGCTGCTACTATAGTCTCTCTGTCTCATCTCCTGCCTGGGCCTTAGATTTGGTGTCCCTTTGTCTTGACTTGATAGGAAATTCTGTTTACTTTCTGGAATTAAGACTTGGACCTCTTTTTTCCCCTGGAGGATTCTTTCCCAGAATACTTTGATTGACTCCTAATCACAGGTAGGCATTGGCCTCAAATTCTGACTACGTGATAGGGATTTGATCTGAAAAGCTACTATTTGGATACTACATCTATCTTGTCCTTGTTGAATCTACCATACACATCGCTAAGTCTCTAGTCAAGAGACCTTGGTTTCAATTAAATTGAATTAGTAGGCATTTATTGAAAGCCTACTCTGTGCAAGATACTGTGCCAAGCATTGGCACACAGTTTACTGGGAAGATATATATTGCAAATATGTATCTTAAAAAGTAAAGGAGATGTTAAGAAAAAAAGATGCACTAGAAAAATTTGAACAAGGAAAAGTCATTTTTAACTGAGGGCATTGGGGAAGATTTTTTTCGAAGAGTAGAACCAAAGAAGATCAATGTCAACAACCCCCACCCCCAACATTGGAGGGGGGTGATGGTCAATAGTTTCAGCACTGGGAGAAAAGTCAAGGAGGATGAGAAGTGAGAAGAATCACTAGATTCAGACATTAGGAAGTCACTGGTAACCTTTCAGAGAGTGGTTTCAATGAAGTGGGACAGTCAAAAGTCAGATAAAAAGAGCTGAGGAGTGAATGAATGGGGTAGTGAGGAGCTAGAGGCAGTGAATGTAGGCTGCTCTTTCTAGGAATTTCTCTAGGAGAATAGATATAGTGTGATGGCTTGAGGGATTTTAAAGCCAAGGAAAGATTTTCCTTTGGGGAGATGGGGAGACATAAAATTGTAGCCTAGACAAGAAAGAGCTAGTAGGAAAGGAAAGTCAGAAAGAGGAAAAAAAGAATGATTAGTGGGACAAGCACTTGTAGAAGACAATATAGGATGTGATCAAAGGCACGAGGGGAGGTTTATGGCCTTGGCAAGGGTAGGGCCACCTAATCCTCTGAGAGTAGAGGAAAGGAGGAGGATAAGATAGGTAAAGACATAGAGAAGTTTTGAGGCATTCGGGATGGGGAATGAAGGAACTCAATCTTCCGAGTAGAGGTAAAATCATTTGCTGAGAAAAGGGACAGGGATGAATAGAGTTAGAATTTGAGAAAAGAAGAGAATATAATGGTATTATAAGATCAAAAGTCTAGAGCTGAGAAGTGGTTTCACTCAGTGGTATCAAACTCAGATAGAAATGGAGACGCTAAACCATACACAAGGATCTCTGCAGGCTGCATATTGACTTAGAAAATTGCATATTAACATATCTATGTTCTATTGTATTTTTACTTATTGTATTAAATATTTACTAATTATATTTTAAATGGGTTTGGACTTCATAAGCGAGTATTGCTGATGGCTACCTGTTTGACACCTCTGATTTAGTTAAAGCCCCTCATTTAATTATGGCTCAGGTAACAGACAGTACCTGCTGTATGAGGATGAACAGGGAGAGACAAGCCACTAGGTGGAGAAGTCACCCACATCTGGAAGCATCATTAAAGGCTTCCTGTAAAGGGTGGCACTTGTTGAAGGAAGCTAGGGATTCCAAAAGGCAGAGGTGAGGAGTATATTCTAGTAATGGGAAGCAGCCTGTGCAAAGACAGGAATGGCAGCTAGAATAAAGTAGGAGAATGGCCAGTTTGTCTGGGCTAGGGGTGGGGAACCTGAAGCCTCGAGGACACTTGTGGCCCTCTAGGTCCTCAAGTGCAGCCTTTTGACTGAATCCAAACTTCAGAGAACAAATCCCTTTAATAAAAGGATTTGTTCTGTAAAACTTGGACTCAGTCAAAAGGCTGCACCCAAGGACTTAGAAGGCCACATGTGGTCTTGAGGCTGCAGGTTCCCTACCCCTGGACTCTGGACTATATGCAGTGTGTGTGAATAGGAATAATGTGTAATAAGAATGGAAAGGTAGGGTAGGACAAGATTTTGAAGGGGTTTAAATGCTAAAGAACAGCATTTTTATTTGATCTTAGAGGTTATAGGGAGCCCTTGGAGTTACATTGAATTGGGGAATGGCAAAGTCAGATCTGAGCCTTAGGAAAATTACTTTGGCAGCTGTGTGAGGATGAACTGAAGTGGAGAGAGACTTGAGGAAGAATGGCCAATTAGGAAATGATTGCAATAGTCTGGCAACAGGTTGGGAGGGCCTGAGCTAGGGTGCTGGATGGTTAAATGGAATGAGGTATATCAGAAAGATGTTGTGGAGATAGAAACAGGATTTGGAAAGTGGTTGGACATACGGGGTAAGTGAGAATGAGTAATGGAAGATGACATTAAGGTTGCAAGCCTCGGTGATTAGTAGTGCCTTCAACAGAAATAGAGAAGTGTGGAAGAGTGGTGTATTTAGGGGAAAGAAAGTGAATTGTTTTGGACACATTGAACTTGACATGCCTATGGGACATGCCAGGTCAATATCTTCAATAACTAGTTCCTAATATGTGACTGGAATTTAGGAGAGCCTAGGGTTCCCAAGGACTAACCATATCAATGCCAAACTTATCAAGGACACCCAGTTGGCTCTAGCTCTACTGAAGCTTAGATGATCAAGCTCAAATGATCCATCAGCTTCAGTTTCTTCAGTAGCTGGTGTTCCAGACATGCTCTTCAGTAACTTTGGAGATAGCGGTTTCATTTGAGTAATGTGCCATATTGTAAAGTGTCCAGAAGAAAATGAGAGGAAAATCAGTTGAGATAATGAGTATAGATGGCTTTTTCAAGGAATTTGGCTCAGAAATGAAAGAAAGATATAGAATGATAGCTCAATGGGGAGGGCACAGATGTTATTATCCGCACTTTACAGATAAGCAAACTGAAGTTCAGAGAGATTAAGTGATTTACCTTTAGTCACACAGTTAACATGTTGGAGATGAGATCTGAATCCAGGTTTTCCTAACTCCACATTCAGCATACCACTCAGCTTGAACCTAAATGGTTTTCAGTCTTGCATGACTTTCTTCTGCTTTTTCAATTTGTGACCCAGGGTTGGAAAAAAATGTTGCAGGATGCTAAGAATTACAAAACTTTCTCACCATCTACAAATATCAATTTAACTGTTGGTACTCTAAATGTGAGATGTTTGTCCAAGAGCCAATGAGTTGAGATAGTATTTGGAGGAAGTGAACCATGTTCATATTGACATTTCTTGTTATAAATGAAACCAGAATACAGAAAAAAGTTTCTGTCAACTGAAAGAAATCCTTGCTGGAGGCAACAGCATATTAGAGACATTTAGGTATTTATGTTCAGGATGTCTCAAAGGAGAAGACCCTAAAAGAATGGAAAAAAATCAGGGATAGTATTAAAAGGAAAGGCAAGGTCTCCAGGAACCTAGGGCAAAAATCACCAGTTCTGCTCTCTCTCTCTCCTCAACTCTCAAGTGTTACTAAATATCTCCTTCAGATTTAGCAAAGCTTTAAGACACTTTTCATATCCTATCTGCTAGCTGCTGAAGACATGACAGGCATTGGAAGAGCAAATGGAAAGCAGTGTGTGTTTCAGGTCTCATGTGGAGGGGCAGAAGTTTCAGACCTCATGTGGAAGGGCACACAGTCTGAATTCTGGGGAAGAGATAAAAGGAATGTATTAAGAGACCCTTAACTAGGCAGGATGAAGGGCTGGGAGATCTTGCAGTGAGGTATGCATATGCATTTGTGTGTGGTCTAGGCAAGATCTTGATAGCTGCCTAAGTGACTTTTTTGTGTATCTGTTAGTCAGGTGTGAAGGAATGATTCTAAAATGTATTGATTAGCCCTTAAGCATGTTGTCCTGGGGCACAAGTGAAAACACTTCTCCCTAAGGAAGGAGGAGATGCAGCAGTAGATAACAGTTCCAGCAGATGGCAGTGGCATCTTGACTGAGAAGCAGCTAAAGGGTTAGCTTTAGAGATGAGAGTGTGACCTTGGGTATCATCTAGTCCCATTCCTTCATTTTATAGATAAAGGAACCGAGGCTCAAATAAGTTAAGTTACTTGTCAGAGGTAATAAAGGTAGTAAATAGTAGAGGTGGGATTAAGTCCTGAAGGAACTCTAGGAAATCCTAGGACAATGGCTGACTGGGGCTCCTACATATTACATTATTAATATCAATTGGCCTGTAGCAAGGTAATCCTACTATACCTCTCTAGTTGGTTCCTTATCCTATTCACCAGAGTGGCTTTTCCAAACTTCTTTCCTCAGGCCTCATATGCTATGCCTTTCCCCAAATTTCTCAGCTGAGGACTTTCTCATACTGCATAAAAAACTTTGAGGCCATTTGCTAAGCATTCCTTCTTCTGTCTTTATTATCTGAAATTCTTCTGACATCATCATGCATTATCTTCTTCACTCTAGTCTCTGGTGAAGAGATCGTCCTGCTTGCCAAGGCCAACTCCTCCACATGTACCCTCGATCCTATCCTTTCTCATCTTCTCTAGAAGAATCCCCCCCACGATCATGCCCCTCTCTCTAATCTTCAATCTCTCCCTATCTATTTGTTCCTTCTCTGCTGCCCAGAAACACCCTCATTTCCTGCATTCTTGAAAACATCCTCATCACATCCTCCCATTGTTGCTAGTTATCATCCTATTTCTCTCCTCCAGTTCTGAGCTAAACTCCTTGATAAAAGCCATTTCCACTTGATGCTTCTGCATCCCTTCCCCTCTAAACTCTGCCCTCTGTCTCTGAGCTCACTGTTCAGCTGAATCTGATTTCTCCACTTACCAGTGATCCAACTTTATAGCTGTGATCACTATGGTCCTTGAGATTCTTAATTTCCAAATATTTTCTTAGTTCTCATTGTTCTTGACATTTTTGCTGCATTTTACACTGTTGACCATTCTCTCCTCCTGAATACTCTCTCCTTGCTGGGTTTTCATGACTCTGCTTTCTCCTGATTCTCTTCCTACTTGGCTGACATGTCCACTCAAACATCTGTCTCCTTTGCTATATCTTCATCCAGCTCATGCCCAATAACTGTAGGTGTTCATTGAAAGTCTCTGTCCTTGGCTCTCTTTCCTTTTTCTCTATACAATGATCACCACAGCTCCCATGGGTTCAGTTATCATCTTTATGTAGGCGATTCCCAGATCTCCCGACCTCTAGACTCACATCCCCAACTATCCATTGGACATTTTGAACTTGGTGTCCTAATGGCATCTGAAACTCAATAGATTCAAAACAGAACTCATAATATTTACCCCCAACCTATATCTCTTCCTAACTTCTCTGTTGCTGGTAATATCTAGCCACATAGCTTTACCACTTCAATGTCAACCTCACCTATTCACTCTTGCTCAGCCCACATATCCAGTTATTTATCACATCTTGTAATTTCTTCCTCCACAATATCTCTCACATATGTCACCTTCTCTCTATTCACACAGCTATAACCCTTGTTCAGGTCATTATCACCTCTTGAGAGAACTATTGCAATAGCTTTCTAGACATTCTTCTCGCCTCAAGGGTTGGTTTTCCTACTCTAATCTACCCTCCATATAGATACCGAAGAGATTTTCCTAAAGCCCAGTTTTGGCCATGTCACCATCCTACTCAATAAGCCTCAACATATCCCTATTACCTGTAGGACTAAATATAAACTCTTCTTTTTATCATTTAAATTCTTTACAACCTAGCCCCCTCCTATTGTTCCAGGCCTCTTCCATATTACTCTTTTTCACATACTTTATGGTTCAGTCATATTTGCTGTTGCTCATACATGATGCTCCACATCCTCTGTGCTGTTTTGCAGGTTGTCCCCAGGCCTAAAATGCTCTCGATTTCAGAGTAAGATGTGTTAGTTCAACCAAAAGAGATCCTGATCTCATTTGAAAAGGAAATTGCTTTGAAGTCTTTAGGGAGCCAACTTGAAATCAGAAATATACTTAGGATCCAGCATCTTCAAAATTCAGCTAGGTGGCCCAGTGGATAGAGTACCAGACCTGGAGTCAGGAAGATTCATCTTCCTGAATTCAAAGCTGGCCTCAGACACTTATTAATTGTGTGACCCTGGGCAAGTCACTTAACCCTGTTTGCCTCAGTTTCCTCATTTGCAAAATGAGCTGGAGAAGCAAATGGAAAACTACTCCAGTATCTTTGCCAAGAAAATCTCAAATGGGGTGAGAAAGAGTCAGACTTGACTGAAATGACTGAACAACAACGTTCCCCTACCTGTCTACAAAAATTTTTTCTCTTTCTCCTCCATGGAGTCAATTCCAAAGAGAATTTGGAACTTGAAGCAGGAAAAATATTTCTTTTCTCCAAAGCTCTCTCAACAACTCTACCTGACATTTAGTCACAAAGGATCATGTCAGTATTCTCTCTGCAAATTAAGAGAGTCTCCTACAAAATGTTTTAAGCTTGGCTGGAAACTTGGGTTATACTAGTAATGTCATAAAGATAAAAATCTTGGAGCAACTCAATCTCAGAAGAATCAGAATCACAAGTAACCCAAAGAGTCAATGTGGTGAGTATAAGTAGGCTCCTATTCGCCCAGGATCACAACCTAGGTCACCTCCTCCCTTTCATACCCCATATCCCACCAGTGGTAAAGTCCTATTGTTTCTACCTTTGTAACATTATTTGTATATGCCCACTTCTCTCCTCTGACACTACAACCACCTTGGCGAAGGCCCTCATCACTTTGTGCATGGCCAAATGCAATAGGCTGCTCATTGGTCTCCCTGCCACAAACCTTTCCCTAGTCTAATAGATCCTCCACTCAGCTGTCAAAGTGCTCTTCCTAAAATGCAGGTCTGACCATATCACTTGCCAATTCAGTAAAACTCCGATGGCTTTATCTCCAGGATCAAATATAAAATCCTCTGTTGGGCTTTCAAAACTGGGCCCCTTCCTACCTTTCTAGTATGCTTAGACCTTAATCTTCTCTACATATTCTAAGATCTAGTTATACTGGCTTCTTTTGCTGTTCCTGACTCAAGGAACTCCATCTTACAATTCTGAGCATTTTCCCTGGCTGTTACTCATGCCTGCCTGGAATGTTCTTCTTCTTCATTGGTACCTCCTAGTTTCCCTGGCTTCCTTCATGTCTCAACTAAAACCTCATATTCTACAAGAAGCTTTTCCTAGTCCTCAGTCTTAGTGCCTTCCCTCTGAGATTACCTCTCAATTTAACCTAAATCTGTCTCATTTGTATGTAGTTGTTTGCATGTTGTCTCTTTTATTAGATTATGAAATCCTTGAGAGTATTTGTTGCCTTTCTTTGTATCCTAGAATTTAGCATAATTCCTAGCACATAACAGGTGATTAATAAATTTTCATTGACTGACAAATTAATGGTGACTTATATGTGAGAGGGGCATAAATGGTATCTTCAAGGTCATGCATGTCCAGAATGAAAGTAGATGGTCATCTACACTCTGCCAAATTGTAAAACTTAAGAAGTTTGTCTTTAGTTTCTCCTTTCACTATTCCTTCCCCTATCCTATATAGCTCCATTTCCTGCTGTTGATGCTTAGGGTCTTCCACATAAGCACCTCCCCCCTTACCTCTAGCCTCACATATTTTCAGGGAAAGATCTGATATCAGACTTTTGAACCTTCATTGAATGCCAGTCAATCACTGTGTTATTCCCTAAAAGGAAGCTTGCATTTTAAGACTTTCTCATTATGAAATGAGAGTCTGCATCTCATTTGGAAAGAGTTTCAAGCATTAGTTCGACAGTTGAAAAATTATGATTTGGGGGCAGAGGCCACATATTGAACCCAAAATTCAATAAAACAAAATGCAAAAAAATTATTTAATATGTACAATGTATAGAGGTCTATGTGAGACGTTTTATGAGCCACAAGGCTGAGATAAGACATGGTACCTGAACTCACATAGCTTGCTGAAAAGTGGGAGAATAAGATGAAAAAAAATAGTTCATATACAATATTAAAAGATATTAAAAGATGAGTGCACTGAGTGCATGAATGCATTATAAAATAAAATGCTATATGTAGCATAAGAGAGGAGATAATCATTATTATTAACTGGAGGAATGAAGGAAGACTTCCTGAAGGAGATGACATTTAGGTTAGGCTTTAAAAGATAAGTAGCAGCAGTTCATCAGATAAAGATGGGGAGGAAGGAGCTTCTAGTTTTAAGGAATAGCCTTAGTAAAGTCTCAGAGGTCTGAGATCCCTGTGCATGTTTGGGGGACACAATTAATTTGGAGTATAGAATCTAAGAAGGAGATGGAGATGAGATATAGTTTAAAAGGTAAGGTAGTAAGAGATTGTAGAGCTATTTGAAGGTGGAGCAGTCAAATTTTGCTAGGAAGGCAGTAGGGAGCCACTAAAGATTGCGGAGCAGAAGAGTGCCTTGATCAGATCTATGCAAAAGTAGAAATCATTCTTGTAGAGTTTGAAAGATAGATAGGATGGGAGTGGAGACGGGAAGACCTGCTAGGAGCCCTCTGCAGTCATCCTGGAGGTGGTAATGAGGATATGCACTAGGGTGGTAAAAGTTGAAATACAGAAGAGGGATAAACTCAAGATGTGCCATAGAAATCATGCCATTGAGAGGGTTCTCATTTCCTGTAAGGCCAGTCTTATTCCTGGACAAAGGGATGTTCAAATATCTGTGAGGGAAAGGTCAGTAACTACTTACCTGGGAAGATGCCCATCTTTCAACAGACCTGATATTGGGAATGACTAGCTGGCACTAAACAATGAAGGGGATTTTTCTGTTAGAGCTAAAGCATTTGATTCTTCTTTCAGCATGTAAATAAGCTAGTCTCAACAGACCTCACAGAAGCATTATCCTTTTCCCAAAAGAGCTCCCCTTCCCTCCACAAGAAACTAATTAACACGTGCACAAACACATATTTATATGTTAAGGCAACATAGCACAAGCAGGCTGGGTGATAAATAGTAATGCCTCAGGCACAGTTACAATGCTTGTGGCTTAAGGCTGAGTGACTTTAATCATAGCAGAAGTACAATAATTGTCCTGAAATATGCTGGACTGGCTGGAATGCCTGAATCCTATTACAGAACTGCATCCATCAATATAGATCACAGTGGCAGAAGCCCCTAAACCTTTCCTAGGAAAGCTTGACCTGTCAGACAGGAGAGTCTGCCTGTGCCAATCCTCATGGAAGCTCGCATGTCTGTTCTTCATTTGCTTGAGAGGTGATACATTGCCATAAGAGGAGTACTGGCTGTGGATTTGAAAGATCTTGGTTCAATTGCTGGATAAACTTCCAGTCTCATGGATATAGCCGCCTGCCAGGCACTTTGCATCTCAGGGTCTCCGTTTTCTCATCTGAAAAACGGGCATTATGGAACCTACCTAATAAGGTTGCTGTGTTGTTGCCTTATAAATGTGCATTAGTATTAATTATTATATTCACTCTGATGGTACCAAACATCTTCAAGGACTCTGCCTGGGAAGTTTTCCCTGACTAGGCTGGAGAGGTTAGAAGAGATAAGATCTCATACATTCAGATAATACTTGTCATTTTGCAAATTACTTTAACATCCATTGTTTTATTTTATCCTCACAGCACCCCTGTGGAGTGGGTTGGGGATTTTATAATTCTCTTCCATTGTTCAGATTTATATTTTATATTTCCATTGGATTGAAACCAATAACCATATTTTACATAATCATAACTTCGAATGAGGGTAGCTAGGTGGCACAGTGGATAGAGTGCTGGGCCTAGAGTCAGGAAGACTCATCTTCCTGAGTTTAAATCTGGCCTCCAACACTTATTAGCTATGTGGCCCTGGACAAGTCACTTAACTCTGTTTGCCTCAGTTTCCTCATTTGTAAAATGAGCTGGAGAAAGAAATGGCAAACCACTCCAGCATCTTTACCAAGAAAACTCCAAATGGGGTTATGAAGAGTCAGACACAACTGAAAAATGACTGAACGGTAAACTTTAAATAATATGAATTGGGATACATGTGGACACTTTAAGGGATTCATTATTTGCTCTAATTGAGAATTAACTATAGAGGCTCAATGAAGTTGATATACCTGCCCCAAATAAATCAAGGGCAGAGCCAGGATTCCTAACTCTAAGCCCTGCTCTAATTTATTAGAATAGGATGTTTTCTGAAGCTACGAGGTGAAAGTTCATGAGGTGAAATTTCTTGAGGCCTGGTCCTCTCAAGTTAATCTTAGGAGGATAACTGCTTTACCCCTTTGTTTTTGCTGCTCTTCATTCATTTTGTGGTGCTTTTCCTGTCTGTTTGTGGAGGAAATCTGGAGAGTCTGGAAATGTCGGATTTACTTCACCATCTTCCCAGAATGCCTCCCTTGAATTTTCCAAACTATATTCTGTGGAAGGCTAGCATTCTGTGGGAACTGTTCTTTTCACCTTCTCTCCTCCAAATTCTTTCCTCCTCTTAATTCCCTTGTTTCTTTTGATGGCACCATAGTCATTCAGGTTCACAACCTTGTTGTTATCCTGTCTCCTTCCACTCCCCTCCCTACACCCCAAATCCAATGAGTTGTCAGACCCTATGAACATCTGTTGGATCTGTCTTCTTCTCTCCATTCACACATAGTTGAATGTTCATACCCTAATTCAGGTCCTTATCACTTTTTCCTGGACTATTATAATAGCTTCTAATTGGTGTTTCCAATCTTTCCTTTCGATTCATCCTTCACACACCTGCCATATTGTTTATTTTTAAAACAGATACTCATCATATAACTCCCTTTCATGAAAACTTCAGTGGCTTTCTATTAATTTGGTGATAAAGAGAAAATCCTAGGATTGGTGTTTAAAAGCCTCTGCAATCTACACTCCACCTATCTTTTCAGTCTTATATCCTATTACTTTCCTTTACATAGTCTTTGTTATAGTCAAACGAGGCTGATATCTGTTCCCTAGACATAACATTCCATCTCTTGTTCTGAACCTTTGACACCAGTCACCCCATGTCTGGATACACTTCATCCTCACCTCTACCTCCTACAATCCCTGAATTTCTTCAAAGCTCTGGTTACCCAATATAATTAAGAGGACAATTCTGCCTACCGCACTTATTCAATGCCACAACAATCAAAATACCAAAGAATTTTTTTTAGAGAGCTAGAAAAAATAACAAAATTCATCTGGAAGAACAAAAGATCATGAATATCAAAGGAATCAATGAAAAAAAAAGTAAAGGAAGGCAGCCTAGCAATGCCGAATCTCAAACCATACTATAAAAGTAGTAATCATAAAAGCAATTGGGTACTAGATAAAATAGAGTGGTTGCTTAGTGGAATAGATTAAATATACAATATGCAGAAGGAAATGACCACGATAACCTGGTACTTGATGAATCTGAAGATCCTAGCTATTGGGGCAAGAATTTAGTATTGGACAAAAACTCCTGGAAAAACTGGGGAATAGTCTGGCAGAAACTAGTCATAGCCAACCACTCACACCATATACCAAGATAGCCTCCAAATGGCTGCATGATTTACATATAAAAGGTGATATAAGCAAATTAAGGAAACGTGGAAAAAACACCTGTCAGATCTATGGATAAAGGAAGAGTTCATGATTAAACAAGAAATAGAGATGATAACAGGAGAGAAAATGGACAATTTTGATTTCATTAAATTTAAACGGTTTTACATAAACAAAGCCAATGCAGACAAAATTTAAAGGGAAGCAAGAAACTGGGGGAATAGTTTTACAGCAAGTTTTTCTGATAGAGGTTTCAATGATCAAATATATAGTGAAATAAGCCAATTTTTAAAGAGTGCTATTCTGCAAAAGATAAATGGTCAAAGGGCACAAACAAGTAATTTTCAAAAGAAGACATCAAAGATATCAATAAGCATAAGAAAAATGCTTGAAATCACTAATTATTAGAGAAATGCAAATTAAAAGTACTCTGAGATACCACTTCATACTCATCAGATGGGCTAACATGACAGAAAAGGAAAATGATAGATCCTTAAGGGTATGTGGAAAAAAGTAAGTATACTAATACACTATTGGTGGGGCTATGAACTAGTCCAACCATTCTGGAAAACAACTTGGAACTATGCCCAAAGGGCCATAAAACTGGTCAAAACCCAGCAATACTGCTACTAGGCATGTAACCCAATGAGACTGAAGAAAATGAAAAAGGACACATAGGTACAAAAATATTTACAGCAGTCCTTTTTGTGGTGTCAAAGAATTAGAAACTGAGGGTGTGCCCATTTGTTAGGCAACGGCTGAACAAGTTGTGGTATATGATTGTGATGGAATACTATTGTGCTATAAGAAATGATGAGCAGGATGCCCTCATTAAAACCTGGGAAGACTTATGTATTGTTGCAAAGTGAAATGAGAACATTGTATATAGTAAGAACAACACTACAATGATAATCAGATAAATGATCCATGATAATTCCCAAGGACATCTTATGAAAAAGGCTATCCAACTCCAAAGACTCTGAGTACAGATTGAAACATATTTTTTCCTGTTTTTCTTGTTATTATTGTTTTTTGGCAACATGGCTAATATGTTTAATGTGGAATGTTTTACATGACTTCATATGTATAATGGATATCACATTTCTGGCCTTTTAGTGGGTGGGGTAGGGGGTGGAAGAAGAACGAGAACCTGGAACTGAAAATAAAATAATAATAAAAATTAAAATTAAAAACAATCACCCAAGCTCTGCTCATGTGCCTCTTCCTGATAATGCCTTCTCTTCTAATCATTTTAATATATTTTGTATTTGTTTATTTATGTACATGTTAAATCCTGCCCCAGATGAAGGTGCATTCTTTGAAAACAAAGACTGTTTTGTGGTAATCTTTTAATTTCCAGACTCTCACTGTGGTGACTTGCATATGGTAAGTGCTTAATACATATGTGATGAATCAAATTGAATTCTGTAGGATTATTGCATAGATTTGTGTTTTAGGATCTTTTTTGTTTTGATTTTGTTTTATTGGAGGGGGAAGGCAGGGCCATTGGGGTTAAGTGACTTGCCCAAGGTCACGCAGCTAGTAAGTGTGTCCAGTGTCTGAGACTGGGTTTGAACTCAGGTCCTCCTGACTCCAGGGCCAGTGCTCGGCTCACTGCACCACCTAGCTGCCCCTACGAATTTCTTTTAAAAATATTGCATTTTGTCGTATTTTCCATTTTCTTGAGGCGGTGGAGAAGCATATGATATATTTAAATAATATGTAGCATATTACCACTGAGATCTTTCGTATAAGAAGTGGTTTTAAAAAATCAAGAAAATATAAGGAAGGAAAAAGAGATGGACTTATTAGGTAATGAGAGTAAGGATTAAAGATGGCTGGCTTTAGTGTTTAGGGTCCAAATGGGAAAGAGACTTCTTCCAAAATTGTTAGGTTCTCCAGTCATTGTTCTTTGTGGTACCTTTGTTGTTGTTCAGTCGTTTCAGTTGTGTCTAATTCTTCGTGACCTCATTTGGAGTTTTTTTTTGGCAAAAATACCAGAGTGGTTTACCATTTCCTTCTCCAGTTCATTCTGCAGATGAGGAAACTGAGGCAAACAGGGTTAAGTGACTTGCCCAGGGTCTCACAGTTCTTAAGTGTCTGAGGCTGGATTTGAACTTAGAAAGATGAGTCTTCCTGCATCCAGGTCTGGCACTTACTGTGCTACCTTGCTGCCATTTTGTGGTACCTAGTGAATGTCAAAAGTACCAGAAGAAGGCATCTATTCTTTTGGGACAATCCATTATGCATGATTTATGGAAGGACATAGACAAGAATTACATGGGATGAGGAAATGTGGATGGATTGGGACTTGCACTATTGGTGCCTCCATTAATGAGGATATAGATTCACTGAAGCACGAGTGTTATCCAATTTCTTTCTCTTCCTCTGTCTCTAGGTTACACTTCTACGGTTCCCCTCTTGTGCACACTTGATTGCACTAATTCCCAAATGAGCATTTTAAATGTTGCCACCTTAAGAGCAACAATAACAGTAAAGAGCCTTAAAAATATCAAACCTATGACTTTCTAATCTCTTCACTTTGATGCTTACTATTTCAGATATCCTCTTTCTCCCTTCTATGACAGATTGCTGGCAATAAGATAGCTGAGAACCTCAGTGGATCTGTGGTCTATCCATGTGACTATTCCCTTCAGCCATATCTTCTTGTCCTAAGTGATTCTTGTTCATGCCCTTCCATAAATCCTCCACAGGGTGTCTGCCCAGCCTACTGGAGACTGTCCCAGAATGCTCTTAATATTTGGTAGGTACAGGTATACAGCTCTGCAACAACTCTTTTAGACTATCTATTAAGTCATGAGAGGTTGAAATCAGCATTGATGGAAGGAGGAACCACACAGGCAAAATCACAGATTCTTTATTTAATGAAATAGAAGTTTCCTGCCAATGCTACCCGACCTCCTCTGCCCCCAATATCACCACCTCCCACAGTTTCCCAGGAATACTCTCAGCTCTATGAGAGAGAAGTACAAGGAGGGATATTATCACAGTCCACATTTATAAATAATGTTACCATGAGCATTTCAGTCAATCAACAAGTAATCATTAAAGACCTACTATGTGCCAGGCACTTTGTTAAGAGCTTAAGATACAGGTACAAAGAATGAAACAATCCTCACTCACAACGAACTCTCCTTCTAACAATGGAGACAATAATAAATATAAAGTTAATAAATACAGACACACATTCACAAAGTAGTTAAACACGAGGTGTTTTGGGAAGGAGGGAATCAGCCATTGGTGAGAATCACTACCATATCTAGTAGGTAGGTCAGATCGCAATTTTTCATTTTAGGGATGAGGAAATTGAGGAATAAAGATAATAAATGACTTACCCAGTCAGACAGCTCGGATTCTAACCCACCCAGGTCTTCCAACACCAAGGCCAGTGCTTTTTTTTTTTGCTATACTGTGCAGCCTTTCTTAGAATGGGTATACCCAGGGGATGATTGGCACCTACATCTCTATGTATAAAGGACCTTGGTCAGGAGTTCCCTTTTTTCCTTTCCTTTTCTCTTTTTTAAGAGTTGGGGATAAAGGGGGCTATTCCCCCAGGGCTCAGACTTTGTAATATCCTCTCTTCAGAGGCAATGATACACAGTGAAAAGGAGTAAAGGACATTTAAAAATAATTGACATGGAGTCAGAAAAATCAAATGATATTACTGTAAAATCCTTGCTCTAGCCAGGCAATAACTTGGCAGGGTCTGTGTGCCATAGTTCTGTTTGTTCTATAGTTGTTTCATTATGTATTTTTATTGGTTATTTTCCCCCTTTATCCCCTGTTGATAGAGGGTACTTAGCTGTTTATGAGTATTTCTAAGGGTGAAGTTTTCTATTTCCTGCCTAGAATTCTAAGTGAATAGGCTGGAGTGGGGCAGATTGAGAGAGACACAGCTCCATAGTGGACTGTGCGCTGCGAGTAGATTTTTTTGTACCCAGCCGATAGCCAGACATTCTGAGGGATTCCAAAAAAGATACACAATGTCCCCTAGCCCCAGGGAGCTTACCCTCTAGTTGGGAAAGGCAAGAATAATAGATATACATTAATTAACAAACCATCCAAAATAATATATTCAATGCCTAAAAGAGTGCTGTGGGCAAAATTGTGTAACACATTGTTCAAGGCATAGTCAATGAACTTCTAGGAAAGGAGAGATTTTAGAGCCAGAAGGGACTTTAGAGATAAACTTATCCAACCCTATAATTTTACAAAGGAAGAAAGAAATCGAACCCCCCAAGTGGTTGTGACTAGTTCAAGATCATACAAGTATTTAATGGCAGAGCAGAGTGGAGATTAGAACCCAGGTTCTCCAACCTTAAATAAAATGCTTTTTTCACCATACTAGTGGTGTCAAACTCAAATAGGATCCCTTTAAGTTACATATTGACTTAGAAAAACTATAAATTAATATCATCTATATTTTATTATATTTTATTTATTTTTGTTAAATACTTTCCAATTACATTTTAATTGGTTATGAGTTATACATCTTTGTTACTGATACCACACTATCTTCATTATAGAATAGAGTGGTCAAGAAAAGTTTCCTGGAAGAGGAAGGATAAACCAAGACTCTAAGGAGGAGCAAGTATTTGTTTAGATGGTAAAGTATTTGGGCAGGGCCATCTCCAGTTGTCATGATCTATATCTGGCCACTGGACTCAGATGGCTCCAGAGGAGAAAGTGAGTCTGGTGACTTTGCACTGCCCTCCCTCACTTAAATCCAATTCACTTGCATGTCATGGCATCATCTCCCCGATGTCATGGTCCTCTTCAAGAACGAAGGACAAACCATGATCAGAACAACAAAGTATACGGAAAGAGTTCCATGTGGAGACATGATAATAATCGCAATGTATTTGGGGAACAGTGAAAAAGACAATTGGCTTGGCTGAAGCAAAGATTATACCGGCCTGTCTAACCATATCCTTAAGGAGGATCCTTGTTAGAGTCTGGTGAGGACTACATTTGGATAGGAACCATAGTGCTGATTCTGCATTCCCAGTTTAAGGAGCAAATTTGGATAGGAACCATAGTGCTGATTCTGCATTCCCAGTTTAAGGAGCAAAGAAAGGGATTACAGAGTGGTGTGGGTGGAGGTGAGGAGTACAGCATACTGCACCAAGATTGAGAATGGGCTAGCCAGATCAATGATGGGGGGTAAGCCCAGAAGCAGGAAGCGATGTTAGAAGTAGAAGCAGGGTCAGAATCAGACATTCAATAGGTTAATAGGCTGACCTAGACAGAGTATATTCTATTTGTCTCACTAAGGGGCCTCACAGATACACGCAAGTTTAGATGACATGCTCCATTAGTACCCTCTCTACCTTCATCTAAGTTCCCTTCAGCTGGAGTGTTCTCCATGATATGATTAGTTGTGGTTAATTCTGATGGAACTGCAGGGTGAGGGAGGGTGGCAGACAAGTACTCATTAGAATTGGGGGAGATTAATCTGAATAGAATGAGATGGAAACAGATTTTGGAATTCTTTGAATCCAGGGTGAGGAATCTGGACTTTGACTCAGTAGGAAATGGGGAGCCATCGAAAATTCTTGAGCAGAAAGTTAACTTGGTATTTAATTGCTGTGCTCTTGTTGAAGGCTTGGATTATTGTGCTGGGGTTGGGGGGACTGTGGTAGCATGTGGCTGGGAAGATCCTCTAGTCACACCAGAGAACTCAGCAGGTTTGGAAAGCAACAGCAGGATGGGAAGAAACAGGAGTAGGTTAGGACTACTATGAAGCAGAGCTGTCTAAAAACAGCAAGCACCATAACTCCAACAAAGGAGGCAACTACAAAGTTAGTTCAAGACAGGCTAAAATTCTACAGATTCCCAAGAGGGATAAGAAACTCTCTAGAAGGAAATTCTGAAGACAAAGAGAAACAATTCTGATTGGAAATAAAAAGGAGAGTTCTTATAAGAAGCCACTATGAATGCACATAGAACTAACTCATGGGTCAACTTTGATTTTTAAAAACAAACATGTAAACAAGATTGAACCAAGGGCAAGTAATGGCGTTTGAATACCAAAATCATGGCCTAGTACTATATGTTACTAAAGAAGTCTCACAGAGTGGGGGTAAATCTAGAACTGTTTATAATGAAAAAATAAAACATCAATACAACTTTGAAAAAAACAAAAACAATGTTAGGAATTTAGAAGCTAAGAATCAATTGAAGCTGGAGACAAAAGCTAAGGGAAATAAAAAGTTGATTTTGTTGGTATTGTTGTTTTAGCTATATTTGGAAAGAAAAGAGAATCAAAGAGTGACTCAAACCACAGCTCAGGGTGAATGGGACAGCGATAAAGGATTATGGAAAGAGGCTCAACTCTGATTTTGCTTCTGGTTTCTTTGCCTGGTCTTTGGGCATGAAAGGTAAAAACCTAAAATGGTTAATAGAGAATAGAAACTTAAGATAATAATAGCTGATATTGGCATAACACTTCAAAGTTTGCAAAATGCTTTTCATATTTTATCTCATTTGAGCATCATAACAATCTTGTAAGGTCTGTGCTACTGGCATTATTTCCATCTTGAGGTAGGGAAACTGAGGTACAGAGAAATAAAGGGGCTTGTCTATAATTATAAGACTAAATATCAAAGGTAGGATTTGAACACAGATCTACTTGACTTCAGGTCTAGTATTTTATTTACTATGCCCTACTGCATAAGAAGGTAAATTGTGAAAGTGCCTAACTGTTCTTGATAAGTTAAAGTCGTTAGACTCAGATGAACTACATCCCCGAATGCTGCAAGAATTGACAGATTTGATTGATATCACTATTAAATGATCTTTGAAAGATGATGAGGTATGTGAAAAGTGCTACAGGATTGGAGAAAGACAAATATTAGAGGCTGTAAACTATAGTCCAATTAGCTTGGCTTTGGTTCTTGAAAAAAATGTATATTAGTCAAAAGATGGCAAATGAACATCTAGAAAAGGCAGTAGTGATCACAAAAAGCCAGTATGGCTTCATCAAAAACAGGTAAAGCCAGACTAACCTACTTTCCTTCTTTTACAGGGTCACTAGACTGGTAGATCAGAGAAATGCTACAGATATTCTTTTAGGATTTAGCGAAAAAAAAGTCTGTCATGTTGTTCTTGTGGAAAAGCCAGAGTATATTAATAATAACATATTTAGCCATATTTGGAATGGATTAAATGATTGGATCCAATCATGAATGATGATATGATCTTGCCAGGAGGCCTCTAGTGGAAATTCCCAAGGATCTATGCTAGGTCTTGTGTTGTTTAACATGTTATGCTTCAGATAAAGGCATTGATGACATATTTATCAAATTTACAGGTGACCAAAAGCTGGTTGGGGGGTAGCTAAGCCAGGTTAATGCTGTGTCACATTTAATGAGATGATATTTAATCACTTAATAGTCTTACACTTGGGTTAAAAGATCAATTTCACAAATGCAAGATGGGGGAGGTGTGGTTAGACAGTAATGTGACCGACAAGATCTAGGGGTTTTAGTAGACTGAAAACTCAGTGATATGAGTGTGATATCACAAACAAAAAAGCTAATATGATGTTAGGCAGCAATAAGAGAGACAGAGTGTCTAAGATTAGGGATCCTGGTCTGATCAGATCACTTCTGGAGTAATGTATCTAGTTCTGAGGACCACATTTTAGGAGAGACACTAAGTAAGCTGGAGAATAACTTTGCTGATTGGCTAATTGAAGGAATTGGGGATATTTAGCCTGGAGAAGATAGCTGTGTTCATGGAATTGAAGGGCTATCATATAGAGGAGTGATTTGACTTGTCCTTCGTGGTGCCAAAGGGAAGACCTAGTAGAGTAGAAATAGCAAAGAGATGTATATAGGCTCATTTTAAGGAAAAACATCCTAGAGATTTCCAAAAGTAGAAGATATGGCCTGTTTCCCCTCACTGGATGTTCTCAAGATGACCTGGATGACCACTTGTTGCGTATGTCCTAGAGGGGATTTGTGTTAAGGTACGGGTTGGACTAAGTACTTTGAGATTCTGCAACTTAATTCAGCTTAATTCACATTTATTAAGTTCCTTCTTTTGTGCAAGGCACTGAGATAAGCTAACTCTAGCAATCTTGCCAAGCTGAATCTACTTTGGTCTCAAAGCCCAAGAATTTGGTCTAGTATACGTTCCATATAGGACTAGGACTAGGACTTAACTCTGGAGATGAAAATAAAAAAAAGAAGCTTTTGAAAGAGGAAGGGGGCTAAGAAAGACCAGACTTAGAGCCCTGTTTACATTTAATTGAAGACCTACAGGCCTTCAGTACTTGGTAGTTTTGTAATTTCTTCTTTTTACTTGTTATTTGTGGCTTGATGTTTTGCCAATTCCCATTTTGTTTCCTTGTGGTTACAAACACTCTTAAAAAAATAATAAACTGGTGAATAACAAGAAAAGCTTAGAATTAGAATAAAAAAACATCAGAGCCAGAAGAACCTTGGATATCACCTGGTACTATCCCTAAGAACCAAAGAATGATGAATGCCACCATTCATTCAACAAACATGAGTGCCTCCTGTGTACGTGGCACTGTGGAAGGTGCTAGGGGAGAGAAAAACATTTACGTTAAGACCATCACCATGGAGTTGATAGTCCCGTGTGTATGGGAGGGGGTAGGTAAGACACAAACCCAGATAGTATGCAGGATCACATGACAAGTGCACAAGAAAGGCACAAAAGAAAGTACTGTGGAAGCTCTATGTGGTACAGTGGAAAAACTACTGGTTTTGGAGTCAGAGGATTTGGGATTCTGACTGTCATGTACTATCTAGTGATCCTGGGCAAGTCATTTTACCTTCTCTGGGGCTCAGTTTCCTCCTCTGCAAAACGAGAGGATTGAATTGGACTAGATGACCTCTGAGATGCTTTCCAGTTCTAGATCTAAGTCTTGTTTGAGGAGGAAGGGAATGGCAGGTAGGGAGGAGAGAGGGCTCTCCAGAGGTTCTATTTAACATATGCTGCTGTTGTTTTTTGTTTGTTGTTGTTTGGTTGTTTTTTTCCCCCTGAAATAGCAAGGCAGGGCTGATGTTGCCTCCTTGGCAAAATCCAGGGGCTATAAAGAGTTAATAAGTGATTGGAAGATTTGGGGGCCCTTTTGAGAGAAGCCATTTCATAAATTCTTTTCTTACTGGAAGAGTTTAGATTTTACTTGCAGATAACATCTATTTGGCAAGAGGATGATTGGGGGGTGGGGAGTGGGGATGGAAGATTTCAAAAGGACTTTGTTCTGCACATCTCAAATACACTTATCATATAAAATTTTAGGTATCTGTTCATGTGTCTTTTCTTTCCTATTATACTGTAAGCTCCATGAGGCCAGAAATCTGTCTTATCTAACCTTTTTTAAAATCATCCCAGTGAATGCCCAAGGTCTGCATTCAGTAAGCACTTAATATATGTTTAATGGAATTGCCTCAGAGAGACTTTAGAGCATGTTCCTAGGGATTGGGCCCCAGTGATTAGTCCGCCTTTGCACATGTTTCATGAATTAAACCGAAGTGGTATTTGAACCAAATGAATTGGGAGAATGATTTTTTGGGGGTAGCTCTAAACAATAAGGGAGCCACATGGATGAAATAAACTTGATACAGCTACTACAATAGATCTCCCAGCAGTCCAAGTGAATTTTCAGTCAGACCCATTAGCTATTGCTGGTGAGAAGCATCATTAAAGGTGAAGATTCTAAGATAAAAATGCTTGGTACTGCAGTCCCTAGATCCACTCAACTTTCTATAAACAATTTAGAGCTGTCAAAATAACTCGAATTGCATGAGGCTTACACTAGCATTTTATATTTTTTTCTTCCCCCAAAAGGTCAAACATATGCTTAGAGTAGGACATTTCCTTCAATCACTTTCAAAATAACAATTTGCCAGAACATTTTTATTAACCTTGAAACTTGTCCAATCTGCTGAGGAATAATAGGCTACAGTGATATGTATTATAATAAAGTCCCAAACAAACCTGGCCAATAAATGACACATGGTCTCTATCTTTGCACATAATTAAATGTTTTTAAATGCTGAATGTGATCAGCATACTGAACTGTTCTTCTATGTTCACATGGTATGCAGCACAAAGGGGATGCAACCTCCTTGTCTTTAATAAACAGATAGTGGCAGCAATATTTTTATTTTCCAAAGTGACTCATATCCATCAGATCAGGCATGGAATAGCATCTGCCAGGGAGATCTGTGCAGAAGCTGGGGACTGAGTTTGCAGGTAGAATGTGCTCTAAGAAAACTCAATGTGTGAAAATCCCAATTTATCACAACTGAAGACCTGGGTTTGATTTCCAATTCAGACCCTTAATAGTTGTATGATCCTGGGCAAATTATTCAATCTTTCTGGGCTTAAGTTTCCTCATATAAAAACTAAGGGCAGGGGTAGCTAGGTGGTGCAGTGAGTAGAGCACAGGCCCTGGAGTCAGGAGGACCTGAGTTCAAATGTGACCTCGGACATTTGGCACACTTACTAGCTGTGTGACCTTGGGCAAGTCACTTAACCCCAATTGCCCTGCCTTCCCCCATCAAAAATAAAAAGAAAATTAAAAAATTAAAAAAAAATAAAAAAAAATAAGGGGATTGGACTGAATGAACTCTAAGATTCCTTCCAGCTCTAAATTTATGATCCTATAATAAATGGGAGTGGAGAAAGTTCTTGATTAACAACATTGCTGAAGGATTTTTATCTTGATAAGAAGATTCACCTGGGGGTTGTCAACAGTTATCTAAAATAGTTGACTGTCAATTTTAGATCATTATACCTGGGGTGGAATGTTTGCATATGTTTTGACATACTGTTTGTTCATCATTTTTCAGTCACGTCTGGACTCTTTATGATTCCATTTGGAGTTTTCTTGGCAAAGATACTGGAATGGTTTTCCATTTCCTTCTCCAACTCATTTTACAGATGAGGAAATAGAGGTAAACAGGTTTAAGTGACTTGCCTAGAGTCACACAGCTAGTAAGTTTCTGAGGTGAGATTTGAACTACAGAAAAGGAGTCTTCCAGACTCCAAACTTGGCCGTCTATCCACTGCACCATCTAGCAGCCTATTTTGATGCATTGAAAAATTTAAACCTTATAGTCTTAGGAGCCACTGTTTTGGGGAAGTTGGGGGGATGTTTCTTAGTTGTTTTTAAATCACAAACCTAGCAGCTCTCTACAAATATAAATTTTAAAAAGGGAATAAATGATTAAATAAGTGACAAGAACTGAACCCATTATTCCATTGGTATAGGGAATTCCGATATAAGGAAACTCTCCCTGACAATGTAGGCTACTATAAACTGAGGGATATGCCATTCTAATCCAATTACAAAAAGATTACTTTACAGAACTAGAAAAACTAATAACAAAATTCATCTAGAGACAGAGAGGTCAAGAAGCTTAGGGTAAATAATGAAAAAAATGACAAAGAAGGGGACCTAGAAATACCAGATCGCAAACTGTACTACAAAGCAGTAAGCATCAAAACAATTTGGTACTGGCTGGAAAATAGAGATCAGTGGAACAGATTATATGTCTACAGAAGGAAATGTTCCTAACAGTATAGTGTTCAATGAACCCAAAGACTCTAGCTACTGGGGTAAAGACTCACTATTCCTCTAAACAATTGCTGAGAAAGCTGTTAAGTAGTCTGTCAGAGATTAGGTTTAGACCAGCACCTCACACCATGTTCTGAGAGTAACTTCAAATGGATGCATGATTTAGATATAAAAATTCTCATGTACAAATTCAAGGAACCAGGAAGAAATTTCCTTTTAGATCTATGGATAGTGGAATAATTTGTGACCAAATAAAGAATAGAGAGGATCACAAAAGACAAGATGAACAATTTTGTTTATGTGAAATTCAAAAGATTTTCACAAACAAAGCAATGCAGCTAAAATGAGAACTTCCCAGTTAACCAAGAAACAAAAATATTTGCAAGTTTCTCTGATAAGGATTTTATTTCTAAGATATATAAGCAACTGATTCAAATTCATAGGAGCAAGAGGCATTCTGTAAATGATAAATAGTTGAAGGATATGGATAGGTAGTTCCCAAAGGAAGACATCCAAGCTATCAATAATCATATGAAAACAAGGTCCAAATCATTCATAATTAAAGAAATGAAAATTAAAGCAGTTCTAAGGTTCTGCCTCATATCCATCAGATTGACAAAGATTGTAAAAGAGGAAAATGACAAGTGCTGGAGAGGCTGTAGGAAAATAGGCACTTGAATGTGTTTGTAGGTAGAGCTGTGAACCAAGTAACCCAAAAAAGCAATTTGGAGCTATGTCCAAAAAAATCACTAACTGTACATACCCTTTGACCCAGTGATACCTTATAAGGGCAAGCAAAGTGGAACTTTTTGCTGTTTTTTCTTTTGGAGAGCTTCTCAGCACTAAGGCCATCAAGTGCCTTTGATTGAGTCTTGCCTTTGTTTAAATCAAGAGTCTTTGATTGAATCAAGAATCTTTGATGACCTGCTTAAGTCACAAGAAAGTCTAAGTCATATGAGTTTGAGTCACATGGTTGTGATGCCCTCTGACCTTGCAGAAGTGTATATATACTCAGAGGTTAGCATTTTGCTTTGGGGCTCACTCATTGGAAGAGTGTTCATGTGATAGGGCCAGACAAGACTCTAGGTAGCTACTTAAGGAGCCCCCTGGCTTTGAAAATCCAGATGTTGGTGCTTCTCTCTCCAGTAACTATGCATGTATTGCTATGGACAGACAGTTAGAAGCCCTGTCTGTTTATTTGTGTTATTTGCTCTGTTTATATAATTTCTGTTTGTAATTTCTGTTCGTATTTTCTCTGAAGTTCAGGGTGCTGACTTTTTCCCCTAAACTAAGTGAATGATATATGTATGTTTAGTTAAAATGAAACTGTTAACCTCTTAAAGTTGCTTTCCTCAGAAAATCAGATCAAAGAACCTGTGCTAGCAGCCTTCCTGTGTGCTGGTGTTATCGGCCTTATACCTCCACAGCAGCTGCAAGCAGCATTGTTGTTCCATACCTCTACTAGATCCATACCCCAAAGAGATCAAAGAGGAAAAGTACATGCATACATATACACATATACATATATATACACACACACATACGTATATGTGTATATATATGTATATATATATATATATATATGCACACACATACACAAAACACTTTATAGCAGCTCTTTTGTGTGTGTGCCAAAGAACTGAAAACTAGGAAGGAGACAGCAATTGGAGGATGACTGAATAAGTCAGAGTACATGACTACTATTGTGCTGTAAGATGTGATGATTTCAGAGAAATCTGGGGTAACTTGTAGAACTGCTATTGTGTGAGTTGAAAAGACCTAGGATAATGGTTCATACAAAAACATTGTTAAGACAAACAACCTCAAAAGACTTAAGGCCTCTAATCAGTACGTTGACCAAATATGATTCCAGAGGACTGATGATACAGAATAAGACATACAATTTGTTTTGCTTGACTATACATATTTGTTACAGGGGTTTTGTTTTCCCTTTTTTTCCCCTCCTATTGTTGGGAATGGGAGGGGAAGAAAATAAATGTTTGTCATTGAAAAACAAATGAAGGTTTTTTTTAAAAAGGAAGAAATTAGCCTAGATGTCCTCTAAGATCTGTGGCAACTCTAAAATCATAAGATCTTAATTTTCCATATTAAGGTGAGTTCAGAACAATTCTTAAGGAAACAAAACTGCAATGTTCAACTTAGAGAATATATATAAGGAGTATGATCTGTGTTATTATTCAGTTGGTTTTTTAATCATGTCTGACTTTTTCTGACCCAATTTTGGGGTTTTCTTGGCAAAAATACTCATTTGTCATTTCCTTCTCCAGCTCATTTTACATATGAGGAAACTGAGGTAAACAAGGTTAAGCGACTTGCCCAGGGTCACTCAGCTAGTGTCTAAGGCTGGATTTGAATTCATGAAAAGAAGTCTTCCTGACTCCAGGCCCAGAACTGTATCTGCTGCATCACCTATCTGTAACAGTGATCTGTAGGTTAATCTGTATAGACGATTAATGTGAATTGTTCCTGTCAAACCTTCTTTTATGGTATTAAGTATGGGCCAAATACCATCACAATTTCTTTGAACCTTCATACGTTACCCCTGGCCTGGTGAAAGAATCCAGTAATTGATACCAGATTGGAGAAAACTCTTTCTGTAGTTAACATCAACTGGGCTAGGCTGAAGTTGAGCTAAGTCCTTTTTCTGCAAGATCTTTTGTCTAGAGACTTTATCTGATTGGCAAACTATAGACCTTTTCCCTCCCACTTTTGAAAGGTTACGCATCTTTCAGATGTAACAGAAATCTGATATGTGTAAAACAAACTCCTGGAACTCACTATTCTGCCCCTAAGGTTTGAAATTGACCAGAATGAGGAAACTACTTGAAAGTAGTCACGTTTAACTGTGCAGTTAGATGGGACAGTGGATAGCTTGCTGGTCCTGAAGCCCTGAGTTCAAATCCAGCCTCAGACACTTACTAGTTGTATGACTCTTAAACCTCTGTTTACCTCAGTTTCTTCATTTGTAAAATGGGGATGTTAATAGCACCTCCTTTCACTGGAGATGTTATAAGAAACAAATGAGATAATATTCATAAAGCATTTAGCACAGTGTCTGGCACATAGTAGATAGTATATAAATGCTAATTCCCTTCCTTTCCCACTCCTTTGTTCAGGGCCATCTAGAAAATACTCAGTTCTCTCTATCTCTATATATACTTCAACAAAACCTCTACCAGCAAATAAGCCAAGAATATGCTTTATTGTTTCAGACCGTGGGACCCCTTTTAGCCTAGGAGCAAACTGCCCATTCTGGGACATTTCCATTCTCTTTCTACCCATTCTGTCTTTTCTATCCCTTCCTTTCTATTATCTGGATGACTGCTTCCAACCATCTATTTCATTTTTTTTCTATATAGACACAGCTAGTCAGGCATTTCCTATGAAGATGGTATCTGAAATTGCCCTCTGGTAAGAGTGGAGGTGAACTACCCCTGTTCCTCTTTGAGGTGGAGAGTTTTTCTTTTTCAATTTTTTTGTTTGTGTTCCCCAGTACCTAGTGCAGTGTCCATCTACGCACATAAATTATTGTTTTAATTGATCAGTTCAGCTGTGAAGTATTAGTACGAGAGGACAGAGAACCCTGGAGGAATACAGATAGTAGTGGGTGTGAGTGCTCCCCCACTTTCATTGCTTTCCAAAAGAGGTTCCCAGTGGTCAATTCCCTCCTACCTGGATTGCAAGAAAGCATTGGGATACACTCATGATGTTGGCAATCATTGGAGTAGGCATGTAAGGAAATTGGGCCCTGGGTGTTCATGATGGAGTAGAGAATAGTTTGAGTGGGCAGCAGGGTGAGAGTTAGCATTTAGGGTGAGTAATCAAGATGATACTAAGAAAAAGTCTATAGAGAATGAAAAGACTCCATGAAATCTAGAGCAGGGGTTCTTAACCTGGGGTCCATAAATTATCATTTTTTAAAAATCTTGATGACTGGATTCAATATAGAGATTTTCTTTAATATTCTATGTATTTTATTTAACACATTTAAAGACATTACTCTGAGAAAGGGTCTATTTAGCAGACTGCCAAAGGGGTCCAGGCAGAGGTATGCTGGCAAATGTTTAACAATAGTTCTCCAAAAGCCCATGACACATTTTTAAGTGTAATCTACTTTACTGACATTTCCCCCATCACTTTCTTAAGTTTAGACAATCAACAAAACAATAAAAATCAAGTCCTGATATGTAGTGCTTGATGATTTCTGAGTTGTAAATGCTCACATTGAAAATTTAACCATTGACTCTCCTGAGCTAATTGAGCAGGCTCCAGCACACCCCTGGGTCCATGATACAAAAAAGGTCAAAAATCCCTGCCTTAGAATGACAAAAAGTTAGTATGTGCTTCTTAGAGTGGTGCTTTCTAGGCCCTTTCCCTAACTCCCACTAGCACTGTGGTCCCTAAAGGGTAGCTTATAATGCATGTGGCTCAGGGTTTTAGAGCTAACCTTGAAGGACCAAGGGTTTTTTGTTTGGTTATTTCAGGGTTTTTTTTAGTACTACTGCTCATAAGCACCTCATCTGGGGTATTGCTCATCAATTATCAGCCAGTCAGACTTAATTGCCCTTTAGAAAGGGATATTTACTAGTGTGATATAGTAAAGCCAGTTGCTATAAAACATTTCCCCAAACCTGGGGTGCACTGACCCCTTGCATCCCTAGGGAGAGTGGGTTCTGGTTAAGAAACCTCATGTAGCCAAAGGAGAAACTTCGAACTCTAGGCTCCTGAAAGTCCTTTTATCTCTTTGTGGAAGTCTCATGAGGTTCTCCTCAAGTGTAGATCTCTGGGAGGCTTTGAGGATCAGAGCCCTTATAGATCCTGAAGCATCCTTCCATTAGTTTGGGTAATTTGTCTTCAATGTGTCTCAGATCCCAATGCAGACATTGCTACCAGCTCCAGTTACTGGTGAGACCTCTTTGACTCCGACGTCTCTGATAAACCTCCTGAATTCCCACTGTTGCTGGACGAGTAGAGAGAGAGAGGAGTTAGGAGTTGTCCCAGGGGATTTTCTAGAGCTATCCACCCTCTGCCCCCAGTCTGGCCTGCAGCTGAATGCCAGATGCTAAACTAACTTGCTACGTTATAATAGGCGCAAAGGTGTGTCTGATGTTTTCAATTAATTACAAGATATTTCCTGTGTGGCATCATGTATCTTCTTCATCTAATAATCAAAACATTTCATTCCTCCCAAATTAAGTAATTATTCCTAGTTTACCCCTTTAATTGCTTGGTCCTTCTGTGTTTAACTGGGGATGGGGGTACCCTCTCCCTTACAATGCTTAATGTACATGATCTCATTTAATACTCAAAACAAGGTTTATGGACTTTCCCAATGTCACATAGCTAATAATCATCCAAGGTAGGATTTAGACTCTATCCACTATAACGAGTTGCCTCTTTAAGTGGTACCTTTCTCTTGGTGATTCCACCAGCTCCCAAAGTTCTAATTATGATCTATCTGTAGATACCTCTCAGATCTATATACATAGCCTTTGTCTCTAATGAGTTCCAGTCCTATATTACCAATTGTCAATTAGATATTTCCAATGAATGTTCTGTAGGCACATCAAACTCAATATGAACAAAACAGACCCCATTATTTTTGCCCCTAAACCCACATCACTTCCTAAATCTGTTTCTGTTGAAGACACCATCATTCTTGTTACTCAAGTTAATATCCCCAGAGTCATCCTCAACTCATTGCTCTCCCTTTTTGCCTGTCCCTCTCCCTCTACATATATATCCAATCCATTGTTAAGTCTTGTTGATTCTTCCTCCATGCCATCTCTCCAGTCCATTCCCTTTTCTGCACTAACATGGCCACCACCCTTGTTCAGACTCTCATCACCTGGTATATACCATTACAATAGTTCCCTGATAAGTCTCTCTGCTTCCAGTTCCCCACTTCTTCAATCCATCTGTAATAGCAATTTAGATTTGAAGATCTTTCCCACCCATTAATAGGCCATGTGACCTGCTTATATCACAGGAAGCCTAAGTAACATGGGGTGGGAGGAACTTGCTGAGAGGAAAAGGAAATTATGTCACAGGAAATGCTGATGGAGCAGTTATGACAATTAGAGCTGAGGGAAAGAGCAGATGTGTGATAGCTGTGCTGTGGTAGCTGTGAGTGTATTTGTGGGAAGGCCCCAGCAGAGGGGCAGATGGTTGTGGGGTGGAGTTGGTCTCTGCTGCTCCTCCCCTGTATACTGCTGTTCCAGTTATTGTTACCTTAATAGAAAGGATGTGGAAATATGATGGGACTTGGTATGCAGTTATTGATTCGGCCAATACTTTCTTTATGATCCCAATAGACTCCAAAAAATGGGACAAATTTGCTTTCATGTGGCAGAGCCAACAATACACTTTTACATGTTTGCCACAAGGATATTTGCATAGCCCAACTATTTGTCATAGGATTGTGGCAGAACATTTGGATGGATTAAAGATATCTGATGTACAGCTTACTACTACACAGATGATATAGGGAGAAAATGTAAAAGAAGTGGAGAAGAGTTTGATACTTTTAATTGAGCATATGAAAAGCAAAGGATGAGAAAATAACCTGCAAAGATTCAAGGGCCAGATCAAACTGTAAAGTTTTTGGGTATAAAATGAAGTAAAGGACTGTGAGAAATTCTCCCACAAGCTTGACAAAAGATTCAAGATTTTCCTATCTTCACCAATAAGAGGCCCAAAAGTTCATAAGACTGTTTGAATATTGGAGACACCACATTCCACATGTAGGACAGATTTTGGAACCCTAATATAAAGTTACCAGGAAAAATATGAAATCAATTGGAGACTTGAACAGAGTAAAGCTTTTGAAGAAGTTTATGCTATACAATTGGTTCTGGATTTATGGCCTATGCAAAGTGGACCAGTGGAATTACAAGTGATTGCACAAGATTATTATGTGAATTGGAGTTTACGGCAGAAACAACAAAGCCAAAATGTACCCTCAGGATTTTGATCAGGGAAACTACCTTCATCTGGAATATAATATACACCTTTTGAAAGCAGTTTTTAGCTGCTTATTGGGCTTTGGTACAGACTGAACAACTGACTGTGGGCCATGAAGTTATATTAAGACCTGGAATCCCAATTATGACTTGGGTAATGAGTACCCCAGCATCTCACAAAATTAGACATGTGCAAGAGGTAGCATAATTAAATGGAAATGGTATGTTCAGAATAGATTGAAAACAGGCAAAAGTGGAGTTTCTGCTTTACATGAATCTATAGCAAATAAAGACACTGATGGAAATGACAAACCCTCTGAACCAAGGTAACAGTTGATACAGTCCTTGGTAAAATGAAATGACAGATATGATGGGCTGACTGAAGAACAGAAGAAACATGCATGGTTTAGTGATGGGACTGCAAAATATTTGGGCCATAAAAGACATTGGAAAGCAGTAGCCTAAAACCCATGTACTAAGTGGTCTTTGGAAAGTGCTGGGATAGGTGGAAGTAGTCAACATGCTGAACTTATGGCAGTACATCAAGCTATTAAAACAGAGAAAGGAGGACAGTGTCATATATTCAGTGATTCATGGGCAGTAGCTAATGGGTTAGCTACATGGATGCCAATGAGAAAAAATCAAAGGAAGTACACCTCTAGCCAGAATGATGACCCCAAATCTGCAAATTAGAAAACAGCAAACACATAAAATCCAAAATATTGAGTATAAGACTGTGAGGGAAGATGTCCCACCACCGTATCCAGGAATACCTGGTTTGGCAGGATATGATTTACATTGTTTAGAGGATTTTTGGTTGGATAGAAAAGAGACAAGAAAAATCTCTACTGGGATATGTATGAGAATACCTAAGAATCATTTTGGATGGATACCTAAATCAAGTATTTAGGTAAAATACCTAAATCAGGATTAGGAGCTCAGGGAATACATGTATTGGCTGGAGTGATAGATTCTGGTTATCAAGGAGAAATTATTGTAACATTCCAGAATTTGGGTGAACAACCTATATGCAGTTTTGTAAAACAATACCCCTTGTGAAAACTGACCCTCCTTCCAAAATAACTAGCAGAGGAAAAGAAGGGTTTGGTTCTACTGACAGAATAAAATTAGGAGCTAAAGTAGGGGTAAAGTGGAAGCTGGAAGATATTCCAAAGGCTGCGGAAATTATAGCACATGGGAAAGATAATACTGTAATGGTTGTATATCCAGGAGAAAATGATTATGATACTGAATCCTTGACTCATGTATTCTATCGTAAATGAGGCTATGATAGTCTCTTTGTTTCTTTTTGGATTTTTGTCTGTCAAATTTGTTTGCTAGATTTGTTTCCTGCAGACTTAGTACCATCCACCTGCAGACACCTGATTGCTTAAGCCAGATGTCATCCCTGGACCTGTCCATGACTGTGATATGTCATCCCTGGACTTGGCATCAACCGAGTTCTAGATGCTAGCTTGCTAAAGAACTGACCTCTCAAATGGGACTCTTGACGTCTTGGGGCAGGAACAGCTCTACATCCAATTTCAGCAGGAAGAAGCTATGGAAGACCTTCACCCCTTACCCCAAGATTTTAAGCTCCATTTGTTACAAGGGGTGAATGATGATATTGTTTTATATGCTTATTTTGTGTTATCCCTATTATATTATTGCAAAATTCTATTGACACCAATTATCCCAAAACTCCCATTGCCCTACGTAATGGATAAGAAAGATCTTGGAGTAAAATGTAATAGCAATTTAGATTTGAAGATCTTTCCCACTCATTAATAGGCCATGTGACCTGCTTATGTCACTGGAAGCCTAAGTCACATGTGGTGAGAGGAGCTTGCTGAGAGGAAAAGTAAATTGTGTCACAGGAAATGCTGAGGGACCAGTTACGACCCAGCGGAGGGAAAGAGCAGACGCGTGATAGCTGTGCTGTGGTGGCTGTGAGTGTATTTGTGGGTAGGTCCCAGCAGGGGGTTGGATGATTGTGGGATGGAGTGGTTCTCTGCTGTGATGTTGTGGACTTATTGGTTATGGGATCTGGTTATTTTGTGTCTGAATAAATGGTTTACTTCTTCTACCTTCTATGTAGAGAGTCTCATATATTTTGTAATACAGAACCACATGGGCATTTTGACAATTATCACCTATATTGTGATTATTGCCTTGCTGATATACCATCCTCCTTGTAGCTGCTTTGAAGACAGCATGACATAGTGAATAGAGAACCAGCCTCAGAGCCAGGGAGAGTTGAGTTCAAGTCTCAAGGAGGTCTCTGCCAAAAGGAAGGGATACAGGTATTTTTTCTAGCCTGCTTAGTTAATGGGACATATTTTAGCCAGAAAAAGCACCACTGACCTATGTGTCCAAGGACTAACAGGAATCAGGATCCATCCAATAGAAAGTGGACAACAGGAGTAATGGGAAATGGGCACTGATTTTTTTCTTTTTCTGTTTTCCTTTTATACATCTTTGTAATTGGGTTTTCATATAAACCTGAATTTGTGATAGGAAGGGGAGAGAACTTTGAGTATTTGTTTATGGTCTCAACCTATGAAACAGAAATGGTTTCTAGAAGAGCAAAAAGTAACTTGTTAAAAATAGGTATTGGAAAAATACATAAGTAAAAGGCAATAAGTATATATACCATAGTAACAACTGGCTAAAAAGTTAAATTCAAAAAATTAAATTAAATTGTTTTTAAAAATTAAGTTAAATTTAAAAAGCAATTTAGCTGGTTCTTTTGTTTATGCAAAACCAGATAACCACAGTGACTGATTCTTTTTCCCCCATTAATATGAATAAATTGCATTTTGGCTTTATGTCACACCCTAAGCATCTGGCATCAATCACCCACTGCTTATGACTTCATGTCACCTTGGCTCAAAAAGATATCCATCGATTACTGTAAGTAAGAACCATGACAACATTTCAAGCCAACACATATTTATTAAGTGTTTAGTTTATTAAATGTGTTTAATTTAAATGTGCAATGTACTGTGCTTGGTGCTGGGGATACAAAGATGAAACTTGATAGGTCCCTGCCCTCAAGGGGTTTACAGTCTTATAGGGGCAATAAGTCATGTGACAGTGTTGTGGCTGTTCTTTAGGTTATGAGATATTTGAGGCAGAGGGGATCACATCTAAGAGTGGGAATCACTTTCCTCTTCTGTAAAATTAGGAGGTTGGATTAGATGGCCTTTGAGGACCTTTCCAGTAGATCTTAATCAGGGAAGGCTTCATGGAAGAAGCAGTGCCTCACTGGGGCTGTCAAGGAAGGAAAGTATGTCCATAGATAATTAATCCATTCCAGGCATATGATAAGACCCCAGAGAAAGGAGAGGTTGGGATGAAATCTGGGAATGCTGAGGGATTCAGCTTAACTGGAACCATCACAGGGAAAGAGTAGAAAATTAATCTGAAATTCTGGTTTAATTCTACCTGGGTGAGAAAGCCCTAGAATCATTTATCAAGTCAGTGCTTAGAAGTCTCTGTGCTTAGAGATCTTCAGGAGCTGTTCTGGATTTTTCATACCTAGGTTAGGTAGCATTTTTGAAAAATATACAAATATATCACTTATGCATCCCAAAATATTTCTTCCCTTCCATTTTCCAGGGAGTCATTCCTTAAAACAAAGAATAAAAGAGGAAGAAAAAAAAAGTATAGCAAAACTAACCAACACACCAACCAAGTATGGCAGTATATGCAATGTTCCATACCCATAATCTTCCACCTATACAAAGAAGGAAAGGAGGTGTGAAATTCCCATATCTCTTCCTTGGGTCCAAGTTATGAACTATGATTTTGTAGCTTTTAGATGCATTAATATTTAATTTTATATTAATCTATTGCTATGAAAATGGTCTTCTCTAGTTGATTAGAGCTCACCAAAATGTTTCTTTTATTAGGTCATTCAAGGGACCTGATATTTCCCAGTAACTATCATCGATATGATTGATCATGGCAACTTTTTTCCTTCTTCACGCTTACTTCAAGAGATAATGTGGGATTTTATAGCTAGAAGGGATCTTAGACTGCTTCTAATCCAAACTCTTCATTGGATTAGGAATTGGATGCTCATAAAGGGGAAGAAGTTTATCCAGGTTCAGGAAAGGAGGGCAGGCCCAAGTTTGAATCTGGGTATTGTTGGTTTGTTTTTCCAATTAACAAGAATTTGTTTTCTCTCCTTCCTATACCCCCATTCAAAAATAAAACAAAATGCTTGTAACAGATGTGCATAGTCAAGTAAAAAAAATTCTCATATTAGTCATGTCCCCAAAAGTATGCCTCATTCTCCATGTTGAATCCATCACTTCTCGATCAGGAAGTGGGTGTGATGTTTCATCGTCTGTCTTGGAATCATTTAGTTACAGAGTCGACTGGAGTTTTTAAGTCTTTCAATATTGTTTCTCTTTATAATGTTATTGTATAAATTATTCTTCTGGGTCTGCTCAATTCACTCTTAATTCATGCATAGGAGACCTCACATTTCTCTGAAACCATTCCTTTCCTCACTTTTTTAAATGGCACAATAATATTCTATTCATATACCATGATTTTTTTGACTATTTTCCAAGTGACGGGTACCATCTTAATTTCCAGTTCTTTGCCACTACAAAAAAATCTACTATACTTATTTTTAAACATAAAAGCATTTTTCCTCTTTCTTTGATCTCTTTGGCAGTGTAGGCCTAATATGTCTGAGTCAAGAGGTATGCACAATTTAGTAACTCTGGGGGCATAGTGCCAAACTGTTTTTCAGAACTGGACCAATTCATGAATCTACCAACAGTACTTTTAAAGTGCCTGTTGTCCTGCAGCCCCTCCAACATTTGTCATCTTCCATTTTTGTCAGCTTTGCCAATCTGATGGATGTGAAGTAGAACATCAGAGTCACTTTAATTTTCACTTCTGTAATTATCAATGATTGAACATTAACCAAGTCTGACAGTCTATATAGTGTTTCACACTTATAGTATCATAGATATGAAAATATACCTCCCTTCTTTCTTTGCAGATGTAAGGGACTATAGCAGTTGAATACTGCATATACCATCAGACTTGGTTGATGTACTGGTTAGTTTTTTAAAATAAACTGTAGTTTTTACTAAATTATAATTTTTGTAACCCCCCAAAAAGATGAGATAAACTAAGAGAAACCAAACAACAAAGGCTATCAGAATAGTATGAAGTTTGTTACAGTTAAGATTTTGCAACAAAGGTTATTGGCTCTTTTCTTCATGTATTTTGATCTTAAGAACTTTAAGATAAAATGCTATTTTCCGTTGAAAATATTTTGCAACTTCAAAAATATATCTGTTCTCACATTAAATTAAGCATCCTGCTAATATCAATAACTACCATCACATATTGCTCCCAAATTTAGTGTTCTTTCCATATATTGATCCATACGGAGAAATAAAATACAATGGAACAGTCAGATAATGAAGATATTTAATGCACAGAGAATACACATTGGCCAAAAGTATTGAGAGTCCAAAAAATGCTACAAAATAAAAATAGGCTTTTAAAGAGAACTGGGTATTCATATGGCTATTGATAGCTTGGATTTTTTCCCTTGAAAATTATCTCTTCATATCTTCTGACTATTTGTTAACTGGGGAATTACTGTTATTCTTATCAATTTGAATAAGTTCCTAATATATCTTGGAAATGAAACATTTATCAGAGAAACTTGCTGCAGATATTTTTCTCAGTTACCATTTCCTTTTTAGATAAACTAGTTATGCTTGTGCAAAAACTTTTAAGTTTTATATCCTTAAAATCATGTGATCTTCTCTATCTCTTGTTTGGACCCAGATTCATCCCCTATCCATAGTTCTGAAAGGTAATTTCTTCTTTGCCTTTCTCATTTGTTTATGATGTGACCTTTTATATTTAAGTCGTGAATTTATTTGGAGTTAATCTTCATGAATAGTATGAGGTTCAAGTCTAAACCTAATTTCTGTCAGACTGCTTCCAAGTTTTCCTAGTAGCCTTTGTCGAACAAATGGTAGTTGTTACCTCAGAAGGTAGAGACAGTAGGCTACTAGGTGCATTTGCTTCTGTATGTTGGATATCTAATCTTTTCCACTGACCTAACTTATTTACTTTTTATCTGGCACCAAATCATTTTGATGGGTACTACTTTGCAGCACAGTTTGTGATCTGGTAGTCCACTGGTTTTACATGATTTTCCTTGAGATTGGTGATCTATTGTTTCTCCAGATGAATTTGGTTATTATTATTGTTATTTTTTGTGCTGCAAAATAATTCTTTGGTAGTTTGATTGGTATGACACTGAATAAATTAGTTTAGATAGTATTGAGATTTTTATTATAATGGCTTAGCCAACCTAAGAACAATGAATATCTCTCCAATTATTTAGGTCTGTATTCTATAAATACTGTTTTGTAGTTCTATTCATGAGTCCTATGTGTGTCTTGGCAGCTAGTCTCTCAAGTATTTTATACATTCTGGAGTTATTTTAAATGGAATTTCTCTGTCTCTTCCCACTGGGTTTTGTTGGTAAGATACAGAAATGTTGATGATTTATGTGGATTTATTTTATATCCTGAAACTTTGCTGAAGTTATTGTTTCAATTAATTTTTTTAGTTCACTCTCTGGGGCTCTTGAAGTAAGCCATCATATAATCCACAGAAAGTAATAATTTTTGAACAAGCTTTTGAACTCTCAATTCTGTTGTTCTTCTGGCCATGCCACATTGGTTGCTCTTAAAGTTTTAAGGAGCCCCTTCTAACCCTAAGAATGCAAGCTTGCTATCTCTGCCTTAAGACATTTAATTGCCTAAAGGCAGAAGACTGGACTTTGTGATCACTTAAATCTTTTCAGCTCTAGGATTGTGGAATTCAATCAATCAACCAGCAAGCAATTATTAAGCATCTGCTATGTGCCAAGGACTCTGCTAGGCACTAGAAATACAAAGGCAAGAATGAATGAACAAGTAAAGCCTTTATTAAGTGCTTTTTAATTATAAAGCTGTGGGGATGCAAATACAAAAGGAAGACAGTCCCTGCCCTCGATGAACTCTTTCTAATAGGGGAGACAACACATATGTCAGGTTTTACCTGCAAGTCAGATGGATAGGTCCCATGGTCCTTAGGCTGCAGATGGTCATGTCTCTTCTTTAATGCCATTTCTGCTGATAAAATCGTATCAGATTTTGATATTGAAACATTTGCCAGGGCCAAGCAAGAACTTTGGTGACAAGAACTTTCTTTTGTGGTCTTCAACAGATATGGCTACCACACTTACCTGTAGGAGAGTCGTCAGGCTGTACTTTTGCAGGGATTGCTTTCCAAGATAATGGCTAAGGGTATTAGAATAGAAGCATTTCCATTTCCTAGGCTTGTGGATTCAGGGTCTCCATTAGGGTCTGAGGGGAGATAGACAGTGGTTGAGGTGGCCTGACTTGCCTGGCACATGCTGGTTCCTGTATCTTCCTCAGGGTACCTTGCTGTTTTGTCTAGGCTGTCTTGCCCACTGTGTGAGTGGCAATTGGTTGGCAGTTTTGGGGGGTGGCTGGTCCCTAGGAGTTGCTTCCCAAGATGATAGTTGTAAGAGGTGAGCAGGAAGCAGGATCTGTGGCCTAGGGATTGCTGCCATAACCAACTTCCTGTTGGTGGTAGGTGGTCAGCAGTTGTTACTGGTGGTGGTGAGGAAGGTGGGCTCCCTCTCTATGATGATCTCTCCCCTCAATGATGGCTGCAGGGACTGGCCTGGAAGCAGGTCTGGTGGTTTGGGAGATACCTCTGTTCCTAAGGCTCTTGGGCTCAGGGTCCTGGACCATCTACTCCACGAAGGTCTGAAAGGAGATGGTGGTCAAGGTGGTGATGGTGGTTTGACTTGCCTGGCACATGCTGCCTTCTGTCTCTCACGAGAGTAAAACAGTCCTTGTTTTCAAGTAGCTTACAGTCAAGTAGAAAGAGACAATAGCTATACAGATGTATCCAAAATATTTGCAAAATATATATGAGATAATTGGGGAGGGGGCAAGAATTAGCAGGTGAGGAGACTGGGAAAGTCTTTATATAGAAAGTAGCACAGAACTGAGCCTTGAAGCAAACTAAGGATTCTGGAGGATGGAGGTGAGGAGAGAGTATATTTATATTCCATGCATGGCAAAGAATCATTGAAAAGACGTGGGGATAAGATATGGAGCATTACGTGTAACGAGCAGGAAGAAAACCAGTGTTGCTGTATTGAAGTATTTGTGGATGGAAGTAACCTGTGATAAGTCAGCTTAATTCTTAGCATGGTGCTAAGCATAGTGTGCTTGATAAATCCTTGTTCATTTGTTAATAAGGTTGGAAGTACAGGTTGGAATCAGATGGTGATTTACATATCAAGCAGAGGAATTTGTAGTTGATCTTAGAGAAAATTGGGAGCCACTGGAGTTTACTGAGCAGGCAAATGACATGGTCAGACTTGTAGTTTTGATAAATTACCTTGCAATTACCAGAGAACACAAGTGATAAAAAGACTAGAGTTAGAACAGATCATTGGAATTTGAGAGCTTGTATCACATACTTGTTCCAGCATATCATATATAAAATAAAATAGGCAATCATGTAGTGTTCAGGGTCAAAGCCGGACCACTAAAAGTACTGTTGAATCCTTTCCTCCTCCAAAAAGGCAAAAGGAGGCATTTCATGAGCTAGCATCATTCTGGCTTGTTTTTAATGAAACCCGTTAAAACAAATCTCTCCTTACTTGTGTTTTTATTTTTCCCTTTCTCCATATAAAACATGCTTGTGAAACAAATCCAGACATTAAAGACTTGACCTAGTATTGAAAACAGAGAAATTAAGTATTTTTCTATTCTCTCTATGGCATGAGCTACATTGCCACTGAGAGAATTTTACAAGTTTGTATTAAGGGGCTGGGGAATATTTTCAGAACATGCTGTACATAATATAAGAGTATGTTCCATCAACATTGTTAGTATCTTTCATTTCTATTTGTCACTCCCTTTCCCCCTGTGCTTTTCAATTTGCTCATAAATAATCAAAATCTGAGGGCAAATGTAAGAATTTTATCTTGCTCCATCAAAAGAAGCTTCAGTCAGAGAGGGAGTCTTATTTTGCTAATGGTCTTTAAATATCTTGAAAGTCTAGTTGTGTCTGGCCACAAATGCTTAATGGTTTTAAAAAACCCAAGAATGTTCCTAATAGAGTGTGGGTCTTGAAGGTGCAGTAGGGAAGGGCACTTAGAACAGATAGTATGTTTAAATTGCATTATTACCAATCTGGAGAACATCAATCTTTGGAAATAAACCTTTAGGGAACCCACAGTATTTATCTTGGTTAGGTAGTAATTGAAAATACTTAGTATGTATAACATGCCTTTCCTTTGAGGAAACCCAAAGCAGATTTCCAATATAAATGGAATATAAAGCAACCTAGAATTCTGAGACAAAGAATGCTAAATTGATTCAGCTCCCATTTCAATTTAACAAACCTTTATGAAGCACCTACTATGTATGAGACACTATATTAGATACTGAGTATGAAAAATGATGTATATTCAAAAAATGACCTGGGTTCGAATCCCACTTTAGATACTATTTGTGTGACTCTAGACTTAACCTCTCTGGGCCTCAGAGAGTTTGGGGATTAGACTCAATGACCTCTAGATAAAAGTCTATAATCCTATGACATTTCCTGTTTACCAGGAGTTTATAATCTAGTAGAAGGGATTGCATGTCCACAGATAAGTGTGAAGAAAGGTAGAATGTGACTAGGGAAAATGATATGATTTATCTTATATTACCTGATTTTTTTGAGTCTTTTTGCTTTGTTCTCTCATTGATTGCTATGTGATATGACCTAATTTTCAAGGAGTCTGTTACTTGAATAAAGTTTTGAACATCCTATACTAAACTATTTATTTTCTCTCTAATTCTTTCTTCCAGAACTCTCATTTTATTTATATGATTATTTAAAATTTTTTTTCTTCATTTTTTGAGGAATTCTGTGGTTTTCTTTGAGGCTTTACATATAGGAAATGTGGAGTTATTCTCTTCTGGATTTGCATCTTGAGTATTCCTAGCTAAAAAAAAGTCCTTATTGTTGGTATTTTCTTGTGTTTTCTTATTTTTCCGGCTTTATTTCCTGGGATTTAGTGTGAAGGCCACTCCTTATTTCCTTGCACACATTTGGATGGAATGATTAGTCTCTTTTTGGTCTGGATCTTTCTATAATGGGTTCCTTCTGATGCCTTCCACTGGGTGGGTCTGTGCTCAGAGCAGGAACAGGCTTGAGTCCCTAGTCCCAGCCCTGTAGTTAATCAGCTCTGTTCAGGGCAGCCAATGGTCTTGTGTCTTCTTTGAGGTTTCCCTTATCAGGGCACTAGATGGCCTTATGTCCCCTGAAGGGTCTCTTGATAAGGTAATTGTCCAAAGAGGACAAGTTTAATGCCTTTCCCATACTACAACCCTTCAAGTAATTAAAGTCACCTGTGCCTGACTCAGTATGTGCTTACTAAATGTTTGTTGATTGCTTGATCACGTTCCCCATGAGATTTTTCTTCTCCAAGCTAAATGTCCCCAGTTATTTACACTGATCCTCATATGACATGGACTCAAGGTCCTTCACTATTCTGGTTGCCCTCCTCTGTGCCCTCTCGATCTTATCAAAGTTTCTTTTCAAGTTGCAGCAACTTTTATCTTTCTTTGAGGATTCAGAGGCACCTTGGGATCTCAGGACATTACCAAGTTTAAAGTACCACATATTTATCATATAATATACCATAGATGGCATATCCTATACTATAGATGTATAGGAGGATGGTTTCCACCTCTCTTCTGTCCCTTGGAATCTGAAGCTCACTTTAAGGCTCTGCTCCAGTGTCATCTTCCACCGGGGATATATTAGTAAATGTTTAATAACCAGCTCTGTGAAAATGCAAGTCACTCCTTTATGTTTAATCTGCTTTGTTAGCATTTTCTTAATCACTTTCTTAAATCTAGACAATCAGCAAAACAATAAATCAAGCTCTGATTTATGACGGTTTCTAAGCTGTCAATGCGAATGTTGAAAATTTAACAAGAGGGGAGCCATTATGAGCTGATTTCAGTTGCCCCTTGCTTCCTACACAACTTTTCCAGATTTTCAGTGGTTAGGCAGTGATCCCATCCCTAACCTGCAAAAATTATCTTGTGTATACATTTTGTACTTATTTATATGCATATATACACACAGACACACGCGTATATAAAACTATATAGATATATCTATATCTAGTAGAGATATATCTATATAGTTTTATATACGTGTGTGTATATTATATATGTGAATTTATGTGTGTATACATGCAGATAAGTAAAAACAAAATGCATATGCATATATGTATAGCCTCCAATATAGATATCTAAATTGTTATATAGTCTCCTATGTATTGTATAGCAAGATCATTATCTCTATAGACATATACCCTCCTATATATATCTATAGAGATACAGAGATCAACAAATCTATATGGATATATTTTCCTATATATTTATAAAGAGATCTATCTATCTGTATAGATATGTAGTCTCCTCCTCCTCCTCCTCTTCCTCTTCCAATCCTCCTCCTATTTCTTCTCTCTCTATCTCTGTCTCTCCAGGTAAATAAATACCAAATATATATGCACAAAGTAATTTTTGCAGGTTAGGGTTGGAAATCACTGCTTAATTACTTAAGATATCTTGAAAGGCCTTGTGTAAGAGGCAGGGGATGACATGAGATTGGAACCACCTTGAACATACATACATACATATATAATACATATAGACATACAGACAGAGAGACAAAGAGAGGCAGACAGAGACAGATGAAGAGAGACAGAAGCAGAGACAGAGTGACACACACAGACCAACAGACACAGAAAGAGAGACAGAGGGAGAGAGAGAGACAGAGGCAGACAGAGACAGAGAGACAGAGACAGAGAAAGATCAGTAGATATACATATAGTTTCCCGCATAAGAATATAGTCTCCTTGAGGGCAGAGTTTATTTCCTTATTCTTTCTGTTCCCAGTCCCTAGCAGAATGTCTGGCACTTATCAGACACTTAAATGTATATTGAATTCACAGAGTTGGAAAGGACCCCAGCATCCATCTGGTCCAACCCACATCTGGATTTCTTTGGCATCATCATTTAGCAGCCACGCAGCCTCTGTTTGAAGACCTCCAGTGAGGAGTAACCTCTAACATTTATTCTGTTGCTTCTCAGATTCCTGGTGGAGTGACTACTAGGTAAAAGAGGACTTTCTATTCTAGTTTGTGCAGGATAAGATGTGGTACAGAGGGCTGTTCTGAGTACCTGTGGTAAATGTGTCAGTTCATAATTTATCTTTCATGCCCTGAATCTGGTCTAGAGCTGTTGTCTTTAATCGAATACTCCACTCATAGGGTTCCCTGCGAAACCAATCCCAGAACACTTAGTTCTGGAACTTTCTCTTTATTCTCAGAACCTCCTAATATTAGTCTATGTGCCTCAGTAAGCTCCTTTCCCAAATATGTCTTAGCCTTGGCTTTCAACAATCATAATGGGGCAGCTGTGGAGTCTGGAGTAGAACCCTCTTTTTCCCTGGCTTTGGCCATGGGAACTCCCTGTCACACCAAAGACCTCCTCAGCTGGTCCTCTGTCAGGGGCTGCCTAGCCACTCCATCCCATCTGCTCCCTCTCTCCACGTGGTCAGCTTTGTCTGCTGTTACCATGGAGCTACCAAAAGTGACCTTCCTCCAGCCCATCTGCTGGGTTGTTTGTAGGAGAGGGGCTGCTAACAATGTTGGAGCCTGGGTCGGTGTCAGGGTGAAGTGGAGTTCAGTATTTACCCTATGATCTTGTCCTTAAGTCAATGCTGAAGCTGAACAGGCAGGTGCCTAAGCCCATTAAGCTGCCTATGTGTCAGGCTGAAAGCCTCTGTTATTGGGCAGCTCCTGTAATACTGGGTTCAAAGAGGAAGATGTGGTGTAATGTACTGTTAGGCTTTGAGTTTTTTGACAATTGGTGGAAAAAATAAAACCTTTCAGGCTTACCCTGTACCTGAATTCTAAGGCTCTAAGTGATCTCCCCTTTCCAGCTGTGTTAGTCCACATCTGGATAGCTGCTAGAGCTTTTCTTTTATTCTACTTTTTGAGTCCAGAGCCTGTCTTTTTCAAGATCCCCTCTTTCCTGTGTGCCCAGATAAACATACGCTGAGAGGCCACACACTAAGAAAGTGCGAACCAAAAGCACCAGGATGAAGAGATGACCAGATTTTCTGATCATCAAAAAAAGTCTCTATTTCATTGTAGGCCAGGTTTTCAGGGGGGAAAAGAGAGAAGAAAAAAGAAAATAGCTATTTCTCTGGTTCAACAAACAGAGCCAGGAGATGATACATCTTATGAATCAGATCAGTCTTCCCTAAAGCACCCTGAAACATTAATGTCAGCCCCTGGGGAAGAAACTTTGACTGTTTGCTTTTTCTAAAGCTTGGGGGAGGGAGAAAAGAGGAAAGGAACAGCAATAGTTCATACTCCTTGCACACTCTGGCTGATGGTATGTTATCCTGGAGTGGGACTTGGCTAGTTTTAAGGAAGTTGATCCAAATTTCTTAGAAATAATAATCAGAATCCTGTTGAACACCCAGTTGGACATGACATGATTTGGTGGCTAAAATTAGACATCAAAAGTAAATCTGTCTTTCACAAACTAACAGGTGACAAAGCCCATACTACAAATACAGGCCTCAAAATGACCTCGAGAATGCAACAAATAAATTATACCGAAACCAGACTATTTTCCCAGAACTGTAATCCACAATCACTAAGACACAGCATTGATAACTTTAAAATTAACATAGTTTCTTAATAGATGGCACACCAAAAACTCAGTCTCCAAACTACATGCGGTGAAAAACTTTAGATATGTAAAGATCTAGCAGAAGAAATCAAATCATAAGGGAGCAGGATAAGGAATATATCTTCCCCATCATCCTCTCTGCTACTGGGGTTGTTCCCAAGATACTTTCAGTGAGCCTACAGAAAATGAACTTATGTCCTTATGTTTTCTTCAATCAAAAAAGCTTTCATTTTATCTACCAGTGTGGTAGTCTGAAGAAAGGAATAATAGCAGAATAGGAACTTGTTTGAGAATAATTTCTATCTAAATTCCATAAAAAGATGAGCAGAATGAGATTAATAATGATAACAATAGTTACATAATACCATCTTGCTGTCATCAGAAATTAGAAAAAGACCACTAAAAAGACCATACAGATTTTTTCAAGGAAACAGTAGAAACTATACAACATATCATATCAAGTTAAAAAAATTTTTCCGTTGTTTTTCACTTGTGTCTGACTCTTTGTGACCCCACTTGGGTTTTCTTGGCAAAGATAAGAAGTGGTTTGCCATTTCCTTCTCCAACTCATTTCACAGATGAAGAAACTGAGGCAAGCAAGGTTAAGTGACTTGCCTGCAGTCACATAGATAGGAAGTATCTGAGGCCATATTTGAATTCAGGTCCTCCTGACTCTAGTGCAGCACTTTATCCACTGTGCCACCTCACTGCAGAAATTTAACTCCTACTGAAGAACAGAAGTATACAATTCTTCATAATCTAATAGATGAGAAATCCCCATACTACAAAATGCTTGAGAATTCACCAAATAAATTACTGGCACCAGAGCATCATTGTAGACAAAGCTCATTGTGCGTAATTGGCAAATAGCATTGACCCCCAAATTTTTAAGAATATTTAAATAGAGTCACCACACTGAATACTCACAATCTCCAAACTGTATGGAATGAAAAGACCTCAAAATGCAGAGACTTAACAGAAGACATTAAAACAATGTGGGAGCGGGATAAAATACATTTTATCCCTGTTGTCCTCTCTGATTTTAGAGTATTCCTGAAGATGCTTTCAATAAACTTATGGAAGATGAGCCTGCCTCCCAACACAGTTATTCAACTACTGAAAGTGATCATTTTATGCTATAGTCTGCCAAATACCCAACATAAAGCAATAGTAAAATAAGCACACCAGATAATTTCTGTCTAAATTACATTCAACATGTAGAATGAAAATATCATAGTAGTGGTAATGATGATGATGATGTCAATATGGAATAATGGTTGCCTTCAGTATCAAGAAGAATTGAGGGGCTGAGCCCAGAAAGCAGGGACCTACGTAAACTCTCCCCCAAATCCCTCCAAACACCTGTAAAAAACAAATTCTAGAGCTGTGGAACCCACGAAATAACAGAGGGAAACAGGTCTCCAGCCCAGGAGAGCCTGGATGGTTGCTGGGAAGGGGTCTATCGTATGGTGCTGAGAGCAGAGGGCAGGCTAGCATGGGCCATGCCAGGACAGATCAGACCCAGAATCAGCCAGCTGGAACAGGCCTTGGGGCCATGAGACAGTGAGCTGTGGCAGTTACCAGACTTCTCAACCCACAAACACCAAAGAGCAGGTTAGGGGAAACTATGCGATCAAGTTCAGAGCGGTCTGACTGCCAGCTCTGGATGTGGAGGAGGAGGTGCAGCGTCAGCTGCTTCCTGAATCCCTGGCTCACACCATGGGAGGAATCTAGCAGTAGATCAGAGCAGGAGTGCAAAGAGTGATTTGTGGGCACAAAGGCAGATTCTCTTGCTGTGCTCTGCATGGATCTGTATTGTGGTCCTGGTTGGAGGTTCTTGGGGGAGGAGTGGAACTGCTGAGACAGAGCCTGGGGTGACGGTGGAGTAGAAGTAGCTCTGAAAACAGCAGTGCTTGGATCCTAAAGCTTGGGATAAAGTACTCTCTACTCTACAACCATTCATATCCTGACAAAAAGCTCAAGGGTCAAGTAGTTGGCTGGGAACATAAACAGGCAGTGAAAATGAACTCAGACTCAAAGCCAAACTCTAGATTCCTTTTCTGGTGACAAAGGAGATGAAAACATACAGCCAGAAGAAGTCAACAAAGTCAAAGAGCCTACATCAAAAGCCTCCAAGAAAAATATGAATTGGTCTCAGGCCATGGGAGAACTCAAAAAGGATTTGGAAAAGCAAGTAGGAGAAGAAGAGGAAAAACTAGGGCAAGAAATGAGAGTGATGTGAGAAAACCATGAAAAACAAGTCAATGACTTGCTAAAGGAGACCCAAAAAATACTGAAGAAAATCACACCTTAAAGAATAGACTAACCCAAATGGCAAAAGAGATCCAAAAAGCCAATGAGGAGAAGAATGCCATGAAAGGCAGAATTAGCCAAATGGAAAAGGAGGTCCAAAAGACCACTGAAGAAAATACCACCTTAAAAATTAGAATGGAGCAAGTGGAAGCTAGTGACTTTATGAGAAACCAAGATATTATAAAACAGAACCAAAGGAATGAAAAAATGGAAGACAATGTGAAATACCTCATTGGAAAAACCATTGACCTGGAGAACAGATCCAAGAGAGATAATTTAAAAATGATTAGACTAACTGAAAGCCATGATGAAAAAAAGAGCCTAGACATGATCTTTCAAGAAATTATCAAGGAAAACTGCCCTGATATGCTAGAGCCAGAGGGTAAAATAGAAATTGAAAGAATCCACTGATAGCTTCTTGAAAAAGATCCCCAAAAGAAAACTCCTAGGAATATTGTTGCCAAATTCCAGAGCTCCTAGATCAAGGAAAAAATACTGCAAGCAGCCAGAAGGAAACAATTTGAATATTGTGGAAATACAGTCGGGATAAGACAAGATCTCACAGCTTCCACGTTAAGGGATCAAAGGGCTTGGAATATGATATTCCAGAGGAGCTAGGATTGAAACCAAATCACCTACCCAACAAAACTGAGTATAATGCTCCAAGGCAAAATATGGATTTTCCATGAAATAGAGCTTTCTCAATGAAAAGACCAGAACTGAATAGAAAATTTGACTTTCAAATACAAAAGTCAAGAGAAGCATGAAAAGGTAAACAAGAAAGAGAATTCGTAAGGGACTTAGTAAAGTTGATCTGTTATGTTTACATTCCTACATGGAAATATGATGTGTGTAATTCATGAGACCTTTCTCAGTAATAGGGGAGTTGAAACAAATATAGAGAGAGGGCACAGGATGAGTTGAATATGAAGGGATATCTAAAAAAATGAAATAAATTTAAGGGGTGAGAGAGGAATATATTGAGAGAAGAAGAAAGGGCAAAATAGAAGGAGGTAAATTATCTCACATAAAAGTGGCAAGAAAAAGCAGTTCTGTTGGAAGAGAAGAGGGGGCAGGTGAGGGGGAATGAGTGAATCATACTCTCATGGGGTCCAGCTTGAGGAGGGAATAACATACAGACTCAGTTGGGTATCTTACTCCACAGGAAAGTAAGAGGAAGGTGATAAAAAGGGGGGATGATAGAAGGGAGGGCAGATAGGGGGAGGAAGTAATCAAAAGCAAACACCTTTGAAAAGGGACTGGGTCAATGGAGAAAACTGAATAAAGGGGGACCGGAAAGGATGGAAGGAAATATAGTTAGCCTTTCACCACATGAGCATTGTGGAAGTGTTTTACGTAATGATACATGCGTGATCTATGTTGAATTGCTTGCCTTCTTAGGGAGTGTGGGTGGGAAGGGAAGAGGGGAGAGAATTTGGAACTTGAAGTTTTAAAATCTATCCTGGCCTACAAGCAAGTAAGGGGAAAGGTGATGGAGGGGAGTGGGGTGAAAGAGGGGAGGGCTGACTAGAGAACAAGGCAATCAGAATATATGCCATCTTGAATGGGGGGAGGGTAGAAATGGGGAGAAAATTTGTAACTCAAAATCTTGTGGAAATCAATGTTGAAAACTAAAATATTAAATACATCTAAATTAAAAAAAAGAATTGAGTTTAAGTCCTGTCTCTTATAAATTTCATTGTTTCACTTTCAATAGTAACTTTCCTCTCCAAGATCTGTTCCCGATTCTGTGAACTTTTTCTACCACGCCCCAGAAGCATCCTTATCCTGAAAGTTCACTTCACTCCTTGACTTCTTACACCAGAAGCTCACTACACCACTCCATCCCTTTCCTCTGGTTGACTGGTTCCTTCTAGAACCTCCATTTTAAGGAGAACATCCAGACAGCCATGTCTTCATTTCTCTGTTAATTTTCACTCCTGACTCTCCCAATTTTCTTTACTAAGTCCTCTTCGGTATCTTCCCCTCCATCTTTTTAAGCTTCCTTTTATGCATTGTTCCCCGCCCCCCATTAAAATGTAAGCTCCTTAATGTCAGGGACTCTCTCTCTCTCTGCTTGTATTTGTATGCCTGCTGCTTAGTACAGTACCTGGCACATGGTGAAGTGCTTAATAAATGCTTGTTGCCTTTTGACTGTACTCCAGTACTCCTTACTCCAGGTAGCTCTCTGAAATGGTGAGTTACAGAAAAGGTGCCACTGTGCCTCTTTTTTAAAATTTTATTTTATTTTTTAATTTTTATTTGTTAATTTATTTAATGTATTTAGTTTTCAGCATTGATTTTCACAAGAGTTTGAATTACAAATTTTCTCCCCATTTCTACCCTCCTACCCACTTCAAGATGGCATATATTCTGGTTGCCCCATTCCCCAGTCAGCCCTCCCTTCTGTCACCCCACTCCCTTCCCATCCCCCTTTCCCTTACTTTCTTGTAGGGCAAGATAAAGTTCTATGCCTCATTGCCTGTGTGTCTTATTTCCTAGTTGCATGCAAAAACTCTTCTTTTTTGTTTTTGAACATCTGTTTTTAAAACTTTGAGGGAAGAAACCTCTTCCCTCCCCACCCACCCTCCCTAAGAAGGCAAGCAATTCAACATAGTCCACATGCGTATCATTACATAAAACCCTTCCACAATATTCATGTTGTGAAAGACTAACTATATTTTGCTCCTTCCTAACCTATCCCCCTTTATTGAATTTTCTCCCTTGACCCTGTCCCTTTTAGAAGGTGTTTGTTTTTGATTACCTCCTCCTCCATCTGCCCTCCCTTCTATTGTCCCCTCTTTTTTATCTTATTCCCCCTTCTTTCCTGTGGGGTAAGATACCCAATTGAGTGTGTATAGTATTCCCTCCTCAGGTCAAATCTGATGACAGCAAGATTCACTCATTCCCCGTCACCTGCCCCCTCTTCCCTTCCTACAAAACCACTTTTTTCTTGCCACTTTTATGTGAGATAATTTACCCCATTCTATCTCTCCTTTTCTCTCTCTCTCAATATATTCCTCTCTCATCCCTTAATTTGATTTTATTTTTTTAGATATCATCCCTTCATATTCAACTCACCCTGTGCCCTCTGTCTCTCTCTCTCTATATATACATATACATATACACACACACACACATACATACATACATACATGCACATACATATACATATGAATATAAATACACGCACACACACATATATGTATATATATAAATATATATACATATATATATTCACATATATATATTCACACACACACACATATATATATATATATATATTCCCTTCAGCTACCCTAATACTGAGGTCTCATAAATTATACTCATCATCTTTCTATGTAGGAATGTGAACAAAACAGTTCAATTTTAGTAAGTCCCTTATGATTTCTCTTTCTTGTTTACCTTTTCATGCTTCTCTTGATTCTTGTATTTGAAAGTCAAATTTTCTATTCAGCTCTGGTCTTTTCACTGAGAAAGCTTGAAAGTCCTCTATTTTATTGAAAATCCATATTTTGCCTTGGTGCATGATACTCAGTTTTGCTGGGTAGGTGATTCTTGGTTTTAATCCTAGCTTCATTGACCTCCGGAATATTGTATTGCAAGTGCTTCGATCCCTTAATGTAGAAACTACTAGATCTTGGGTTATCCTGATTGTGTTTCCACAATCCTCAAACTGTTTCTTTCTGGCTGCTTGCAGTATTTTCTCCTTGATCTGGGAGCTCTGGAATTTGGCAACACTATTCCTAGGAGTTTTCTTTTTGGGATCTATTTGAGGAGGTGATCTGTGGATTCTTTCAATTTCTATTTTACCTTCTGGCTCTAGAATATCAGGGCAGTTCTCCTTGATAATTTCTTGAAAGATGATATCTAGGCTCTTTTTTTGATCATGGCTTTCAGGCAGTCCAATAATTTTTAAATTATCTCTCCTGGATCTATTTTTCAGGTCAGTGGTTTTTCCAATAAGATATTTCACATTGTCTTCCACTTTTCCATTCCTTTGGTTTTGTTTCATAATATCTTGATTTCTCATAAAGTCACTAGCTTCCACTTGCTCCAATCTAATTTTTAAGGTGGTATTTTCTTCAGTGGTCTTTTGGACCTCCTTTTCCCTTTGGCTAATTCTGCCTTTCAAGGCATTCTTCTCATTAACTTTTTGGAGCTCTTTTGCCATTTGAGTTAGTCTATGTTTTAAGGTGTTGTTTTCTTCAGTATTTTTTCCATATTTTTTTGGGTCTCCTTTAGCAAGTCATTGACTTGTTTTTCATGGTTTTCTCACATCATTCTCATTGCTCTTCCCAATTTTTCTCTACGTCTCTTACTTGCTTTTCCAAATCCTTTTTGATCTCTTCCATGGCCTGAGACCAGTTCATGTTTTTCTTGGAGGCTTTTGATGTAGGCTCTTTGACTTTGTTGACTTCTTGTGGTTGTATGTTTTGGTCTTCTTTGTCACCAAAGAAAGATTCCAAAGTCTGAGTCTGAATCTGAGTCCGTTTTCGCTGCCTGGCCATGTTCCCAGCCAACTTATTTGACTTGAGTTTTTTGTTGGTGTATGACTCCTTGTAGAGTAAAGAGTACTTTGTTCCAAGCTTGAGGGGATGTGCTGTTGTTTTCAGAGCTATTTCTACCCAGCAAGCTCTGCCACACCAGCACTCCTCCTTCCTCAAGAACCGCCAACCCGTAATGGACTCAGATCTTAAGCAGGCTCTGCACTCCTGCTGTGATCCACCACTTAATTCCTCCCACCAGGTAGGCTTGGGGCTGGAAGCAACTGCAGCTGTAGTTCTGTAGCTGCACCACCTCCACTGACTCCAGGGCGGTGGCCAAACCGTGAACTCCTCTCACACTGGGCTCTGCTCCGCTCCACTCTGCTCCCAGCTCCATGCGCAATAGACTTTACCTAGAGACCATCCAGGCTGTCCTGGGCTGGAGCCCTGCTTCCCTCTGCTATTTTGTGGGTTCTGAAGTTCTAGAATTTGTTCAGAGACATTTTTATAGGTTTTTGGAGGGACCTGGTGGGGAGCTCATGCAAGTCCTTGCTTTCCAGCTGCCATCTTGGCTCCACCCCTCCAATGTGCCTCTTTTAAAGGAGATTCCTCATTATTGATAAAATCACAGGTTCTGACAAAATAATAATTAACATTACCTTGTAATTTTGTAGAATGTTACAATTTTAAAACATTTGCATGTGCTATTTCATTTAAAAGTATTTATGACACCTATGTAAAATAAAAAGGGCCAGCTTTGTGAGAGTGAATCATACTCTCATGGGTTCCATTCTGAGGAGGGAATAACATACACACTCAATTGGGTATCTTACTCCACAGGAAAGTAAGAGGAAGGTGATAAAAAGGGGGGGATGATAGAAGGGAGGGCAGATAGGGGGAGGAAGTAATCAAAAGTAAACACCTTTGAAAAGGGACTGGGTCAAGGGAGAAAATTGAATAAAGGGGGACTGGAAAGGATGGAAGGAAATATAGTTAGCCTTTCATCACATGAGCATTGTGGAAGTGTTTTACATGATATATGTGTGATCTATGTTGAATTGCTTGCCTTCCTAGGGAGTGTGGGTGGGAAGGGAAGAGGGGAGAGAATTTGGAACTCGAAGTTTTAAAATCTATCCTGGCCTACAAGCAAGTAAGGGGAAAGGGGATGGAGGGGAGTGGGGTGAAAGAGGGGAGGGCTGATTAGAGAATGAGGCAATCAGAATATGTGCCATCTTGGAATGGGGGAAGGGTAGAAATGGGGAGAAAATTTGTAACTTGAAATCTTGTGATTTTTTCAAATGGGAAAATTGAACTTTGAAAAAAGGATAAGATCACAGATACAGAACTGGAAAGATCATCCAGTCCAGCAGTCTAGGTCATCTAATGATGACTAGGGAGCACAATCATATATTGATTTTATGCTCCTGTAGCACCTAACTGAGCAGATACATAATAGGGGCTCCATAAATGCATGTACCCCTGGCTTCATATAAATAGACAAACAAGTGAATGAATAAGCAAATAGATAAACAAAAACTGAATAAGGAAATAAACATAAATTAATAAATAAGACAGACAGACAGACAGACGGATGGATAAATAGAGCATTTAGTAAAACCTGCATTTTTCCAGGTGCCTGTGCTAGCCATTATGAATAAAAAGACAAAAACCAAAAACAGCCCCTGCCTTCAGTGAGATTACATTCTCCTGGGGGAAGAAAAATGAGTATATACAAAGTAGTATCTGGGGAGGGGATGGACTCTAACAACTAGGAGGATGAGAAAAGGCCACACCATACAAAAATGGATAATCTTTAGGGTTGTGTACTGTGTGGGGATTAACTTGGGGTGGAAGTGCTACCAGCTGCCCTAGACAATGTTGGAGACTGAGGCAGGATTGTCATAGCTGTGGGCTAGTTTCCTCTCCCTCCTTTAAAGCTGTAGTTGGCCACCTCTCAGATCCAAATAAAGAACAAATACAAAGTATAATGTCTAACACTGTGGCTTTAGTTCAGAAGTTGACATGCATAATAGTTACTTAATTTGTTTGGGGAAGATTTGGAGGAGGATGTAGATACTAGGAAGGCCAGGGATTAATTAGCAGGCATGATCTAATTCCCTGCAATAAATGCCCCCCCCCACAACATGTCTTTACTTTCCTACCTACTCAGTTCAGTTCAATTTAAGCCTATTTGTTGAGTATATATAGATAATTCACATTTCTTTAGTGTTTTAATGTTTACAAAGTCATTCTGTTTTAACCCTGTGAGGTAGTGAGAATATTAGTATCTATTTGACAGCTCAGGAAATTGAAGTACAGTATTATAGAGGTCAGTTGATTCTTTCAGGTCACCTGTAGCTGAGACATTGTTCCTAGTTCTGCCTTCTAGATAAAGTAGGACCACATGACAGTCCTTCAAATACTTGAAAGATAACTAGCTTATATCCACTTGAGTCTTCACTAGACTGAATATCCTCATTTTCTCTAATCTGTGCTCACAGACATAACCAGGAAGTCCTTTGACTTCTTAGTCACTCCCTTGGAGCTCTCTAGTTTACCAATGTCATTCTTAATTGTGGCTGCAGGATTGAACACACTGCTCCAGATGTAACTGTAATGGAGTGGGAGAGAACCATGGTATAGTAATCAGAGGACCTGGGATCACCCACATATTTCCTCTGTCAGTTGTCACCTATATGACATCAGACAAATTCTTTATATATACTGGGCCTCAATATCTTCATCTCTAAAATGAGAAGTTTGGACCAAATAGACCTAAGATCCCTCTCAGCAAGTCTATGATCCTATATCTGTGATTTCCTTGATCCTGGATATACTGCCTCATTATTCTTTTTATCACATTATTTTGCAGGCCACCAAAATCCCCAGTTTATTCCCCATTTTCTTACTCTTCTGTACCCAGTGGTACCATAAGAGATGCTCTGGGCGTGTGTGTTGTACTATGGGGGAGGAGGATATACCAAATTAGTGAACTATCTAGATTTCATTAACAAATAACCCACCCCTAAAAAATATGGTGGAGTCTTTATGGTCTTTTTTTCTCTTCTTGAAGTTGGCACTGCCTGACTGATAAAACCAAGCACATTTTATTCAGAAGTCTTTCAAGAAGGAGGAATAGCTAGACCCAGGGAATCTAATCTTGAATATTCAGGGGAAACAGCATGTCCTATTCAACATGGCTGATCAATAATGAAAGCATTCACACTCTAAGTGTGTGCATTATGTACAGATACAAAATATACAATGCCCCCCAAACTGGGAAAGACATTTCTGATTGAATTTTTTTGTTTGGGTTTATAAAAATAACTCATGGCGCATCAATTACTCCCCATCGCCATGGATACGAGCAATACTTTATTATGTAACTGTACAGCTGTGCTGGTTTTTAATATAAAACCCAGATTTTTTCATCTATTTCTCTTTCATAGTTACTGAACTGAGATAATAACATCTTTTACCTATGAATGTAGTCGATTCTTTTCCCTTTCTTCCCCCCTACCAATTCACAAACTATTATTGATTAGAATTTCATTTTGAGGCTTTGGTAATAAAAATCTACAGTAAATGTTACCATTGCTGGTGAAAGACAGAGGTGGCTGAAGGTCATTTTGTATGCAGAATGTGTATAAATACCTATATATGGAGGATGTGCCCATACATACCAAGGACCTTCCTCCCTACCTTTGTATATACTATAAGGTCACAAAGTGCCTGGCACATTGCATTTCACCACAATTTGCTATATGGGAAGTTTTCAAATGTCTATTTATGAAATGTTCACAAAATTAGTCTTCAACACACAAAAAAGGAAAACCAGTGATCTTCTCTGTAAGTGGAAGTCTTGATGGTTTTGTAATTTATTCCTTTTGTGGGATTGTGTTTCAATTGCCTTTGAATCTCTCAGAGCTGATTCATGCCCTCTTGTTATTACAAACAGATACCAGTATTCTTAAATGTTCATCTAGCCAGCTTTGGGGGTGGAAGGAGAGGGAAGGGAAGGACCTACGTGGTATAGGTGATCACTTACCTGAAGGAACCTGAGAGGTACCAGAGCTCTCAAGGCTCCTCTACTCTAGTATCTCCCCTTATCCCTGGATTCCACAGAGCTGAAAATTCTACTGTTAAAGAAACAGACAACTAACAATTTCATGATTCAGAGATGGGCGGCAAATAGGAATGTTGGTTTTTTTCTTGTAATGTAATTCAAATCCTAGCAGGTGAGAGCTTACAGAGACCTTGAGATCATCCAGTCCAACTGTTTCATTTTACAAACTGAAGAATCAGGCCCAGAGACAGGAAAGGGTTTGCTCAAAGTCACACCATTAGGAGAAGAGCTGAGAATGAATGAATTAACACAAGGAAGAAAAGAACATTTATTAAGTGCTTAGTATACGTAAAGTGCCATGCTAAGTATTAGAGACACATATAGAAAGGCAAGATGGTCCCTGCTCTCAAAAAGTGCACTTATAAAATCAGTGGGTAAGGCTAATAGTCTAATTTAGTTGGAATATAGATTGGATTAAAGGCAGAGGAGTCAAACATGTACCCTGCAGGGCACATTGTGGAACCAGATTAAAATATAATTGGAAAATACTTTTAAAAGAAATAAAAATACCATAGAACATATCTATTGTTGATATTTTTTTATGTATGATTTAGTGACCCCTGTTTCTATTTGAGTTTGACACTGATTGAAAAATATTGAGAAATAAATCTGGAAAGGCAAGTTGAGGCCAAATTGGGGTGGGCCTTGAATGTCAGGCTGTATGTATTTTATTCTATACATCTCTGGGCCATTGTCTGCTGATCCTTATTTATAGGACATGGAGAGTCATGGATGTTTTTGAGTAGAGGAATGATGTGGCCAGATCGATGGTTGTTTATATAACAAGGTGGAAAAACCCATAAGGGTAACTTTCATTCTTGATATGATTCTCACAAGCAGGAAATGATTGGCAGGGTGGAAATGATGCAATTGTGGGGATGGAGTAAAGGAAATGACCATTATCTCTTAGAGCTTGTGATAGAAGAGAGTAAACCTGGACATAGTCTAACGTGTCCCCTAAATTTTTGGCAGGCTGGGTAGGATTCCAGTGACTAAAATTCAGCCTACAAGGGATGGGAGATGCTCAAGAATGAATTCCTGATGACACAAAGGGAAACAGGACCAAGAAGGAGAAAATATGGAATTTGGTGAATTTCCTGCGTATCCGTATCAGTCTCAGGGAAGATGTACAAGTAACTCATTAACTAGTTTGGGTTTTAAAAAGAAATCTATAAAAGAATATATATATATATATATATATATATATATATATATGTATATATACATATATACATGAAATACATATATAAAAATATATAAAATTTTAAAAAGAAATAAAAAGGAACAGAAGATAAAAACAAGGATAGGTAACAGGGCAGATGAATATGAGAGTGTGGCATGATGGAATGAAAATAGGAAGAGGAGTGAGAGCTAAAGCTCTGAAGGAGTTGAGCTTGGCAAGGGAAACTAAGGAAAATATGGATTTACTTGTTTGTTTGTTTGTTTTAGCTCTACTGGAGGGGGAAAGGAATCAGAGATCTTTGCTTGAGGGTAAATGAGATAATAACTGACAGCAAAGACAAAGGGGAACTGCTCTGACTCATTTGGTTCCCATTTTCTCTGCTGAGAAGAATGACCTTTGCACTGGAGATAACAAGGGAAAACCTGGCTAACAGGGAGTTAATATCCAAGATAAGTAAGGAGATAATATTGCCTGGTTGTCCTTGATGAATTCAAATCAGTTGCTGGCCTATTGCCTCTTTGGGTACAGAAAAAACTTAGTTACGTTTACTGAATCATTGTCAGTAATATTTGATCATGGAAAATAGAAGAGCTGGATATGAGACTGGAGAAAGGAAGATCTTGATTAGAGAGAGAGAAAGAGAGAGAGAGAGAGAACAGAAAAGTCTTCAAACTCTTCAGTACAATGAGCTTGACTTCTGATACCTGGGAAAATTCTAGATTGGATCATTAAAGAGATAGCCAGTGAATATCTGAGAAGGGGAAGTGGTGATGAAAAAGATTAAAAGACTTCAAGAAAAGGTCATTTAAGAATAATATAATTTCTTTTTTTGAAAGGGTCCCTAAACTTGTAGATAAGAGGATGGCTGTAGATACAGTTTAATCAGATTTTAGCAAAGTTTTTGATAAAGTATCTTATGTTATTCTTATGGAGAGGTTGAAGAAATATGAGTTGAACAATAATCGAATTAGATGGATTTGGACCTGGTTGGATTTCTGGATAACTATTTGTTAATGTCAACATGGTAGGAGGTGTCCCATGCACTATTCCAGGTATCTATGCTTAGTCCTTTGCTATATAATATTTTTAAATTACTTGAATAAAGGCATAGATAGCATGCTTGTCAAATTTAAAATTGATATAAATCTGTGGTGATAACTAGCACAATGAATGAGTGAGTGAGGATCCAAAAATATCAACAGGCTAGAGCAATTGACTGAATCTAATAAGGTGAAATTCAGTAAGAATAAATGTAAAATCTTAGACATAGGTACAAAAAAGAAATGTCACAAGTACAAGATGAAGGAGTCAAAGATAGATGATAATTTTTCTGAAGAAGATCTGGGAATTTCAGTGGACTACAAGCTCAATAGAGGTCAGTAATGTGAAACCAAAAAATTAGTGAAATATTGGACTATAGTAAGAAAGATACAACTTTTCAGGAATACGGAGGTGATTTTCTCACTGAACACTGCCCTTAGAAGACCTTATCTGGAGCGTTGTGTTTAATTCTGATCACCATGTTGATAAACTGAAGAGTTTGTAGAGAAGAGCAACCAGGATGGTGAAGGATCTTGAGTCCATGTCATAAGAGGGTTGGTTGAAGAAAACTAGAAATGTTTATCTTGAAGAAGATTCAGGGAATGTATACTGTGTCATTGAGAGAAAGGATTAGACTTATTCCATTTGGGCCTGGAAGCAGAAACAGGAGTAATGGGTGAGAGTTACAAAGAGAAAAATTTAGATTTGATGTCAAGAAATACTTCTTAACATTTAGAACTATCCCAAAGTAGAATGGGTTGCCATGGGAGGTTGTGGCTTCCCCTTCCTTGGACATGTTTAAGTGGAGGCTGGGTGAGTACTTGTCTATTATACTATAGTGGGGAATCCTTTTCTTTATGGGTTGAACTAGAAAGATGCTTAGGTCCCTTCCAACTTTCAAAATCTGTGATTTTATGCCTTAGGCAGATTATTTTTGGCAATTGTTGAATGGCTGAGTATTCAGTATTGAATTGTTGAATATAACACCATGATCCCTGAAAAACTGAAAAATGAGGGTCATGCAAAGGGTAATAGAGAGACACATGGCAGGCAAGAACAGCCTGCAACATTTTATAAACAAGAAATTAGGAAGAAGCCTAGCAAAGGATGCCATCAATAAATACATATGAGTAAAAAAAATGGGCTTGTCCCATGTTGTGTGCTCTACTGACATCTTTATGATGTCAAAAGAAATCAAGAGTGGCTCCCAGAGCATTGGAGAGGAACCATTTGTAAAAAATTTATAAAAGAACATGGCCCAGAGTCATGCAGAATTGGGAGGCATGGATAGTTTGTCATCTTCATCATTGGTTGCCTATCCATGTGGTTGAGATCACAGGTCTATATGGGTATTGTGTTGACTGAAGGATGGATTGGAGACATGAGACCAGATTCAGGGAGACCGGTGAGGAGATTGTCACAATAGTATAGGGGAGAGGCAAGATATTCTTGGACTAGGATGGTGGCCATGTAAGTGGAAAGGAAGGTATAGATGCAAAAGATCTTATAGAAGTAGAATGAATAAGACTTTGGCAAGAGAAATGAGTGGTGGGTTGCAGTTGACAGAGAGGGGAAAATGATCCAGAGGTTTGGGTTGAGGTACCTATGAGGATGGTGGTACCAAGCAACAAGAATATGAAAACTGAGAGAAGGGACAGGGTTTGGAAAGAAAATGCTGAGATCAGTTTTGGTCTTGTGGAGTGACATGCACATTTCTCCTTGGTTGCCAGGACATTTCCATTTTTGTCTTTGTAGGTCCAGCACCTGTCATAGGGTCTTACACATGGTACATGCTTAATAAATGTTTTTTGAATTAATTTGAACTAAATTGAATGATGATGCTGGCAAAATAGACTTAGAAAGATCCTCTCCAGATCATCTTCCATTTGCATTTTCCCAAGAACACATATTTCAAAGGCAGTAGCTATCCTGGTGTCTCCCTTAAAGAATTATATTTGATAGATACTTAAAGCCAGAGACACATAATGGCTCATTCGCCCTGTTGCCTATATTTGGCAACTTTTCTGGAGGTGGGGATGGGGCATAGAAGTGGTCTCAATCCAAGGAAACTTTATTTGTAACCTGGACCCTTGGAGAGTTGCCCGGTCTTCTTGGGACCATTGTTTGCCCCTGTTTGGAGTCCTTATCAATTTGTGACAATGAAAAAAATCAGCATTTTCACTTCAGTCACCTGGAGACCCAATGTCCCCTTCTCTAATTTGGCCTGTACATAATCACTGTTTTTTTTTTCATGTAGGACTTTTAAGGACAGTTCCACACTTTAGTCATTTTTCCTTGTCTATCCTATAAAAAGATTGTTTGTTGTCTATCTGGCATTCTAACCCATTTACAAATGTGCATTCAGCTTCACTCTCCAAAACCAAAGTTCTTTAATTATTCTTCTCATATTAACTTTGCACTCAGCCTTTTCACTAGGGCTCTGTGCCCTAGGAGAGATACCAATGCATGTTTATAGTCTGTTTTCTATTGGCTCCCAACTCAGTCCCACACTGAACAGAACCATTATGAGCCTTGTTTATAATAGTACCATTAAAATGATAAGTTGTCAAGGATCTCTTCTAATGATGGCAGAGACTGTATTTGAAAAGATTTTTTAATGACTGGATAACTTTAAAATTGCAATGGAATATTTTTAATGAACTCTAATGTAATAAATCAATCTTAGATCCCTTGACTTGGCTACTCTAGCCTCCTATTTATTGTGCCTTAGGAAAAAAAAACAACACCATATTCTTGATTCTTTCAGTCTTTTCTACTCTTCCCTCTCCTATTCCCCAACCTGCGGCTTAAGGACTTGTCCAGGCTTAGCTTTTTTTCTAAAAAAAAAATGACATTTGTGTTTGTGTTTGTTCATTCTCCTTTTATTTATTATCCTATTGTTCATTGTTCCTGTTCTTCTAAATATGCATAGTATGGGGGAAGCAGCATTGGATCAGAAATCAGGAGAGGTAAGTATAGCCCCAGATCTATCACTGATTAGCTATGTGACCTTAGGCAACGTGAATTAATTTAGGTATGCCTCAGAATTCTTATTCACTCAGAAAAAATTTATTAAGCCTCTACAATGTGCCAGGCACTGTGCTAGGTACTGCCAATATAGAGACAAAAATAGATTAGTTCCTGCCCTTGAGAAGCTTACATTCTATTGGGACAAGGGAATGAAGACAACATGAACACAGAAAAATAGGTGCAAAAAAAATACAAAATAATTTCCTCTGTGTGTGGAGGGCACCAATAACTGGGAGGATTAGGAAAGTGGCACTTGAGCTCAACCTTGAAGGAAATTAGGCATTTTAAGAGGCAGAAATGAGGAAGCAGTGAGTTCCAGACATAGAGGACAGTCTGTGCAAAGGCGTGAGGTTTAAGATGAACTTTCAAATGCTAAAAAAAGAAGGAAGGAAGGAAACAAGTATTTATCAAACACCTACTTTGTGTCATGCTCTATGTTAAGTACTTTGCAAATATGATATCATTTGATCCTGTGATGAATGAAAAATCTAAGAGGCATAATTTCTGGATAATTAATAATCAATGTATTAATTATGGCTAGCAAATAATCAATTAAATAAGGTCAGTGGCCCTTTCAGAAGCCAATGATATCCCTTGGGGTCTGCTGAATGCTTAAATACCATTGGAAGAGTGTGTGTTTCCAACAGGCAGAAATCAACTCTGATTGGTTAACAATTAATGAGAAAATGAATATTATGAGAGGTAGGCCTCTTCTATTCTGTATTGCCAAGTTGTTTTCTGAACCCAAAGTGTAATTCTTTTCTTGCTAATAAGTGTTGTCTTAGATAATGTGGCCCATCCTTCTAGCCTTTCAGGATATCTCTATAAATGTAAGCCCCATGAGGGCCAGAATTGTCTCATTTTTGTTTTTGTATTCTCAGCATCAATTACAGTAACTGGCATAGAGTAGGCCCTTACTGTTCTGTTAAATTGAATTACTACAGAGCATATTGAACTTCAAATCCTCCTTATGGTGAGAAAGAACAGGTTGTATTTTTCATTTCCTAAACAAAAACAAAACCTCTCAACACAAATCCAACTTTCCAAATGGATTTGAGGTAGGAGGCATTTATTAGATTTATCTTTTTATCTTCCTGGGTGCCTGGCATCTGGCGTTACACATAATAGGTGCTTAATAAATATTTATTGAATGAAGATCAAAGTTTCTTTCAACAACCCCAAGTGTTCTAAAGGAAAGGATACTGGGTTTTATCCAAATACATTCTCATCTTTATGAAGGAGCATTTCACTTAAAGAAAAATAAATCTACATTTGGAGGCTCCCGCTAAAGCAAATGCAAACTTGCTGCAATAGTGTGCTGAATTGACTAAACAGTTGTTTGCCAGTGTTACTCAGGGAGTTGAGAAGGACTGTTTACAACTATGATCTGTGACTGGAGTGATCTGACCCTCAACTTGGAATATTCTGATAACTAAAAAAAAAAAAAAGCCACCATTAGATTTCACTTACTCCCCCACTACATAAAGGATGTGGTGATAGACCCAGAACAAAGTGAGCATTAGTTTATTAGCTCAAAGCCAGGATAGTGAAGCATGGAGCATGGGTTTGATGGCCCTATGGCTGCCGGTATCATGGGTCTTTAGCATTAAATTCACATTAAATACGTTATTAAGCAAAGCAATAAGCCTGAGACGTGCCTGCGACATAATTCTGATGAATAACAGATGATCACAGAATGAGTTTGGGGAGTTCATTTATCCTTTGGCTCTCAATCACAGCAGACTATAGAGGAGTTCTGACTCTCTGACCCTCCCCATCTCCACAAACTGTGACTTTTGCCCAACAGTGGCTTTCCTCTCCTCTTCTTGTCCAACAGCCACATCGTCCCCCAGTCTTGTCTGTTTACTACAACCCTACCCCTAAGTGACGCTTATCTGCTGCCCCATCAGGCCTCTTAAGCCCCATCGACACAACAGGGACAGACCCTTGTGTCAAGATCCCTTGTGACTATTCTTTACATCCTATACCTTTTGTTTCCTTGTGACGAATTATATAAAGCGTAGAATCTAGAGCTAGAAGAGTCTTTAGACACCTTCATTTTATGGATGAGAAAACGGAGTTTTTGAGAAGAGAGATGATTTGGTCACAGTCATACAAGCAATAAATAGCTAGAGTCAGGATTTGAACCCAGGTCCTTTGACTCCAGATCTGTGCTAAACATGGTTGGAATTATCCTTAGTGCCTGGGAGTATTGTAGGAAGGGAGGGGAAATCAGAGGATCTGGATTTGAATCCTTATTCTGGCTGTTGCTACCTCTATGATGTTGGGAGAATGACAACCTCTCTGGCCTTCAGTCTCTTCACCTGTGAAATGGGGGGTTTGGCCCAGATATTCCCCAAGGTCCTTCATAGCTTTAAATCTGTGATACTATGATACTTTCCCCAGTCTAAGGGCAGGTTCAGCTAACGGGGGATCTGTGGAACCATGATTAGATTTCTAAGTATCCTATTAATGAAGCTGTGGGTCTAGAATCTATTCTCTATAGAGCATAAATTAAGACTGTAAGATTATCTTTGCAAAAATTTTGTCTTCTTTTCGTGCAAATGGCTGGAATTGGAATCAACAAACCTGTTGAGTGAGAATGCTATAGGGAAAACAGAGTCAGGGGATCTGGTTTTGGGACTTCGTTCTGCCACTTGCTATGTGACATTAGGTGAGTCACTGAACCTTTTTAATCAGTTTCTTCATCTATAAAAGTGAAGATTAAGGACTAAATCATTTCTGAGGTCCCTTTACACTCAGGTGACTAGATGTTTATTATTGCCCCTCCTAGCTCTAAAATATAATTACTATTATTGGATATCGTAATTATCTCTGGTTACCAGACTTACCTCCTTCCTAAATCTATTTAAGATTCTGATGTTTCCCATCCCTACTTCTCCTTATTCCAACCATCAGACCTCAGCAATCTGTTTCTCTCCTCAATTTTGGCCCCAGTCCATCCAAGCTGTCTCCCTGGCTCTGCTCAACTTTCCCCTGACATCCATGACTGCTACTACTCTCACTCCTTTCCTAGGTCCAAGACTCCCCAACCCCTTCCTATCTCTGGGTTTCCTTCTCATGTTCACTGTGTCTCCTTTCGTGCTCTTCTGTGGTACTGAAAACACCACATTTAAATGTTACCTCTATTCCATAATTCATGGAGAGAGACTTTCAGGGTTAAAAAAAGGCACTGCAAAGATACCAAATCCCTTTCTACATTTCTCCCTGAACCTACTTTATTCCTAGTATGGATTTCCTCTCCGATCTTTGGTTCTGTTACCTAGGTCACTGGTTGAAAGACTACCAAAGCTCTTAGAGCCTGCCTCTTCCACTAACTCTACCAGTGCTAGGAGCAAGTAGAACTGTGAACTGAAAGGGGTCTCCATTATCAGAGCCCTAGAAATACTGGACATCACACCATTGCACCCCAGAACTGGCTGGAGCCCCAGGACCTGATGGGTTAATGTGATTTGCATGGAGAAAGACAAATCTAGGGAAGAGTAATCACTACTTCATTAATATGGATGATGTTCCCAGGATAGTCACTAATTACACAAAGCACTCACCCTACAGTTCTCCTCCCCACCCTCTTCATCCTCTTCTTAAAAAGGGATGAAAAATAAATAAGAGAAAGGAAAAGGACCTTCCCGTTACAGAAAATGGGTGAGGGACAGAAGCTGGTACTGAGAAGACATCAATAAAATGGTTGTCTTCATCCACTTTGACACCAGCACTTCGGGTTAGAGAGAGGCTAGAACAGATGTTGCTCTATAAGGGGGAAATGAACTTGACTAGAGTTTATTCTAATCATTCGTCCAGGTGCCCCAATGGGAGGAGAAGCAGCCACTTTGACCTCTACGGTCAAACAGAAAATGGGCTTCTTATGGCTTGGTAGTGCTCCTGTCCTGCCCTCATCCTGTGGGGACACTGTAGCCTAAAAGCATGGATATATGCCCATTCTCTAGACCCAGCTAAATCTCCCAACTCTAGTATAGCCTTTCTTTACCACCTGAGTCTGTACTGCAAGAACCACAATTTAATTATATACTATACCAAATTCTAGGATCATTACAAATCTGTGTCATGTTTGCTTCCCCAACTAGACCAAGCTCCTAGAGTATAGGGATAATTTCTTCTTTTTCTTAATTCTCAGAGAATCACAAATTTCTCTTTGGAATGGACCTTAGATCGTATAGTTTAAACCCAACTCTTCATTTTGTAGCTAAAGAAACAGCACTAGAGAAGTTAAATGACATTTTCCAAGTAGCAAGGAAGGGATGCAAACCTGGGATCTCTCATTCTAAACACAGTGGTCTTTAAACTTCCCTCATCTGTCTTCTTGGAGTCCCAAAGGGTGTGGTACCATTTTGGGTGCTCAATTAATTTGTGTTGAGACAAAGATTAGAATGAAGAGGGGAAACTCCAGAAACACTTGATTTCATAAAACAGTTTATCCCCTATGCCTGGAATTGTCTTCTTCCTTTTTTTTGCCCCCGGCCCTGCTGGCTTCCTTCAAGGCCCAGCTGAAATCCCACCTTCTGCAAGACTTTCCTACTTCCCCTTAATGCTGGTGTCTTTCTTGTTTATCTCCAGTTTATCCTGTACATATCTTATTTTTTACATAGTTGTTTCCCCCATTAGACTGTGAGCTCCCTGAGAGCAGGGACTGTCTTTTGTCTTTCTTTGTGCTTAGCACAGTGTTTGGCACATAGCAGATATTTAATAAATTCTTGTTGACTGACAATGATGTATTCATCGCCAATAAATATGTACTGTTTCCAACTTGCATTGGTAGAGGGAGTGCTTCCTCTAAGAGTTATAGCAATTAAATCACATGTCCAGTCTCTATCCTTAAATATATACTCATCTCTTTTTTACTTATTCTATTTTGTGAGGGATCATTCCTAATAGTAATATACAGAAAAGATCCTTCTCTGATCTCCATAAAATAGATGAAGCGCCCTCCATTCTCCGGGTGGGGACTTCTATTCATCAGGGAGAACTTTTCATTTTGAAAAAGCCCATTTCTATTTACAAATTGTGTTTGCCGAGGCATCAGACTGAATCCAGTGTGCCCCAGCCGCTGGCAAATGCTACGTGCTGAAGCAACAGAAACCAGGGCATTACAAGGCGACTCCTCAGTTTTGTTCAATAAGGTTTTTTTTCCCTTATAGCAATCCAGGTTCCCAAATTTGGCATCTGAATGACCAGGACATCATTTACAATTTGGCCAGTGTGATAATTCCATAAATAAGTGTGTGGCTTCCTTTGCTTAAAAATAATTTAGTTAGGGACCTGAATGCACTAGGAGGACAACTGTGAGCTCTCTCTCTCTTTCTTGCTCTCTCTTAAATAAGGAGAAAGGCTATATTTTTCCATGGATTAAGTCCAACATAGAGAGAACTGTCACTGTGAAAACAATAGAATTTATCTCCACTGATAGAGCTTGACATATGAACAAGAGCCTGAATTGTTGCCATGGCAATAAGTGTGTTGGACTTATGCATGCATTTTCTGCTATAGGATTTTGATTAATGGCATTGACTAAATGGTCTGAAAGACCAAAAAAAATTGGTGCAGAAGACCCAAGAACAGAGAAATAGGCAGCACAGGGTGTGCCTACACTGCCCTAAATAACGATGTCAAGGGGGATTTGACAAAGCTGGAGCCTGGCTAAACATGAGGCAGTTTCCCCATGGAACCAACTCTGAGTGATAGGAGTGTCTGTGATTAGTTAGTTCAGTGGGTTAGAGCATTGTGCTAATTGACTCAGGCCATAGGATTCAATGTTTCATTCAGTAATTCAACATGGCTACTCATTGGACCCCAGATTCCAATCAGACACTTTATAGATAAGTCTTGGTAGGTTAGGGCTCAGTGCAATTCATTCCCACAACTGAAAGATTGGCTTGAAACACACTTTCTACCGATGGTGGATCAGTATTGTCATCTTTACACTTGAAATCTGGCTACAAATAATAACATAATTTTTTTTAAACAAACACAATAGAACCTGGATATTCAGATGAATGTTGTTTTGCAGGGTAGTCACCTTGGGATGCTATTCACATGGTCCAATGATGTAGTTAGTTGCTCAGAGCAAATAATATGAATATTTTGTTATTCAGCCATTTTTTAGTCATGTCCAACTCTTCGTGACACCATTTGGAGTTTTCTTGGCAAAAACACTGGAGTGATTTGTCATTTCCTTCTCCAGATCATTTTACAGATGAGGAAACTGAGGCAATCAGGGTTAAGTGACTTGCGCAGGGTCACACAGCTAGCAAGTGTCTGAGGCAGGATTTGAACTCAGGAGGATGACTCTACCTGACTCCAGTCTCGGCACTCTACCTACTGTGCCACCTAACTGTCCTAATTTGAATATCAGTCTTATTGATTTCGAGGTAGTATGGTACAGTGGACAGAGAGCTGGCCTGGGAGTGAAGCCCTGAGTTCAAGTCCTTTCTCTACTGCATTCTGGCTATAACCCTAGGCAAGTCACTTTACCTCTTAGTGCCCTCTGGCACCTCTCTCGGAGTAGATGTAAAGAAAGCACTGATTTGCATTGTTAGATGATCCACAGTGAGGACTCCCGATACCAATGGAATAGCAAGTATGGTAAAACAAACCAAAACAATTCTTTAGCCACACCTTACTTGGCTCAAAATGAGAATTCCCCAGCTTGATCTTGCTCCTCATTCGCCATACTGGCCATTGAATAGTTTTTCATTATTTTCAAATATCAAAGGCATCAACCAAGCATGAAAATTTGCTCCTACTAACGATATTCAAATGATAACATTGTAATCTCTGAAGAAATTTCCAAAGAGTAGTCCCAAAAATGATTTATCAATGGCACCATCTTTTAAAGGAATGTCTACACCTCTAGGGGAACTACTTTTAAGGGGCTACATCTTATTTACCTGTGAGCATAAGTTGTGGTTATGGGTTTTTTCTTTTTTTAAGTTTAGTCCCATCATTTATGTGTCAGGCTCTGGCACAAGGGGTTGATATCTTCCTAGAGAAAAGGACAGTTCATGGTGAGAGGTAAATATTCTCCCAGCATGATTTTTACCCAATCCCAATAGTCTGTTTTCAATATCATGCTGTAGGATCATGGGATCATAGATTTAAAGTTGCGATGACCTTGGAGGTCACCTAGTCCAACCCCCTCATTTATATCCCCCTCCTTTTGGGGAAAGGGACTAAGACACTGAGAAAATCTGGAGAAATTATTTTGTCCAAATTTCTTCCTGACTAATTTCATGACTTGTTGCATTTAAGGGCTTTATATGGTTATCTTAAGGAAATGAGAAGCAGAGGATATGATCGCTTAGTCAATGGGTAAGAATTCGTCAAATACCTACAATGTGTCAGGCACTTTGCTAGGGACCAGGGGGTGCAAATGCATAGAATGAAAAAATATTCATACTCTTATTTTAATGGGGGACACAAGTCCATACATAAGCATATGCAAAGTAAATCTAAAGAGAATAAATGTGAATAAATAAATATGATGACTAGCCATCAAGAATCCCTGAGTTTTAGAATTTAAGGGCACTTAAGAGAGCTCTACAGATGACTTTTTCTTTCTGTTTTTTTTCATCCCATTTATATTGTTGTAATCATTGTGTAGTTTGTTTTCCTGGTCCTGCTTACTTTGCTCTTCATCATTTCACTGAAGTCTTCTCATGCTTCTCTGAATTTCTTAAAGTCATCATTTCTTATGGCATAGTAATATTTCCATCACATGGATGTTCCATAATTTGTTTAGCCCTTCTTTGATTGATGGGAGTTTTTCTGTCCAGTTCTTTTTCAGTTGTTTTTCAGTCACGTGTAACTCTGTGAGTCTGTTTGGGTTTGGTTTGGGGTTTTTTTTGGCATTTCCTTCTCCAACTCATTTTACAGATGAGGAAACGGAGGCAAACAGGATTGAGTGACTTGTCCGGGGTCACACAGCTAGCAACTGTCTGAGGCTGGATTTGAACTGAGGGAGGTGAGTCTTCCTGACTCCAGACCACTGCACCACCTAGCTGCCAGTTTTTTGATACCACAAAAATGTTGCTATAAATATATTGGAATCACAAAGACTTAATTTTAAATTGTTCTTCAAGCATATACTAGCTGCCTAACCCTGGCCAGCCAAGTCATTAAAGTTATCTCTGAATCGCTTTCCTCATCTGTAAAATCAGAGGGTTAGACTTGGCCTCTAATGACCCCTTCCAATCTAAAGCCATGATCTTATGGCATATGTAGAATCTTCTTTCTGTCTTTAAGCTCTTAGAGTATATGCTTCACAATCATGTCTCTTAGAGTACATGCTTCACAGTCATGTCTCTGGATCAAAGGCTATGGATATTTTAGTTTCTTAGCATAAATATCAAATACTTTCCAGAATGGTTGTACCAATTCACTGATCCCTGGCAGTGATCCGGTTTTTCCACAGCCCTTCCAACACTATTTCCATCTTTTGTCACCTTTGTCAATTTTCTGTGTGTAAACTAAAACCTTAGAATTGTTTTGATGAGTATTTCTCTTATTATTAGAGATTTGAAGCAATCCTTCATATTGTTAATTGTTTGCATTTCTTCTTTTGAGAACTTTATTGAGGAATGATTATATTCTTGAGTTAGTTTCCTATATAAGGGTATCAGATCTTTATCATAGATATTTAATGCAAAGATGTTTTTTTTACCCAATTCCAATGGTCTGTTTTCAATATGGATGCATCTCATTTAATGGAGTAGATTATATGGATCTTGATAACATGTGGTTAAAAAAGTAATGTTTTAAATGCAGTAAGAGAGTGCACTGTTCAAAGGAACCTACTTGGCAAATTGATTTGTAAAGCAAAGAAAGTATCCTTATCTATTACTGAAGAAGAGTGGATTTGTAGGCAAAGATGAGTATATAAATTCAAGTTCTGCTAGTTACTACCTTTATGACTTTGGGCAAGTCACTTTTTCCTCTTTGGGCTTCAGTTTACTTATCTTTTCTATGAAGAGGTTGAAACAGCTGATTTCCAGGCTTTCTTCTAACTCTAAATCCTATCATACCAGAATTCTTTTGTTAAGTCTGGATTTTTATGTATTGAGCTTTGTTTATTAACATTCTGAACTTGTTCAAAGCCAGACTTCTTTCCTGTCATATCTAATTTCTTCTTGCTAATTTTAAAATAAAGTTTTATGAAATATTTCTGTTTTTTTAAAATGGCCAGTCTATCTTATCAATACTGCTTCCCCACAAAAAGCCAACAGAGCAAAACAGATCTTCATATTATCTCAAGATAATTTTACTGACTTAAAATTTTTTAAAATTAAAATTTGTAATTTTAAAGTGAGGGACCTCTTAAGAAGAGGTAACTATCTATCTATCTCTCTATCTAATTATTTGTCTTTCTATCTGTTTATCTCTATCTACATCTCTATTTATCTCTGTTTATCTCTCTATCTCTCTATATCTTTCTCTCTATATATATCTCTTTACCTCTCTCTATCTATATATCTATCTCTATCTATCTCTATATATCTATCTCTCTATTTATCTCTCTATCTCTATATCTGTCAATCTCTTTATCTCTCTATTTATCTCTCTCTTATTCTCTATTTATCTCTATCTCTCTATCTACCTATTTATCTCTCTCCATCTCTCTCTCTCTCTCTCTCTCTCTTTCTCTCTCCCCCCACCTCTCAATTTATTTAGCAAAACCCAATCAACACCATCTCTTTTCTCTTTAGGAATTATACACCCAGGGAACTCTCTACCTGTGCAGGGACTGAATCTGCTGATATATCTCGATGAATAATCTAGAGCTTTGTTTCCATCGCTTCCACTCCAAGTCACTTCATCTTCAGCTGGATCCTAACCCATTCCATGCTTTCTCTTAGTAGTTTATTATGATGCAGCTAGAGACAGAACCAGATCCTTCTTACATGATGCCATATTACATACTCCAAATCTTTAGGACCAATAATCACTATCAATTCTGTAGAATATGTAGAATTCTATAGAATAGTAGAATATGCAGTTTTTAAGAAACCAATTTTTCTTCTTTCCACTGATTTTCTCCTCCCTTTTTCTTTACTCTCTCCTTTCCTCCATCCATTTTATCTTCTGTTTCCATTTCCCATCCTATTTCTCTTCTTCCCCTTTTGTCTCCTCTCATCTTCCTCTTTCTCCACATTTTTCATTTTATATTAATGCAACAGGCTCAGTAGGAGTTTCCTTAATGCAAGGGTTCTCAACCTAGTGCCTGTGGCCTTGTTTTTAAAAAATATTTTGATAACTGTATTTCAATGAAATTAGTTTTCCTTAGAGTCCTATGTATTTTATTGAATGCATTTAAAAACAATCTTCTGAGAAGGGGTCCATAGGCTTCACTGGACTGCCAAAGGGGTCCAGAACAGAAAAAAGGTTAAAAACACCTGCTCAAGTGGGTAACCTGGGGAAAGAGCTTGCCTGGAAGGCCAGTGTCATTTTTCTGAATGAAATTAAAGGATGGCCCTTGCCAGTCTCACCAGGTGTAGTGTTAATTTTGAAGTAATAGGCTTTTAACATCAGATTAATCTCCTCAAGGAGGGGCTCTTTGTTCTAGGCTCAGACAAAGTCGTGCAGTCGGCCTTAAAAGAAAAAAAAATCGCTGTTTCATTTTATATTGGAAAAATACAATGTGACATCTGGAGAATAAATTGTTCAGTCAGCCAGAAATACGCCTTGTAAAAATTGCTTAGGTTTCTGTAACAAGATTATTTACTGCGAGTGTTCACCTATAATACAGCACACTTTTGAAATGGACCTTTTATGAAACACATCAAGAACTGTAGAAATGTATTCAGTGCATTAATCTACAACACTGCACACTTTACAACACTTTTAGAACAGATTTCAAAACTCAGACCATCTAATGAGATAGAAAAGTACCACCCTCCCCCTTATTCATTCCAGTCATGTTTTATACTGAGTCCTTAGGGTATTTAACATAATGTAATACGCTTGGAAAAAACCACAACACACACACACAAACACACACACACACACACATAAACAAAATGTGTTCTGCAGATGAGCACTCAGTGCTCAGGACTTCATCAATGTTTCAAGGCCTTGACTTAATCCAAATGAGAGATCTCTCAGGTGCCATCATTCAATCCTCATAATTTCAGCTGCATTGATCAGCTTGGTGGCAGAATTGGTGACAGGTGTGATAGGGATTGTCCTCCAATTTGGGTTGTGCCATTTATAAGCTCTAAGTTCAATATGCTCCATTATGGTGTAGGTTGAAGGACCCAGCTGCCAAGAATCCACAGGTAGATATGCCTGTCTATGTTGGTGAGTGCAGAAGAATAAAACATGGCCAACCCCCGAGATACATAATTCAGTCAAAAGACCTGGCTCTTGGGTCAGAGCACCTGGGTTCAAATCCCACTTCTGCTGTTTGCAACTTGTATGACATTGGGCAATTCACTGATCATCCCAGAGCCTCAATTTCCACACCTGTAAAATGTGGATATTGAACTAGGTGGCCTCCAAGTTCCCTTCCATCTCTAGAGTGGTCATCTCCTACTAGTCTGATTGGAAGAAAAGGCTCTTGCTGTACCAATATGAAATATTTGGAATATGCTGTATCCTTCCAGCTCAAGCTAAACTGGACTCCTGCCTCAGCCCTAGGAGATGATGACTGGGGAAGGGGATTGCTGAATGATTTTTCAGCCTGACAGAAATGATCTTTGGACTCCAGTCCTTTGGGATTCTCCTTGTTCCAGTGACATTGATGTTGAAGTTAGGAGAGCCAGGTACACAACTAGATTAATAGGCTTCCAACAGATACCCTCAGAAATTCCTCACTAAGTGCCAGAGATCAGCTAATTTCTCAGCTGGCACCTCACCTCCTCTCAGCATCATCACAAGGGGAAACTTGCATTAAGCTCAAATTAGAGCTGTTGACAGTGATGCATGGTCTGAGCTGTGGAGGATGGAGTTCAGGAAGAATTGGCAAACCCATTTCTGAACGTCTTAGCCCTCCCAGTTCTGAAGAGAGTCACTAGAAAGCCAAAAGTATTGTTGTCCTTTTCTTTCACTTGCTCCTTAGGTTTCCAATCTGGTATGATAGTAGAAGGAGTGCTGTCTTTAGAACCAGCGGACTTAGGTTGGAAACCTAGCTCTTCTAACCAGCCGTGTGAAATCAAGCTGGTCACTTCATTCCTTTAGGCCTCAGTTTCCTTATCTATTAAATGACTGGCTTGGATTAGATGACCTTAAAGGTTCCTTCCAGCTCTAAACCCAATGATCCAAAGACCTTGTGTCCTTTCCCGGCATGTCCAGCTTGTTGAGATGCGGAGGCCACTGCTTTATTAATGACTCCTTCAGTCTTGGGTTTTCTTTCAGGTCTTAGCTCTTTTTTTAACTTTCTCAGCCTCATATTCTGGAAAACTTCCAACCTCCCTTGGAAACTTGCTTTTTCTCATTTTCTGTTTCTTCCCCAGGTTTGTTCTTTTCAACCTTTGTGGCTTAATTCCAACTCCAATTCTCTCAGGAAACCTTTCTCGGCTTGTGCAGCTCACAATGATTTCTCTGCTCTCGTCTCCTATGCTGAACCATACACTCCAGCCCTTGGTCATATGCTGTTTTTTTATTCTCAGAGCTACACTTATGGTGGGGAGATAGCCTGGCTCCTGAGCTGGGTTATCTGGCATCCAGGCCACATGCTTCTCCTTCTTGGTGGTCCTGAGGCCCATTGTCCATCATTTCATGGGGCTTCGCTTTCCCTAAGTTGTATGGAGAAATTATTCTTGTTTGACCTTGTGCCAATGTTTACCTGTATCCTTCATGTTCTCTTCAAAGGCCCTGTTGCTGTGGCCCATCTCTCCCCTGGCACAAATGTACCCAGAGGAGTTGGTCTCCCTTTCCCCAAATGCCCTGACAGCTGGGCACAGGTCTGGGCTGACAATATGTATTGGGCTTTTGAATTGAACTGGGTTTTCATTTAAGCTCTGCCTCTCTAGGGTTAGGAGTTAGGGGGAAGGGGAGGGTCTTCTATAGTCTTTGGTCCTCCCAGGTCTCCCAAGTCTGGCCCAGGTCTGGTTCTAACTCTGGAGACCAGTACAGGAGAGACAAGAGAGTCTGTAACTCCAGGAGTCCCTCCTTTTATTTTATATATAGTAAGAGAACTGGAGGAAGCTCAGTTCTAAAGCTCTCTAGAAGCCTGGTCTGAAGGTCTTATCCCTACTTCTGCTCCCATGAACCTCTACTGCAGGTAGATAACTGATCACTACTGCTACAGGAGGGGCAATCAATGACCTATGCCGGGGATTGCTAGGCTGTTAACAGGCCCAAAGGGAAAGAACCCTTTTGGAAATGGGAGGATGGTGTGGCCTAAGAGCCCAGTATCAAGCCAGAGGCCCGGTAGTCAAATCATAGCTAGACAGGTTGGTGTCAGACTGGACTCAGGAAGGTCCTGGGCTTCAAACCTAGCTTCAGATGCATTATCTGAGTGACTCTGCGCAAGTCACTTGTCCTCTGTAAAATGGGGATTATAGTAACACCCACCTCACAGAGTTGTTGTGGGGATCAAATGGGACAGCATTTGTAAAGCTCTTTGCAAACCTGAAATCTCTGTAAATTCTAGCTGTTATTATTAATTATATAACTATTATAAAAAAGGAAATTTATAGCAGTAATTTAAATCTGGGGGAAATCAGCATGGTTCTGGGGAAAATGTGCCTAGAAAGAGATCAGCAGACATTGGTCACATGATGATATAAAGATTTCCCTCGTTGGACTTTCCTGCATATATTATCAAAGAGCTTATTCTATCAGGAGAGATGGTACACTCATATATATATGTATATACATATATGTATAATACATAATTCTAAAACCTGAGATGTATATGTAGAAACAAAAGGGTCCATAGTAAATTATTTTTTATGTACTCATTCCTCAGCGGGGTGTAGTGTCTAGGTGGCACATGGAACTACCATCAGGAAGACTTGAGCTCAAATCCACCCTCAGATACATAGTAGCTGCGTGACCTTGGGCGAGTCACTTAACATCAGTTGCCTCAGTTGCCTCAACTGTAAAATGGGGATAATAATAGTACCCACCTCCCAGGATTGCTGTGAATATCAAACAAGATAATATTTATAAAGTGCTTATGCTTAGCACAGCGCCTATCACATTTGTTGTGGTTGTTGTCGTTGGGTCGTTTCAGTTGTGTGCAACTCTCTGTGAGCCCATTTGGGGTTTTCTTGGCAGAGATACTGGAGTGGTTTGCCATTTCCTTCTCCAGCTCATTTTACGATGGGGAAACTGAGGCAAAGAAGGTTAAAAAACTTGTCCCAGGGTCACTCAGCTAGTAAGTAAGTGTCTGAGGGCAGATTTGAACTCACAAAGTTGAGTCTTCCTGCCTCTAGGCCTGGCACTCTATCCACTGTGCCACTTTGCTGCCTGGCATATAGGAGCATTGTATCAATGTTGGCTTTTATTGTTTTTGTTATTATTTTATGGCATCAATAAATAATTGACTGACTGATTGATGTGGTCTGTTGTTGTGGCTGTTTATTATTATTTATTATTATTATATGACACCATAGTAAGCACTGGGCAATCAAAGATAGAACAGAGACCCTACCCTCAAGGAGCTTATAATCTAATGGACAAATTCATACAAAACAATAATACCAAGGATTATAAAATCATAGATTTAGAGCATGCAGGGACCTGAAAGGCCGTCTAGTCTAACCCTCTCACTTTACAGATGAAGAAACTGAGGCTGGAGAAAATTAAATTATTTGCTTTTAGTCACCCAGAGAGTAAATTTCAGAGTTAGCATTTGAATGAGCTGTTTTGATTCTGGAGCTCTCTTTCCAGCAAAACAACCTTTTTGTGTGGGATAAATGCAAAGAAGAGGTTTAGGTAAAGAGCCTGTAGAAAGCGTAGAGAGGGAGATGTGACTTTTGCCTGTAGGTCATCAGGAATTGGGGTGGCGTCAGGGAAGGAGACGCGGGTGTGGCACTCCCTCAGCCTGGAGCCATTGTGTACATAGAAGGACCATGTGCCTCCTACTTCCCAAGCACCTTTCACAGCAAAGTCACGAACAGCCAAGCAGTGGAACACAGACATTAACAGAAAGAGGAAAAAGCCATAGGATTGTTGACTGCTATTCGATGCCATATACTGAAATGAACACTGAGTCGAACTTAATTACTTTAAGTGAATTAAAGCTTTGATGACGGCAGGATGTGTCTCCTGACATCTCTACAATACGTACACAGAGCCTCATTTGGCTGGTGACAGTCACTTCATTTTCTAGATGTTGCATTTACTTCTTCAGCAAAGTGGCTGGCAGAGGGTTTGTTTCTATTTCTAATGAAGCTTTAATATGACTGCTGTTTTTCTAACCAAAATAGTATCATTGGTTTCATCCCTGTTGGGAATTGTTTGTCATTCCTAATCCAGAAATACAGAATGTGTATTTACAAGGTAGAGACAAGACAGAACAAATCAGGCTGTGTTGTTGTTTGTTGTTCAGTCGTTTCATTCACGTCTGACTCTTCATGACCCTATTTGGGGTTTTCTTGGCAGAGACACTGGAGTGGTTTACTGTTTCCTTCTCCAGCTTACTTTACAGATGGGGAAACTGAGGCAAACAGAGTTAAGTGACTTGTCCAAAGCCACACAGGTAGTAAGTGTCTGAGGCCAGATTTGAACTCAGGTCTTCCTGACTTCAGGCCCAGCACTCTATCAACTGTGCCACCTAGCTGCCCCTGCCACGAATATGGGTTCCAGTGTTGGATAATGTTTGGATAGCTTAAATGCTTAATCAGTTTTTAAAAGCTGTATCTCCTCTCCACCAGCAGGCCGACCTTAGAATCCTTCTTTTGCGTCTCTTTAGAGGCTAGTCTCTTTTTAGTTCAAAGAATCACAGAGCTGAGAGGGACTTTGGAAATAGTTTTCTGGAACCCTTTTATGTTACAGATAACAGCTGATATTTATATAGCACTTTATGGTTGGGAAGTGCTTTACAAATATTATTTTATTTTATTCTCACAACAATCCTGGGAGGTAGGCATTATTATTACCCCCACTTTACAGATAAGGAAACTGAGGCAGGCAGAAATGAAATGGCTTTGCCTAGGATCACGCACTTAGTGAGCATCCGAGGCCATATTTGAACTAAGGTCTTCCTGGCCCCAGGTCCAGCACTTAATCCAATGGGCCACCTAGTTGTATATTAGGTGAGGACAGGAGGAAATGGAGACCCAGAGAAGTTAAGGCAGCATGGAACAGTGAGGCAGAGTGAGTAAGATCAAGAATCCTGATTCTATAGAATTAGAGGACATCAGGGCCATGGTTGAAATTCGATACTTACCTATGTGACCTTCAGCAGATCATACAACATACCTGGGCCTCAGTTTCCTCATTCACTTATTTGCAAAAATGAAGGGATTCAACACAATCAGGGGTGAGGAATCTGAGGCTTTGAGGCCACATGTGGCTCTGGACAAGATAGACTCTAAGGTCTCTTGATCTGAAGTGACTTGTCCAGGGTCACACAGGCAGTAAGGGGCTTAGGCAGAATTTGAGCCCAAGACCCCTCAACTCCAAATCCCACAATCTTTCTACTGCACATGCTGCTTCTCTGTGTGTCATTTCTCCCTTCTCTTCTTCTCTCTTTCTTCTCTCCTTCCTTACCCAATCAGTCTTTAGATCATCCCCAGCGACCTTTTCTCTAACCCTAGCTTGGGAAGTAGAATTGGTTCTGGTGAGATTCTCTAACTGAGAGTTAAAACTGGGACTAATTTCTACTTCTTAGGATACTAACAAGGAAGTTTTTCATGTGGAGCAAGAACAGTTCAGGAGAGGCGAATGTGGCATAGGGGACAGTGTGACCTGAGTAGGGGTGTGTTGTGATGGAAGATGCACTGAGCTGTTTGCCAGTAAGTCTGGCTCTTGACTTCTCAGACTCTGGGCATGAAAATGGGCACCACAGCCATCAGACATCTGGGGTGGCTGCCTGGGAGTGGTTTTACTAAGGCTACTGGAAGAAACTGAGGTGAAATGTGGTCATTGCAATAACTTTCAGGGAGGAAGCTATTCTCTTGGCTTGGAAACTAGCCCCCTAAGGAAGAAGCTCAGTTCCATGGGGAAGAAGTAAATTTCTATCAGAGAGGAAGTACACACCCTTAGATATCAGTGTCTTGAGTCAAAGGCTGGTTCGTCACATGCCAGTTATGCCTTGTTTAGCTCTAAGATATCAGACTTTAAGATGTTTTCAGGAGAAAGCATGACATTTAGGGGTTTCACTTCATTCAGAATTCTGGCACTAGGATCTGACACCACAGCTTTTTAAAACTCACATTCCAAGGTGTTTTTAGACAATAGATCTCAGTCCAGAAAATACCACATTTCCAGAGCTCAACCATTCTGCCACCAATCAAGGCTGTTTTCTCAGTTCCTCATTATAAAATTGTTTTCTGTTATATTCTGCAGTTTACAATGTTCCATCTTTTAAAAAAAAGTGTCCTGATTGCCATGAATTGATTGACTGGTCCTGGAATGCTATAGATCTCTGGCAAGATGCAAATGACTGTTTTAAATCTGCTGCCACTTTTCTAAATATTAGCGTTAGGATTAAACAGAAACATCTCCTGCCAAGAAATGTGAGATTTAGGGCCAAAACAACAGGATTTTGACATGCATTATGCCATTTTTTCAAAACATTTCAATTTAGGGAAGATGGGAATAGGGGGTGGGTGAGTGAAAAAGAGAAGGTTGGGGGGTGGGGGTGGAACAGTGAATGCCAAGGAATTTACCCAGGAGGGTGGTAAACAAGCTGTGGAGCCCATTTTGTTATGAGATCAAAAAAGATCTCTTGACTCACAAGAGACAGTGTTAAAAGGTTGGGAATAGCTACAGATCTGTTACAATCATGCTTTTGCCACAAAATCAGATTTTCAGTAGCTTTATAGACCATTCATTTATAAAGGCCATTTTAGACTTACAGTTTTGGTTAAAATGATTGTTTACTAAGCTATTGTGTTACTAGTTGCACTTCATTCCATTTCTGGTTCAAAAATTTAGATAAGAGGGAAAAGTAATAGCTATATGGTCTTTTAAACACTCAGGAAAAGTTGACATAGGCTTGTAGGATCATAAATCTAGGGCCAGAAAAAACCTCAAAGGCCATCTAGTTAAACCACTTTGCCTCACAGTTGAGGAAACTGAGGCACAGGGAGGTTAAGTGATTTGTTCAAGGACACATAGTAACTATCATGGAGGTGGGATTTCAACCCAGGTCCTCTGACTATTGCCAGTGCCTTTTTCCATTGGACTGGGATGAACTGGTAGAGTTAGGTCTCCTTGGTCAAGTCCTATCTATGATGTTTATTACCTGGATGACACTGGGCAAGCCACTTGCCTTCTCTGGTGCTTGACCTTCTATCTCAGTTGAACAAGAGGGCTTGACTAAATGATCGCTAAGGTCCCTTCCAACTGCGAGCCCTCATTTGTCTTCATTTTCTTAATTTTCTGCCCCAAAGTTCAACTTTACTGACATTTTTTAAAGAGAAGAAATTGAGAGTCTTTCATGCCCCATATCCAGTCATTTTCTAAATCATGTGTTTTCTTCTTCCATAATATCCCACGCCCTCTATCTCCTTTCTACTTCCATAGCCACTACCCTAGATTAGGACCTCCTTGCCTCTTGCATGGACCTTTATAAAAGTCTCTTAAAAGATTTCTCTGCCTTAAAATTCTTCCCTTTTTCAATCCATCCTCCATATAGCTTCCAAAGTAACATTTCTAAAGCACGGTTCTGACCATATTATTCTCCTTAAAAACTTTGGTGGTTCCTTATTGCCCCAAGAACAAATACAAATTACTCCATTCATCACTGAAAGCCCTTCACAACCCAGCTCCAAACTACCTTTTCAACCTTAGAATTCCTGGTTTCCTTACCCACACTCTGTAATCCTGCGAAAAGGGCCTTCTTACTGTTCTTCACATAGAACACTCCATCTCTCATCGCATGCGTTTGAGCTGGCTGACCTCCATACCTGAATGCCTTCCCTCCTCACCTCTGTCTCTGAGAATTCCTATCTTCCTTAAAAGTTCAGCTCAGGCTCCACCTCTTACTTGAGGTCTTTCCTGATCCCCATAGTTATTAGTGACTCTCACTGGACATTACCTCGTATTTACCTTGAACAGAAGCAACAACAACAAAAATCTACTTGATTCTGCGATAACCTGTTCTCCTCAGTCCTCAGCCCAAACCCACAACAGAATGTAAGCTCCTTGAGGGCAGAGACTGCTTCATTTTTGTCTTTCAAGAAACTTACATTTTTGGCTCCTTACAAAGAACCGAACACAAGGTCCAATGCTTAGTAGACGCTTAATACTTATTGATGACGGTGCTTGAGTGAATGTGTGTCAAGGATAGCACCAAGTGCTGTAGACCTTGAAGGACAGATTCGACCTTAAACTTGGACCTTGAGGAGTTTCTAATTGAACATGAGAGATAGTTGTGAATTTACATTAATCCCTTGCTTTCTTGTTTGTATACATATGGCGGTTAAGTGGCTCAATGAATAGAAAGCTGGGCTTGGAGTTAGGAGTAGCCTCACACACTTACCATATCTGTGTGATTCCGGGCAAGTCATTTAATCTCTGTCTGCCTTACTTCCTTCATCTGTAAAATGGGGATAATAATAGCACCTACCTCTCAGGCTTGTTTTGAGGATCAAATGAGATAATCTTTGTCAAGCATTTTGAAAACTATAAAGGGTTATATAAATGATAGCTATTATATGTATATACATATGTACACAATATATCTGTACCTATTCCTATGTTTTATTCATCTCACCTCTACATTCTTTTTTCACATACATTCAATTCCCTTCATGATCACTACTTACCACCTGTGTGCTCTTCGGAGAGTCTTTTGACCTCCTGATTCTCAAATACCTCACCCACAAAAGAAGCATGATGATGGTTACCTTCCATACTTCATAGAGTAGTTGGAAAGATCAAATGAAATAACCTATACAAATTTTCACGTTAATATAAGCTATTACTATAATGTCTTTTCTATAGTAAGTGAGAATTTTCCGTCATCTCTCAGCTATCCGACTAGATCTTCAAAGAAACCCTATGAGATAGGTTTGGGCAGGAATTCTTTACCCCATTTCACAGGTGAGGAAACTGAGATCTAGAGAGGTTAATTGGCCCAGTTATGGCCACCAGGAGGTGGAGGTCGTGTCTTCAAACCAAATCCCTAGCTCTATGACTTTACTGTGCTTCCTTTGCATAAAGTCTCACATCAAGACTCTGGCTGCTAAACTAACACATCCCTCATTTGTAAATATTCACAAGTCCTCAGTCATTAGTAAAAGTTTTTAAGACTTTAGTTATTGACAAATGATCTTAAGTCACTACTCGCTGGTAAGGATTTTAAAACTTTGGTCATTGCTAAGTCATTTTTAATGGGCATTATTCTTTACTCCACAAGGAGATTGAAAACTTTATGGAGGCAGGACCCACAGGCACCCACTTAACAGAATGTTGGTGAGGAAAATGCATTATAACCTATAACATATGTTATGTAAATGTGAATAATAAATCATTTTGTATCCCCTATAAGGCCTGTTAGAATACTTCATACCCAGAAGGTGCCCAACTCACGAATCAGCAAGCATTTATTAAACACCTGCTATGTTCCTGGCACTATTAAAGGCATTGGAAATAAAATGTTAAAAATGAAACAGTGCCTGCCGTAAGGATTCTACATTCTATAGGTGGAAGCAACATATACTTCTAATTCCTTGAGGCCATTTCATCACCACAAAGATCTGGTGAGCCTTTGCCACAGTGAGGCCAAGGGAATACAGGTTTTTCAGAAGGTGTTTGAAATTCAGATTTCTTCATGAATGATATCTGTGCAAACAACCTGCAAACATAATCTTTTCCAAATTCTGCCCCATTAACCTAGAAATCTCAGGCAAGTGCAATGATTAGAATGAATAAACACCATCCACCAAAGGGCCAGCTCCTTGGATAAGTCATGTTGCATGATGTAAAGTGGGATCACACACATCATAAATTAATGTTGCTGAAATGAATACTTGATATTAATCCCAAGGAAGGCTATTTACCAACAGACAGGAGCTGTGCGGTAAGCCAAAGCAGTTCACTTTGCCTGAAAAAACCCAGGTTTGCCACTGATGAATTAACCAACAATTTTGCTGGTCTCCATGGTTAGCACTACTTTATGTTTGCCTAAAAGACAACAGGGCAAGAATAGGCATCATGTGACTTGAACGTAGAAAATGATAGAGGCCGTTGATGTAAGAGAGGGCTAAGAGGAGTGCCCCAGCTTGTTACCTAGACTTCATTGTCACCCTCTGCCCAGACAGAACCGCAGAATCTCAGGGTTGGAAGGAAACCCAGAGATCATCTAGTCTCCTCTGTACTTGACAAAGAATTCTCTCCACAATATTGCTGACAAGTAGCCAGTCAGCCCTTGCTTGAAGACCTCCGATTAAAGGGAAGCCATTGCTTCCTAAGGCAGCCCATTTCACTTTTGGAGAACTCATTGATGCCATCCTGAAATCTGGTGGAAAGGTGCAATTATTATGACACCAGCACTTGCTTTCCCCCATTGGTCAATTTTCACTCACTCTAGTCAAGTTTATTTTATTTTATTTTATTTACAGGAGCTGGGTTGTCATTTGGATTAGCCCGTTGTCAAATGGTAGCTACTCAGGTTTGGCCCTTGGTAAACTTAAGAAGTTGAAGGAGTGTCTCTTTGAGGTCTGTGCAGCTTCCTTTCAGAAACACTTACCCCAAATCTTACCTCAATGTTTTGGTCCTCAATAGATATGAAGAGTCACAACAGAGGTCAGTCACAGAATCAGGACTGTTTCAGAAAAGCAGTCAAAGATGTCTCGGAAACATTGTCGTCTTACTGGAACATTGATTGTTTACCACGTGGGGACAATAACACAGTCATAAGACATCAGACTGCCAGGAGGGAGACATGTGTTCTCTCTGTCTCTGTCTGTCTGTCTGTCTCTCCTCTGATGGCCTTTGCAACCAGTTAATATGCCAGGACAAAAGCACAGAGCAAGACCAGCATAGAGATTTTGTCCTCAGGAAACCAGGCAGCGCAGGTATGTTCTTCCTCAGCTATAGTATCATAGATCTAAGACTGGAAAGGACTCCAGGGTCCATTTAGTCTAACTGCTTGTTTTATAGATTAGGAAACTGAGGCCCAGTGAGGCGAAGTGACCTGGACCGTACACTTTGAATAATTCAAACTGCCTATAGGCACAATGGTCTATAAAACTAATGAAATCCACTGGCATTGGTCACATCCATTCTTCCTCCCTAAATATCTTGGTTTTCCAGAGGATGTTTGTGTTGCCATAACAGTAGCACAAGTCAGTGGTTGTGCTACAGTCAGCCACCCCATTAAATTAGCCAGATCATCTCAGTTTTGCCACAGATGCTTGAACATGGTGGTGACTTGGTTGAATAAAAGCAGTTATTAAGTTCTGCTATGCACTGGGCACTGTGCTAGGTGCTGAAGATACAATGACCAAAGCAAAAGCCAGACTGTCCCTACCCTCATGGAGCTTATATTCTAAGTGGGAAGACAACACACACACACACACACACACACACACACACACACACACACACACAAAGAGAGAGAGAGGAGAGAGAGAGACAGCAAGAGACACACACACAGAGACAGAGAGAGACAGAGAGAGGCACACACACAAAGACAGAGAGAGAGAGAGAGAGAGAGAGAGAGAGAGAGAGAGAGAGAGAGAGAGAGAGAGATGAGATACGAGTGGTGGCCAGGGGAAGAGAAGGATATTTTGGTCTGTGAAGTCACAGAGGTGTTGAAAGAAACAATATGGCAGCTGATTATCATGTCCTTTCTGAAAGCCACAGTAATGTTGATTTGATTGTGGTTTCAGGGAAAGGGCAGGGATGAGGAGCAAGCAGGCAAGAACAAACACTTATAAGCATAAGCACTTATTATGTCAGACATTATGCTAAGCACTGGGGATAAATAGTAGTAAAAAGAAAGACTCTGCCCTCAAAGAGCTTATGCTCTAATGGGGGAAGACAACATAAAAGGGAACTGAAAAATGGAGAGGAAGAGGGAAGAAATATCCCCTGGGGACCTGTTGGCAAAGTCAGGAGTCAGAGGCACAGTTGAAGGGGCATTGGTACATACTTGGCCTGGGTCTGTCCCCAAAAGGGAGGCTCTGGAAGGAATTCACCAATGGGAGAAAGGTCTGGTTTGGTGGAGGAAAGTTTCAGGGTGAGAAATCAGTTGAGCCATGGCAGCAAAGATTGGTTAGTCTGAGAGCCAGGGGTGGGTGGGAAGAATGCCCACGGTGGTAGGATGGAAGCTACCTGGGGTAGAGAAGCATGGCCCAGAGTGGGAGTTGGAGCTAGATGGTTTGGCTGCTCACCAGCATGGTTGCTGGAAGTATGGTTTGGAGAGTGGGTCAATAGCAATGGCAGCTGAGATGTTGGCTGGAGAGAGAAAAAGACCACTTTTTCCACAGGGATAATATCAAAACTTATTTTGAACTATCTAAAAGTGGAATGTGCTTGGGTGGGGGAGGGAGGGAGAGAAGAAAATCTGGAACTCAAAATTATGTAGAACCAAGTGTTGTAAACAAAAAAAAATTTATAAAAAATTAAAAAAGAAGAAAAGATAAAAGTGGAATGTGCTGCTTTATGAGGTAGTGAGTTCCTCTTCACAAGAGGTCTTCAAGGAGAAGCTAAATGATACTGTGGAGGGGACTCTTGAACAGTTAGTTACTGGTTGGGCTAGCTGGCTTCCAAGGTCCCTTTCAACTCTCATTCTATGTCCTCATGTTTTCTTTTGATTGCCTAGGGTCTTCTTGAAATGCTCTCATGATCCTGATGACCTCTTCCTCATCAAAATTCGCCAGTATGACCTCTTTGTATTCAATTAAATAAATATTTATCAAACTCCTTTTAGCTTCAAGGTATTTTATTAGTTGCTGGGGAGATATTTGTCTCTATCCTCAAGGATCTTCTAGTCTAGTAGAGAAAATGATTGAAAAAGCATTTGTAAAGCTTTTTCTATATGCTAGATACTATGGAAACATATGGGGATGCAAATACTGAAAGTAAGACAATCCCTTCTCTCACAGAGCTTATATTCTAATGGAAGGCAATGTACGAAAGAGGGGATAGAGCACAAAGCTTGGAATCAGGAAGACCTGAGTTCAAAGCCTCGGACACTTACTAGCTGTGTGACCCTGGGCAAGTCACTTACTCCTGTTTACCTCAGTTTCCTCATCCGTAAAATGAGCTGGAGAAGGAAATGGAAATCACTCTAGTATCTTTGCCAAGAAAACCCCAAATGGGGTTGCAAAGAGCTGGTCACAACTGAAATGACTGAATAGCAAGAATCCTTGGAGGGGGTCTTCTGTTTGTTCTGGGAAGTCACAGGGATGGTGGATGAAATCTGCCAGCATTCGTTTGAAATATTCTTTTCAGGAATATTAAGGTAGGTTTGATTACTGTCCCCAAAGCAAGAGATGGTAAGTTGGGGGGAGGGGATGGTGGCCATGAGCAAATGACTTGACGTCTGTAGGCTTCAATCCCCTCACTTTTTTTTGAAAGGGATGACTAATTTACCTTACGCTGTAGGTTTACTATGATGATGAAATGAGATAATAAATGTGGAAAGTAGTTTGAAGTGTTTAAAGAGAGAGCTAGAGATGACCCAGGCTCTCCACTGTAAGGCTGCTTACAGCTGCCGCCTTTCTCTCTGTTTCTATTTCATGTGGGACACTTTGGGTGATGCTCCAGTCTCCTACAGTTCTGTTTGCTCTGCCTTTTACTGATAATGGAGGGTAATTTATACACATTGATTTAATGATCTTTGTCAAGTATTTATTAGATTCTAAGAACCCTAAATCTCTTTGTCACATTGTGGTTTTGGCCCTTTATCACTCAGCACCTTTTCTCCTTTATCCTCCATTTCTACTGGGAGAGGGGATGGTGGTGCTTTCACTTAGATGAAATTTCATTCGGAATTGCTCCTTCAACTGAGGAATCCTCAAAGAGCTGGAACTAGAGATTTTTACATCTGGGGCAAGCAATGTGAATGAAACACATTCACTTGAAGGTGACATGGAACACTTTTAGAGTCAGTCAGTATTTATTAAACACCTACTATGTGCGAGCCCCTGCTCTAATTGCTTGGTTAGACTGGTTGGTTTCCAAGGTTACTTTCAGTTCTCATTCCTTGACTTTATGCTTCTTCTTGAATGCTTAGGGCTGTCTTGTAATGCCCTCAGGTCCCCAGTGGCCTCCTCCTCATCAAAATGCTCCTGAAGGAAACAAGACACGGGGCCTCTGTACATGGCTGCTATAGGAGAGGAACCCACCCCAGACTATGATATGGTAGTTTCCTGTTTATCTCTACTTGTTCTTGCTAACTAGATACAAAACTTGTTGTTTCTATCTTTTTTTTTTTCATTTTTTTTAATGCAATTTATTTATTTAACATATTTGGTTTTCAGCATTGATTTTCACAACAGTTTGAATTACAAATTTTCTCCCCATTTCTGCCCTCCCCCCCCACTCCAAGATGGCGTATATTCTGGTTGCCCTGTTCCCCAGTCAGCCCTCGCCTCTATCACCCCCCTCCCCTCTCATCCCCTTTTCCCTTCCTTTCTTGTAGGGTAAGATAAATTTCTACGCCCCATTGCCTGTGTATCTTATTTTTTAGTTGCATACAAAAAGTTTTTTTTGTTTTTGAACATCTGATTTTAAAACTTTGAGTTCCAAATTCCCTTCCCTCTTCCCTTCCCACCCACCCTCCCTAAGAAGTTGAGCAATTCAACCTAGGCCACACATGTATTATTATGTATAACCCTTCCACAATATTCATGTTGTGAAAGGCTAACTACATTTTGTTCCTTCCCAACCCATCCCGCTTTATTGAATTTTCTTCCTTGACCCTGTCCCCTTTCCAAAGTGTTTGTTTTGATTACCTCCACCTCCATCTGCCCTCCACTCCATCATCCCCCTGCCTTTTATTTTTTTTTTTTATCTTCCTCCCTCTTCTTTCCTGTGGGGTAAGATACCCAACTGAGTATGTATGGTATTCCCCCTCAGGCCAAATCTGATGAGAGCAAGGTTCACTCATTCCCCCCTCACCTGCCCACTCCCCTCCTCTCCTAGAACTGCTTCCTCTTGCCACCTTTATGGGAGATAATCCACCCCATTCTATCTCTCCCTATCTCCCTCTCTCAGTAAGTTACTCTCTCATCCCTTAATTTCATTTTATTTCTTTTAGCTATCTTCCCTTCATCCTCAACTCACTCTGTGTCTGCTCTCTTTCTTTTACATATATATATATATATATACACATACATACACATACATACATATACACATAGATACATGCATACATACACATTCACTTAAATATATACATAAACATATATATGCATATATATATATATGCATATTCCTTTCAACTACCCTAATACTGAGGTCTCATGAATCATACTCATCATCTTTCCATGTAGGAATGTAAACAAAATAGTTCAACTTTAGTAAGTCCCTTGCAATTTCCGTTTCTTGATTACCTTTTCATGCTTCTCTTGATTCTTGTGTTTGAAAGTCAAATTTTCTATTCAGTTCTGGTCTTTTCACTGAGAAAGCTTGAAAGTCCTCCATTTTATTGAAAGTCCATATTTTGCCTTGGAACATGATACTCAGTTTTGCTGGGTAGGTGATTCTAGGTTTTAATCCTAGCTCCATTGACCTCCGGAATATCGCATTCCAAGCCCTTCGATCTCTTAATGTAGAAGCTGCCAGATCTTGGATTATTCTGATTGGGTTTCCACAATATTCAAATTGTTTCTTTCTGGCTGCTTGCAGTATTTTCTCCTTGATCTGGGAGCTCTGGAATTTGGCAACAATATTCCTAGGAGATTTCTTTTTGGGATCTATTTGCGGAGGCGATCGATGGATTCTTTCAATTTCTATTTTGCCCTGTGGCTCTAGAATATCAGGGCAGTTCTCCTTGATAATTCCTGAAAGATGGTATCTAGGCTCTTTTTTTGATCATGGCTTTCAGGTAGTCCAATAATTTTTAAATTATCTCTCCTGGATCTATTTCCAGGTCAGTGGTTTTTCCAAGGAGATATTTCACATTGTCTTCCATTTTTTCATTCCTCTGGTTCTGTTTTATAATATCCTGATTTCTCATAAAGTCACTAGCTTCCACTTGCTCCAATCTAATTTTTAAAGTAGTATTTCTTCAGTGGTCTTTTGGACCTCCTTTTCCATTTGGCTAATTCTGCCTTTCAAGGAATTCTTCTCCTCATTGGCTTTTTGGAGCTCTTTTGCCATTTGAGTTAGTCTATTTTGTAAGGTGTTGTTTTCTTTAGTGTATTTTTCAGTATTTTTTTGGGTCTCCTTTAGTAAGTCATTGACTTGTTTTTCATGGTTTTCTCGCATCCTTCTTATTTCTCTTCCCAATTTTTCCTCTACTTCTCTAACTTGCTTTTCCAATTCCTTTTTGAGTTCTTCTATGGTCTGGGGCCAGTTCATGTTTTTCTTGGAGGCTTTGGTTGTAGGCTCTATGACTTTGCTGTCTTCTTTAGGCTGTATGTTTTGGTCTTCTTTGTCACCAAAGAAAGAATCCAAAGTCTGAGACTGAATCTGGGCGCGTTTTCGCGTCCTGGCCATATTCCCAACCAACTAACTTGACCCTTGAGTTTTTCAGTGGGGTATGACTGCTTGTAGATTACAGAGTTCTATGTTCTACGTTTGGGGGGGAGGTGCCAGCTCTGTCAGAGCCGCACTCCTCCTTCCCCAAGGACCCCCAGTCCAGACTGGGCTCAGATCTTCGGCAGGCTGTGCACCCCTGCTGTGATCCGCCACTTAATTCCCCCCACCAGGTGGGCCTGGAGCCGGAAGTAACAACAGCTGTAGCTGCCCCACCTCCGCTGCCCCCGGGGCTGGAAGCCGAACCGCGAACTCCTTCCACTCCCGCAGCTTTTCCCACTAACCTTCTCCGCAGTCTTTGGTGTTTGTGGGTCGAGGGGGGACTGGTAACTGCCGCAGCTCACATATTCAGGGCGCTACGGCCCCCTCCGCCCGGCTTCCGGTCTGGATCGTCCACGCCGCTCAGGCTGGGCTCTGCTCCACTCCGTTCCCAGCTCCCAGCTCCCAGCTCCGTGCGGAATAGAGCTCACCCAGAGACCATCCGGGCTGTCCTGGGCTGGAGCCCTGCTTCCCTCTGCTGTTCTGTGGGTTCTGCCGTTCTAGGATTGGTTCAGAGCCATTTTTATAGGTTTTTGGAGGGACTCGGGTACGGAGCTCACTCTAGTCCGTGCTTACCAGCCGCCATCTTGGCTCCGCCCCCTTGTTGTTTCTATCTTGCTAAAGGATTGCACATGCTAGCAGCATCCTCTTAATTTGGAATCCTGGGGGCAAGAATTCCATTGTTCTTTCCTAGTTATGGCTCTGAATCCTCAAAGTCAAAGGTCAGCCCTGGGACTAAGTATGGAGACTACTGATCCTCGTAGAATTCAAGTAGTTATGAGTATCTTACAGTAGGCTGGCCAGCTATACCTGTGGTGCAAGATGGGAAGGGTGCTGGACAGGCATCCCGGTTAGGAGTGCTGGATGTACTGGGTAGTTGTCTCAGCTTTGCTACTAACTTGTCTTGTGACCGCAGAACTATTCCCTCAATGGGTCTCATTTTTCTTATATGTGACATGAAAATGTCACATTTCCCCTGCCTATCTCACAGGGGACTTGCCTTGGACTCCCAGTTGGTTGCTGATCTTGCTCTGTACTGTCGTAGTCCTATGGATTTGCTGAGAAAGTCCCATAACCCTGGAACACACTGATCTTTCCTCTGCTGCTTAAAAATCTCGTTCTTCAAGGCTCAGCTCAGAGGCTGCCATCTCCATGAAGCCTTCTCTGCTGTCCCCTTGTCAAAAGGGATGATTCCCTTTTGAGATTTTTCTAGAATACTTTGTCTTGATCATGACTTTGCCATGATCATATTCTTATCCTATATTTTATTTATCTGTGTACATGGCATACCTCCTCTATTATTAAACAGTAAGCTCCACTAGGGCAAGGATTGTGGGAGGCTTTTCCCCCCATCTTTGTGTTTTCCTAATCAACTAGCACAGTGTCTTACATGAAGTTGATGCTTAATAAATATTTGTCAAATTGGAGGAAAAGATTTGAGAAAAGTATCAGGTTTTATGTATGAGGTAACTAGTGGAGGGATATTAGAGCATTTTCTCTTTCTATCCCTCCCTTGACCACCAAATCCTTTATTCCATGTGGAATTCAGGTCATAACATGGGTGGGCTAGAAACAGTTATGGATAAGGAGTTTGTTGTTCCCTCAAAAATACAAATAATTTGTATTTCTATAGTGATTTAAGGTTTACAAAGCATAACAGCCTTGTAAGACATAAGAAGTATTAGCCCCATTTTGGCTCACTTAAATGAATTGTTCATAGTGCAGTAGAATAGCTGGCAAGTGTCAGGGTCAGGCAGAACTAGAACCCAATTCTACTGATTTCAAGTCTATGAATGCTAGGCTGCCTCTGGATAAAGGAACACTGTGTGGGTGTTACTATTAATCCAATTATATCAGAATATTTATCTCTTCCTCCTAGGAACTTTGAGGGTAGGGGCCTAAAAGTAATAAAGATGTCATCCAGGAAATATGTAATCAGAAAAGGAAGTGTTCCAGCCATGTAGCTAAAGAGAGCAGTACTGGTCAGATAGTGGACTAGTATATATGAAGCATTTCCTACATTCCAGGGCACTGGGCATTCAAAAAATAACTCCCTCCCTTCCTCTGTCCCTGTCCCTCTCCCTGTCCCTCTCCCTCTCCCTCTCCCTCTTCCTCTCTCTTTCCTTCTCCCTCACCTTCTCCCTGTCCCTCCCTCCCTCCCTCTCTCTCTCTCTCTCTCTCTCTCTCTCTCTCTCTGTCTCTCTCTGTCTCTCTCTCTTTCCTCTCTCTCTTTTTCTGCGGGTGTGTGAAAATATATGTGCAATATATATACATATATATAAATCTATATGTATGTGTGTGTGCATAAAATTAGGAGGAAAGACACTAAGATTAGAAAAAACTGGGAAAGTATCCTTGCACAATGTGAGACTTTAGCTGAGATGTGAAGGAAACTAGTGAAAACAGGATATGGAGTGGGCGAGGAACAGCCATGACAGGGAAGAAGGGAAAGGGAATAAATGTTTGTTGAATACCTACTACGTGCTGGGCACTGTGCTAAGCATTTTACAAATACTATCTCATTTGATCCTCACAACAACTGGGGGCGGTAGATGTTCTTATTTATCCCATTTTACAGTTGCGATATAGAGGCAGAGAGAGGTTAAGTGACTTGCCCAGGGTCACACAGCTAGTGCATGTCTGAAACTGTATTTAAACTCAGGTCTTTCTGACTCCAGATACAGTACTGGCTCCACTGCACCACCTTAGCTACCCCTAAGTGGTGTGTGTGTGTGTGTGTGTGTGTGTGCATGTGCACATGCACATGTGCGTGCATGTGCACATATGTGTGTGAGGGGGGCAGTGCCACCTGATCGTACTTTGTGTGGACCTAGATTAAGGTCTCTAGTGCATTGTATAGATCTTTTGGGGGAGAATTTATGGAAACTCATAGATAGTAATTGCACAGGATGTGAAGATGTGAATGGGTTGAGATCTTCTTGAATGAAGGATGGATATGATCACAGATCCACGTAAGAGCTGATGGTGTAAGGAAATGTATGACCAGAAAAAGCACTGAGACTATGTGCTATTCGAAGAGGAAGTCTCCAGTGTGTTCATGTGCTCTTCTTCAGAGCCTGTTTCAAATGACATGGACACAAATCCCAGAAGATGAGAAAACGTGAATGGACCGTAATCTGTGCCAGTGGAAGGAGAACCTGCAGTGGTTAGACCAACGATCCCTCGAAGCTCTGAAGTGCGCATGAGATTATCATTGCAGAAGACATTATCTGTCTTTTTTATCTCTGTAGCAATAAATGAGAAGACCTAGTATAGTGCTTTATACTTAATAGGTGCATGACAGTCAATTATTGGATTAAATTCTGCCCCCAGTTGTATTCATTTTCACCGGTAGCTCTGTAGCAAAGACTGTACCAAAAATGAATAATAGAGATTGTCTATTTCATCAAAGCTCTATGAATTTTATAATCTATTTTCATATGAAGTTTCTGTGTAGTCAAAATTGGAAACCTCAAAACTCTGGTCTAGAGAAATGCAGCATTGGGCTGAACAGCAAGAGATCCAAGTTCTAGTCCTACCAGTGGTCTTTTGTTGTTGTTCAGTCACGTCCATCTCTTCCTGACCCCATTTGGGAGTTTCTTGGCAAAGATCCTAGAGTGGCTTGCCGTTTCCTTCTCCAGCTCATTTTACAGATGAGGAAACTGAGGCAAGCAAAGTTAAGTGACTTGCCCAGGGTCATCCAGCTAGTGTCTGAGGCCAGATTTGAACTCACAAAGATGAATCTTCCTGACATCAGGCCCGGCACTCTATCCACTGCACTACCTAGCCACCCCTAGCTGACCAGTGGTCAAGGGCTAATTATATCTTTGGATATCATTGAAGAGATGGTTAGCAAAGATGTAGAAAGGGAAAGGGTAATTACAAAGAGCCAGCATGGCATCATCAAGTACAAGAAATGCCAGACTGACCTCATCTCACATGGGGTGTCCTCTTTGCCCCTGAGGCCTCCCCTTCCGATTGGCTAGTCCCTCCCAGGACCTCCAGTTTAAGGAGGAAGCCGGTAAAAGAAGCTTTCATCTTTCTCTAGGCTACAAATGCTGACTCATTTCCATTGGACTTTCTCTGTCATGATCTCACTGGGTACCTGCGTCTCTCTAGTCCCTTTTCAGCTCTGTTATGTATTGTCTTCCATTAGAATGTAAGCTCCTTGAGGACAGCTTCTTTTTGTATTCCCAGCACTTAGCTTAGTGCCTGACATTTGTTAAGTGCTTAATAAATGCTTGTTTATTGACAGATCCTTTTTTTAAACAGCATTAATATATTAATAGATGGGGAAAATGCTATGGATATCATTTATCTAGATTTTAGCAAGGGCAGCTAGGTGACATAATAGATATAGTGCTGGGCCTGGAGTCAGAAAGATTCCTCTTGCTGAGTTCAAATCTGGCCTCTGACACTTGCTAGCTGTGTGACCCTGGGCAAGTCATTTAACCCTGTTTGCCTCAGTTTCCTCATCTGTAAAATGAGGTAGAGAATGAAACAGCCAACCACCCCAATATCTTTGCCAAGAAAATGCCAAAAAGAGGTCTTAAAGAGTTGGACATAAGTGAACAACAAGATTTTAGCAAGCTTTTTGGTAGTATCTTGTACCATTTTGTGGAGATGGAAAGATATACATTAGATGAGAATACAATTAGATCAATTCAAAATGAGTTGGTTGGAATAAAAGAAGGGTTGTAAATGGTTCAGTGTCAGAGCAGATCACCAATGGGACTCCTCAGGGATCTGCACTTGGCTTTATGCTGTTGAACACTTTTCTCAATGACTTGGATAAAGGCATGGGTGCCATGCTTATCAGATTTAGAGATGACACGAAGCTGAAAGGGATTCCTAGCATCCAGCATGATCCAAAAAGTGATTGGCGGGCTAGCACTGGGCCAAATTTAACAAGATTAAATTTAATAAGGGGCAGGCAGGTGGCTCAATGGATAGAACATGGGCTTGGAGTTGGGAAGACCTGAGTTCAAATCTGGCCTCACTTACTAGCTGTATGACCCCAAGTAAATCACTTAACCATATTTGTCTCCATTTACTTACTCATAAAAAGAACTGGAGAAGGAAATGGCAAACCATACCAGTATCTCTGCCAAGAAAAACCCAAGTGGGGTCATAGAGAATCAGACATGACTGAAAATGACTGAACAGCAATGATAGAAACTAATCAGGTTAAATGTAAAGTCTTAACCTTGAAGACACTTTAGATGGGGGGCATGATTAAATAGAAGTTGTTCTGAAAAAGATCTGAGGGTTTTAGTGGACTGCAAACTTAATATGAATCAGCACTATGATGTGGCAGCCAAGAAAGCTAATGATGCCATCCTGGGCTGCTTTAAGAGGGGCAGAGCTTGTATAAAGAAAGAGGCAAGAATATCATCATCTGCAGTCTGGAGGAAGGCAAGCAAGATGGAGAAGGGCCTTGAGTCCATATCATTTAAGAACCTGTTGAAAGGACTGGGCATGTGAGGAAGAGGGACATAACAACTATGTTCAAATAATTGAAGGGTTGTCACATGGAATCTTCATTGAACTTGCTTGGTTTGGCCTCTGAGGGGCAATTTTAGGCTTGATGTCAAACTTTTTATTAATTGATGGCTGTTCAAAAGGGAAATGGGTTGCCTGGAAGGGTGGTGAGTCCTCTGTTCTTAGGGATCTTGAAGGAGAGGCTAGATGACCCTTTGTCCAGTCAATATCTTGCCTTTAGAGCTGGATTTTGGACCCATGGTATGAAACACAATTTCTGCAAACCAAGTAAGTCCACGGCACTCCTGAGTATATCCCAGACCAGATTAAAATGTAGCTTCTCTCTCATTTCAATGTTTTGATGTACTGATAAATAAATATATAAATGTACAGTTTTCTAAGTGAACATCCAGTCCATAAGGATATTTATGTACGGTTTAATGGCCCCCATATCTATGGGAGTTTGATGCCTCTGCATCAGGACTCCGCTCATCCTGTACAAGAAAATTATTGAGATAAAAATTAAACATACAGAAGAAAAAAGACAATTATATGTATATTACAATATGTATAACCAAGCAAACATTACCTTATTTGTATGGGATATATTTTGTGGGATATAGAAACATCTAAATACACCAAAATTAAGCCAGTCACAGTTGTCTGGGATCATGTGGTACAGAGGGGCTGTACATATGGCGCCATAGCAGGTGAAAGAATAAGGTAGCAAGAGAAAAATTCCCAAAGAAGAGCTGAGGTGGCTAGTTGTTGTTAGCGCACACGACAAGTTCATGTCTACAACTGTGAGTCTCCACTCCAAGGTCCATCAGGATGAGCAATGAAGGCTTGTCAGGGCGGATTTAATTTGCCTTGGACACCCACTGCCTTCTGCAGGAGCTTGAGGTAAGGGTGGGGGGAGGGGAGAGGAATCCCTCACTGCCCCAAACTCTCTAGCCAGGTTGGATTGGGCTCAGGGCCCCCCAAGAGTGTTCCCTGGGTGTAAGGATAAAGGGCAGAGCCAGGGAATGACACCACGTGCTTGGGACTAGGTCACAAGCCTTAACTTGGAATGATTTTTTAGCAGTCCTTTTCAACTGGGGGCTGCCTTGGCTGCGAAGCACCCCCTGTCCCAGGGTGCTATGGAAAGGACCTTATTCAGGATTCAGAAAGTCCTACGTGAGGAGAAAAATGACCAAACTTCTTTCCTGTCCACCATGAAACACCATGGGACAGAATAAAGCACAGGCCACAGAATAATAGTCACAACAAGCTAGTATTTACAAAGTGTTGAAAAGTACTTTACAATTGTTTTCGCTTTTAATCCTCGGGACAACCCGGGAGAGCTATGATTGGGTGCTGTTATGATCCCCATCTTACCCTGAAGATGAAAAGGGTTAGGTGACTTGCCAGGGTCATGCAGCCAATAAGCTCGAGGCAGGATTCAGACTTAGATCCTCCTGTCGACAAAACCAGCATTGTTTCCATCATGCCACCTAGACTAGACATCTCAGTCACTACCTGTGACACCTAAGAGGTGATGAATTTGTATTTGGAAATACACTTTCTTATTTTCTATTGCTTCAGGAGGGAAAGCTAGAAATAATGGATATCAGTGGTGGGATTTAGCCGGTTCACTCCGGTTTGCTAGAACTGGTACCTAATTTTAGGTACAGCTCACTAAACTGGTTGTTAGCAGGGTCAGGGTCTGTGCCCACCATGTCAGCAGCTGGGACAGTGCCTCAGCTCAGAATAGGTTGTTAATTCATTTGAATCCCACCCCTGGATATAGTCTGCAAGGAGGCAGGTAGATTTCAGTGTATTGACAGGCAGCTACTAGGCTTAGAACAAGCTAGTTTCCTGACCGTGCTAGCTGTGTAACAAATACATGGGCAAGTCATGTAAACTCTCAATGCCCTAGGCCAGTGTTCTCCAAACAATTTTAACAGTATATTCCTATCAGTAAAAAATATTGTTTATTTATAAATTATATACAACCTCTACTGTACTAATCTTACATTATGAAATATACATGCAAATAAATATTAAAAGGAAATCGTGTGAAATAAATAATTTTAAAATATTTTATTTATTAATGATACAGAAATCTTCTTCCTCCCACTAAAATATTAAATTTTTAGTGAGAACCATGCAATTAAATATGCATTATTTTTTTAAAAACCCTGTGTGTATCCTAGCAGATTTTGCAGGTTTATTAATAATAATTGTTTTTTATTCAGCTAATTTTACTCACGTAATTAGCCAAGCATGGGAATTTTTAGCTACTTTATTGAAAGATAAACAAGACAATAGTCAATACTAGGCCATAAATCAGTGAACATTTTTATATTAATCAGAGTAATCACTTTTAGGTTAGGGACTGAATTTGTGAGCTCATTGGTATAGGGAGCTCCAAAGTGAGGAAATTCCCTTGTCGATGCAGGCCTGTATCTTCTCTATGATTTGTATCATTAAGAGAGCTGACTAGATCCCTGAGAGGTTTTGACTTGCTCAGGATCACCTGGTTCCAAGGCCAGATCTCGATTTACTACATGACACTGCCCCTCATAATTAAAACCGATTTTTATATGGCTTCTTTGGTGGAATGAATTCATTCCACATTTTATTTGAATTGTACGTTGCTACTACTGCATTTTGTTAGCATTACTAGTTTTATGCAATTATATTCCAGCCAGCCAGGACCAGGAGTTATTCTCCAAACTCTCTCTGCTGTCTCCTGCTTTTGTGCATTTGTGTAGTCTGTCACCCACGCCTGCAATGTCCTCCCTCTTCATCTCAAATCTATTAAAAGGTTTCTTTTCTCAAGGTTCAGTTTCGTTCTCTCCCACCTGAATTTTTCTTGAGCTCTTTGTAGCTTGACCTTGCAATTGTCTTAACCTAACCAGCATTATGATTATCTGTGTACGTATCATAATTTGTGATCTCTATAAGGGCAGAAATCATATATTTATTTTTGTAACATCAGAGCCTGCTATCCATCAAGCAGTGTGATTGGTCCTAGATAGTAATACAAAGTGAGATAGTCCCCATCCTCAGGGAGTTTATAGTTTACTGGGAGGAGGCAACATATTCACAGATGAACAAAAGTAGGTTTTGTACAAAAAATTACACAGACATTTGGAGTGAGACAAAAATGGGTGTGTGTATGTGTGTGTGTGTGTAGAAATCAGGAAAGGTTTCTTGAAGGTGACAGAAGCTGAGGTGGAGAGAGAGAGAGAAAGAGACAGAGACAGAGAGACAGAGAGAGAGAGAGAATTCCAGGCATGGTGGACACCTACAGAAAGATACAGAGAAAGGAAAAGGGATGTCATGTATGGGGAATATCATAGGTGGGTGCAGCGATTAGTGAGTGAAGAAAATCATTTGTAATTAGCATGAAAAGATAAGTGGAAACCAATCTGTGTAGGGCTTTAAGTACCAAACAGAGATCTTTATACTTTGTCCTGAAGGCAGAGGAAATTCTAACCCCCTAGAGTCTCAATGGAAAGCTACTAAAAATTTCCTGATGAATGCAATAATTCAGCTCAATTGAACAAATATTTATTAAGTGCATAAAATGTGATAGACACTGGGAATATAGACACAAATTAAACTGTCCCTGCCCTAAAAGAGCTTATAAACTATTGGGGGTGGGGGGGGGAAGCGTGTAAGCAGATAGAAATACATGCAAAATAAATACCAAGAAACTGCAAAATCATTTCATGGGGAAGGACGTTAGCAACTTGGGGGCTGGGGCAGGATAGTGTGTGAGGGGTAGGGTAGATTGGGAAAGGCCTGAAAAAAAAAACCAGGTTCCCCTTCCAGGCAATCAGAGTCACACCAGCTTGTTGTCATGGGCTAGAGCCCTGAAGAGCCAGGAATACCTTCGTCTGCTAGAGACTTCATCATCTTGACAATGGCTTTTTATAATTGTGAGGACAGTTCCCCATCAGGTTGGTAATGGGATAACGGGGTCAGGGATTCATTGAGAGAAATGAACCCAGCAGCAATTTGGTAGCTGCTAACACCCCAAATACACAGAAGCTTCATTTGTATTCATTTCCCCCCACGCTGTAGATGGCTCCCGCAGACTCCAGTTTATCTCAACTTCAGAGCTAATAGAGTTAAACCAGCTGGTCAATTTTAAACAAGAGCAGAACCAGTGAGATGCTACTGTATTCTGAGACAGCACTAATAAACTTTAATAGATTTCAGCTAACAATTTGGTATAAATTAGACACCTCACTGCTGCTGAGGTAATAACTCCTGGCGCTAAATAACAGAAAATCAGGCTCTGTGATGTGTTTCAAAAGCACCTTGATCAAGCAGCCGAGAGTCAAGCAGATATCACTATTGATTACCGCTTACTCTTCCTTCAGCCTTAAGAAAACAGAGAGCTGCTCCAATATGCAAGCAAAAGAGAAATCCAGGCCATTCTCTCCCTCAGGCTCAATGGTTACTTAAAAGAAAACAAAATAAACAAAAGAAAACAAAACAGAAGGCATTTAAGGCCTTACGATCCAGAGGAAACTGTCTGTACTGTTGCCCACTGGTCCTCTGGGGATAACTGTGAGCTGTGCCTTCTCCTCTGTATGAGAACCTACAGGGATGAATGTTTGGGCCAGGAGTAGGACTCACTGAATAGTGACTTTGAATGGCTTACTTAGAGGTTGAGGTGTTTAAAAAGTTTTAAGAGACAAAATTTCTGGGTGATTTTGTCATTTTTTTAATAATGCCAGCATTTTAATAAAAGGATGGTCGTTTGGCTTCCTCTACCTTAGACCAAAGACAATCATGGTGGCAGGCTCAGGCTTATATGCCCTTTGGAAGAAGGGTATCCCTGAGGGTGGCAATCAACTCTGATTGGTTAACAATTAGAGACACACACACACACACAGAGAGAGAGAGAGAGAGAGAGAGAGAGAGAGAGAGAGAGAGAGAGAGAGAGACACAGGCAGAGAGAGAGACAGAGGCAGAGAGACACAGAGACACACACACACACAGAGAGACAGAGACAGAGAGATAGATTGAGAGAGGCAGAGACAGAGAGATGGATTAAAAGAGAGAGACAGAGGCAGAGGCAGAGAGACAGAGAGATTGACAGAGAGAGACAGAGAGAGAGAGAGAAAGAGAGAGAGAGAATAGTACAATGAGGGGTTGGACCTAAATTTTGATTATGTCATTTACTTCTTAAGTTACCCCTCTGGGTGTGCAATCTATTCAAAGAATTTATCCTTACCCAAACCTGATCAGAACACAATGGCGTCTCTACCTGGGTAGGCTCTGGATAGAGGAGCTTAGCTTAATTTTCAGAGACTGAGGTCTTGAAATAAGTATAAAAGAAAAAGGGGAAATCTGAATCTCCCCAAATCATTGATTGTTAATAATCATTTCTCTCTAGGTAGAAAGTCTCTGCTCAGTAAACTCTTTGAGAATAAGGATGACGTTTTATATTTTTATTATGTCCCCCATACAGTGGGTGGAGGCAGGGGTGGGGAGAGGGAAGAAAGGACATAGTGCCTTGCTAGATATATACTAAGTGGTCAACAAATGCTGGTTAAATTGAATTTGGCAACAGTGGTTATGGAGTGAGAGGTCCTGAGTTCAAATACAGGATTGGCCACTTACTGGTTATATGACTATGGGTAAGTCACCTCCCTCTCTCTAAGCTCCAATTTCCTCTTCTGTAAAGTGAGGGGAGTTAAACTAGTTGATCTCTAACAATCTTTCCAACTCCAAAATCTTATAAACTCCTATGAATATATGAGGTGGTCTTTATAAGGCCTTGTGGACTTTGGGGTGCTAAGGTTCTCTGATCCAGTCAAATGAGCCTTTTTCTCTGTTCCTCACACATGATGCTCCATCTCCCATCTCCCATCTCCAGAACTTTGCCCTGGATATTCCTCATGTCTCAAATGCACTCCCTCCTCACCTCCATCTCAATGAATCCCTCTGTTCCTTCAAGATATAGCTCAAGCACCACTTTCTACATGAAGCCTTACGTGATCCCCTCAAGTGCTGGCATTTTCCTTTCCAAACCAAGTTATATTTAACTACTTTGTATTTATTTCCTTTCTATTGATTTTGCAAATACATATTAACTTTTTGTCTTCCTCAGTAAGCTCTTTGCATGTAGGAATTTAATTTATTGTATTTATATCCCCAGCACCTAGCATACTGTCTGGCACTCAATAAATAATGGTCAATAGATTAATTGATTGGTTCCCCAAGGAGGAGGAAAATGAAAGTTGCCCCTGCCCAAAATGGAGGCATTAGTTGAAACTTAACAATGTGGAGGGATATTCCAGGGTGAAAAGGCCTCAGGAACTGAGGGAGAGTCCTGAGACCTTCTCACCTCACTCTCACCCCTCTGACATACTAAGATTGCAACTGAGGTATTGTGCTGAAGTCCACAAAGTCTGAAGCACACCATTCTTGGTGTACCAGAAGCCAAAAAAGAATTGTATTTCTGAGGGCTTTCTGTTTGATTCTATCATCAGGGCTCTATCAGATTTCTCCCTTGGACTGAGCGTCACTATTTGTTACCAGTTTTCATTTTCTTACTGCTAGCACATGCTCCTTGATAGGGAATCTCTATGTCGGTGAAACCTGGATAGGTTGAAAAACCTCAATAACACTACTTCTTGTCATTGATTACAGTAATTAACACCCCATTTAGGCCATATGGTAGGCAGCCATGCCAAATTTAGGCAGTTTCAAATATTGTAGTGATTAAACCATCAGTAGTAGTGTTAAATGTGTGTAATACCGGGCCATTCAATATAGTAAAATTACTTTCTCAGAAAATTCCTTTCAGTGTCTTTTGGAGCTACCTGGAAATCCTCATAGAACCATAGAATTATCACTATCATGTAACCAATCATTACATAGCAATTTAAGTTTTGCAGAGCAATGGATATATTGAATTTCATATGATCTTCGCCATAACCATATGAGGAAAGAAATGCTGGTACTATTTATTTTACTCATTTTCCAGATGACAAAACAGAGGCCTGGAAAAAGGAAGTGACCTAGCCAAGGTTACACAGATAGCTACAGTAGCTGCAGCTAGACTGCTAGAACTCAGTTCTCAGTGCCAGGCCAATTCTCTTCCCCTTGAACCATTCTGCCTTGATCATCAGCGCTTAGAATTTTTGGAAACTCTTCTGGTTTTTCCTAGGATGTCTCTAACAACATTGAAGTTATCCCTGAATAGATATTATGCAGGTGAAGAATGACTGGCTTTGTTCAGTAGACCAGCCAGGATGGTGAATATGCATATTAATATTTTTCAAATGAAATAGATTTCACCGACATTTAGATTCCACATCAAGGGACAAGCACTACTGTGAGGAAGTGAAATTGATGAAAAGAGGTACCTGTGGATCTTTGGCTGAAAGTAGAGAGGTAGTTATATATGTGTTCCTCCCTGGAACCAGGCTCATAATCCAAGTTTCTTGACCTCTAAGATAGTGCCATTTTACTCTTCCTATATATTCGTAATAAATACTTTCATAAAATTGTTTTCTATTGACCAAATTGCTGTTGTTTAGTTGTTTTCAGTCATGTCCAGTGCTTCATGACCATATTTGGAGTTTTCTTGACAAAGATACTGGAGTGGTTTGGTGTTTCCTTCTCCAGCTCATTTTACAGATGAGGAAACTGAGGCAAATAAGGTTAAGTGACTTGTCCAGGGTCACACAGCTAGTGAGTGTCTGAGGTCACATTTGAACTCAGGAAGAGGAGTCTTTCTGACTCCAGGCTTGGCACTCTATCCACTGCTTCACCTAGCCACCAAGTTGCAAAAGCCATAAAATTTATTCATGATTTTCAAAATGTTATTTTCATTTATAAGTTAACTATGATTCTTTCACTGTCTCAGAATGGTTTTTGGCTTTTCAGGAGTTCAGAAAGAGAGCTTTGATATGAGCAGTTCTTTATGTCTAGCCTCATTTCTTCATGCTGCACCATAGCTTCTAGAAATCATACATTTAGTACAGGAAGGTACATTATAGATGAAACATTCTGACCTTTTTATTTTACATATGATAAAACTGAGGCACATAGAGATTAAGTGACTTGCCTAAGTTCACAGGGGCAAAAAGTATCAATCAATAAGTATTTATTAAACACCTATAACACACCAGACACTGTGCTAAGTATTAGAAATATAAATAAAATGCAATTCCTATCCTCGAGGAATTTGCATTCTAATGAAGAGACAACATGTACATGCATATATGTATGCTCGCACATATATGTATACACACAAACATACGTGAATGGAATAAATATAGAGAGATGGCATGTATTTGGACACTAGAAGCTGGAGGATCAGGAAAGGGATCAGGTAGAAAGTGGTGCTTACATAATATCGAGAAGGAAGAGAGGAATACTCTGAAGTGGAGGTGAGTATTTGAATCCAGGGCCTTGAACTCAAAATCTAGTGCATTTTCCACTCTACTATGCATCCTTCTTTTCTTTCTAATCCTGCCTTCAGTGAAAATGATGTCTTTTGTGAGACAATGTCACGTGGGCTAGAGCGCTGCCGTAGAAAGACCTGCGTTCAAGTCCTACTTCTTTTGCATATGGGCTGTGTGACCCTGGGAAAGTCACTTCCTCTCTCTGTGTCCCTGTTTACTCTTTAAGTACATCAGGCGTTGATCTGCACTGAGAGGTAAGTTTCTTCAGTAGGAGTTGCCCATGCCAATGAAATGATAGGTCTAGTTAGAAAGAAAGCATGAAAGAAAGAAAAAGAAAGAAAGAAAGAATAAATAAATGAAAGGAAGGAAGGAAGGAAGAAAGGAAGGAAGGAAGGAAGAAAAAGAGAGAAAGAAAGAGAAAGAAAGAAAGAAAGGCAGGAAAGAAGGAAGGAAAGAAGCAAGGAAGGAAGGAAGGAAAGAAGGAAGGAAGGAAATGAGGAAGGAAGGAGGGAAGGAAGGAAGGAGGGAAATGAGGAAAGGAAAAGGGAAATAAGAAAGGGAAAAGAGAAAGAAGGAAGGAAGGGAGAAAGAAAAAAAATGATGAACTGCCTATTTCTCATACCATTACCCATACAAACCCTGTGATGTTAAACTCAGATATTGTGTCCTTCCATGCTCTCCTCCACATATTCCCTATCATTCTTCTCTTTTGCAAAGCAAGTAGATCCCATCTTCTTTAGCCTTCCCCTGCTTGGCCCACCCATACCCCAATGTTGTGGGCTGCAGCCCCTAGCCCACTTTGAGAGTGAGTCTGAGCACAGGTGCTGAGACTCTGGATGGGTCCCCATTCTGATGCTCCTGCCTGGGAAAACTGCCCTCAACAAACACATTTGATGCTCATACATTATCTGTTGGCTATCTACCCACATGCCCATCTGTCGACATGGCAGCCTGCCTGCTCCCGGCCCTAGTGCCAGTTTCATTAAACAAAGGTGCCAATCACAGGAGAGGTTGCTTCTGAAGCCATCTCCTGAAAAAGGGTTCTTCTCACTCCCTCTGCTCCCCGTCTCTGCCCTGGCAACTCCAACTTAGCTCTTTTATATCAGGAACACACTTAGACATTCTGAGATCCCAATGTAGTTTCCAGACTGGGACTTGGTAGTCCTTGGAATGTCCCACTTTCAGTGCTGTGCCTTACAAAGGGCTTATGCTCTGTAGAGTATGAGGCCCCAAGCTCTGGGCTGAAACTCATGGTTTGGGGATATCAGGTATGAAAGGCAGGTAGAAGAATTAGATTTCAGAACTGAAATAGAATGTGCTACGTTAAGTGAATTCTTTTTTATCAGTGGAAGCTGAAAGTTTGGGCAAGAAGACTGAAGTGGTGGGTGGTAGAAATAAAGGTGGCATAGTCTTCTTCTCCCAGTCACTCTGTATAGCTGGGATACTACTAAATCTCTATACTATACTTTGTCGTGATTAAATAAAAGTGTGTGTGTGTGTGTGTGTGTGTGTGTGTGTGTGTATGTGTGCAGTCATCTCCCATGTCTGTGTCTTAGTATACACTATATCCCATCCCTCCCTGTAATGTATTTTTTTGTCACCTCCACTTTCATCCCAACAAGCCTCCACTTAGGTATTGCTTGCTCTGTGTCTCAGATTTTGTCTGGATCATGCCTTTGTTCCCATCATGACTCGACCTTGTATTTAAATTTCTATGTGTTTGGTATATCCCCTCCTGAACTCCTTGAATATAAATTTCTGGCATCACCAAAACCTAATATAGTGTCTTGCACATGCTTAATAATATATTTGTAGAATTGAATTGAGGGTAGAGGCTATCTTTTTTGTCCCTGTATTTCTAGAATAGCAAGTCCTTAAAAATGTTTGTTGAATTGAATTTAATCGAATTATGTGTGTGTGTGTGTGTGTGTGTGTGTGTGTGTGTGTACAAAGATATGGCACAGATGTTCTCCAGGCCTACAGCCAAATCCAAATTTAGCGTCCTCTACACACAACCCAAAGTACTACATACAATAAAACTAATACAAAACAGAAATATCCCGTTTTGGAATTTTTTTGGAATTTTGGGGAATGTTTTGGGAATATTTTAGGAATTTTGGGGCAATATTTTAGGAACATTTTTCTTCAGACTTTCTTCTTTGAGCATCTTCTTTTCTGTCTTAATTATTGGTTGGTCTGTTTTGATGACATTGCCATGTGGGCAGAAGGGGGTCTTGAATTTACTTTGCCGTGATGTCATCTAACACGGTGGCTTGATCCTCAGTTTTCTCTGCAAGGGGAAGAATCATGGAGTCTGTGCTCCCAGAGACCTATCTAAAAGAAGGGATCCTTAATGGTGGGACTGCATGATCAGTAAGGTTCCTTCCAACTCAGAGGTTCTGTGAATTGGAAGCCATGGTATATTTAAGTCCTACCCAGTGGTGGGTAGGACCTTTTGAGTTTCTGCCACTTCTTTAAAGTCAAAGTCAGATTTCACCTCTTCTACAAAAGCTTCCTTGGTCTCTCTGGTCTATGGTGAATATGTTCTTCAGTCCTCCTGTACCACTTTCTTTTCAACCTCCATAATTTACTTATGAATTATTGCATAGAACAACTACTTATGTTTCTTTTTTATTTCCCTACTAGAAGCATTCAGAGGACTATGTCTTATCCAAATTTTGTATGTTCTCTAATGTCTAGCCCAAGGCCCTGTAAAAAATAGTCCCTTAAGAAATATTTCTTGAATTAATGTAAGAACTAGGAATAACCGAGGTGATATTTCCTCTGACATGGAATTTTATATATGTGTGAATTTTTTTTCTCCAAGAGATAGAGAAAGAAGTTCATCTGGATTTAAAGAAATGCAATCAGAAAAAGAATAATCATCTTGAATGATGAAGAATTTGTTTCTACTCTAGCGTTTAAGATCACCCTGACTTTTCTGAGATACCTTTAATAACCCACGACGGAGTGACGTCTGCTAAGGTGACCATCTCCATTTAAGACAACCATTATTAAGAAGACAATTGCACAGCAGCAATCTGTATGATGGGCTTTAAGTCAACAGATAATGGAGATAAGTCATGCATATGATTGAGAATTTGTCTGAGAGTCTCTCACAACTTTCTGAGGATAAGGTGTACTTCCAGGGCCCAGGAAATCAGTTTAATGGACATTGTCAGCAGTTATTGGTTTTCTTCCCCTATGATTAAATTAGAGGTGGATATTTTCTTTTTCCTTATTAAAGTTTAATTGATGGATTTTGAATTTTACACTGTAGTAAATTCTTGATACATCCCCCCACCCAATAGAACCCTCCTTTGTAACAAAGAAAAATAGTTTTGTCAAACCATCTGGAAAAATAAGAGTGTCTGACTATCCACATAGCATTGTGCTTCTATGCCCTACCTCTTTGCCTAGAAGTGTCTCATCATCTGTTTTCTGGAACCAAGACTGGTCATTGCAGTTATTCTGAATTCCAGCAGATGACATTTTTTTTCACTGACCAAGAATAGGGGCAGGAGATAACATCAGTTCAAAGAAGGGGTGTGTGTGTGTGTGTGTGTGTGTGTGTGCGCGCGCGCGCGCGCGCACGCACATGTGGGGGAGGGAAAGAGAACAGATATTTGGATATCCAGCTAATAAAATGTGCAACTTGTAACATTGGTCTAAAATTTCCCTGGTATGTAAGCATCAGTAAAACAATGCATTATGTGTATGCAGAGCTTTCATAATTTTCGGAACACCTTTTAGCCATTATTTCCTTTGATTCTCCCAATGGCACACTGAAGTAGGCAGGGCAAGAATTCTTCTTAATGGCAGATGAGAAAATTAAGGCTAGCTTCCTTCAATTCAACTCAGCACGTGCCTACTGAATACCTCCCATGTGCCAAGTACTGTGCTAAATGCTTTGGGAGAGTGCAAAAACAGAAGTCATTAATTCTGCCCACAAGGAAAGTGTAATCTAGATGAGGAGAGAGACTGAAGTCACTAAATATTCAAGTGGCAAAACAAGGCATAGTTGAATTAAAGATTAAGCTGTGTGGTGGGTACAAAAGATTAGGAAAGTTATAAATGTGGTCTGGAGTCATGGGGAAGGATTTGTGGAGACTTGAGATGGTTATTTAAAGATGCATAGGATCTGAGTAGGTGGAGAGGAGTGGAAAATGGGAATTAGTTATCAGTAGGAAGAATGATGGCTAGATGGCTCAGTGAATAAAGTGCTGCGGCTGGAGTCAGGAAGACCTGAGTTCAAATCTGGCCTTAGACACTTACTAGTTGTGTGATTCTAGGCAAGTCTCTTCACCTCTGGAGAAGGAAATGGCCTAGGGAAAGAAGGATGGCAGCACTGGGTCTTCAGACTTATTTTTCACCAGACAGAGAGGCAGGCAATAAGTGATAGTCAGGATTGGAACCCAGGTTTTCTGACTTTTAATCCAGTACCCATTCCACTGTACCAAGCTGTAAGTACCAGTTTGTGGAAGGCCTTGAAAATCTGCTCAAGGAATTTTTGCTTTATCCTGAAGCCTGTGGGAATCCTATAAAAGCTTTTGAGGGAGAGAGAACAGGAAAGTTTAAATGTCTAGGAACTGGCAGTGGTAAGATTGAATTGTCAGTGTAGTGGTGATGGAAAGAGGACTAAACTTGGAGCCAGAGTCCTGGGTTCAAGTTGTGACTCAGACCCTCACCAGTTGTGTGACCTCGGATAAGTCATTTAATTTCGATGGGCCCCAGTTTCTCATTTGTAAAGGGTTTCGTGATGGCATGGAATTGTCCTTGGGATTTTGAAGCAGCAGAGTAAAAGCTCTGTCAAGTTGGAAAGACTTTGAATAGTATGCCTATCCTCCAAGGACCAGCTTAGATATGGTGGTCAGGTTGGCTAGAGGGAATAGACTTTTATGGCTTTAGCAACCCTTCAAAGATATCATAAATAGACTGTGATCTGACATTATGTGCAATATTCCATAACCATGAAGTCGCACCTCTGCAAATGAGAGGCGAGGGAAGAAAGCCAAGCGTGATCATTGTTTTATCGGTGTTTCTGTTGACATTATTGTAGTCACGTGTATATTGTTGTCCTGGTTCTGCTAACTTTACTCTGCATCATTTTATGTAAATCTTTCCATGCTTCTTTGTAGTCATCATGTCTGCTGTTTCTTATAGCATTGTAATATTCAATTACATTCACTAATCACTGTTTAACTATTCCCCAATCAATGGTATCCACTTTATATCTAGTTCTTTGCCACCATAAAAAGTCCTACTATAAGTATTTTCGTTTATCTGGAGCCTTTCTTTCTTGTCAATGACCTTTGGGGTATATGTCTAGCAGAGAAATCTCTGGGTCAAAGGGCATAGGCACTTCAGCCACGTTATTTGCATAATCTCAAATTCCTTTCTAAAATGTTTGGACCTATTTGAAGTACTACCAACGTCGCATCAATATGACCATCTTTTCATTAACTCCACCAATATTGACTATTTCCATTTTTCATTACTTCTGCCAGTTTGCTAGGTGTGAGATGAAACCTCAAGGTTGTTCTGATTTAAATTACTTTTATTGGTGATTCAATTCATTCTTCTATATAGTTAATCATTTGCAATTCTTTTGAAAACTGTTCATATCCTTTAAAAACTCATCTATTGGGAAAATGGCTGTTTCTGATATTTGTTTACACATTTTCATATCAAATCCTTATCTGACATTAATCCATAAGTTCTATAGAAGCCACTAGATGTTCCAGTCTATAGAGTATTAGACCTGAAGTCAGTAAGACCTGAGTTCAAATTTGCACCCTAGGTAAGCTACTTACTGTCTGCTCAGCTTTCTCACATGCACCTACCTTCTAGGCTTGTGAAGATAAATAGAGGTAACATTTCTAAGGCACTTTGCAAATATTAAGTTGTTACATAAATGCTACTAATTATCATTTTTGCTGTTATTACATGCATATTTCCCAATAGCTGTAGCATCTTCCACCTGTAGCAAACAAACTCAGTATTTATCAAGGTAGATAGTTTCATTAAAACTATATAGAAAGGATAGTCAGAATTTACACAAAGTCTTCTGGCCATGTGCTAACTTGCGTGGCTGCCCTTAGTAACATTCCTGAGTAGACTTGACATGGTACTTGTCCATTCCTTGTTCTTAACCTCACCTCTGACGCTTTAAATCTTGGGAAGCCAAGTTCTTCTGTTTTATATACATTACATTTCCTAATAAAGTTGAAAGACATCTTTTTTTTGTTTTATTCATAGCATAGAAATGTAACAGTCCCTGCTAAACCACACTTGGACAAGGATTTTGTTAGTTGCAAATGAAAAAGAAATGTTTGATGCCAGTGTCAACCCTAGAGGGCACTAAAATGTGCTTTGAAAGTCATGGCATCCTATGTTGGATCAAGATACTCACCTTCACTTGACTCCCAGAAAAATCATCTGACACTCAAGCTGTTTGAGCCTTGGGGGGAAAATTTAGTTTTACTTCTAATCTTCCAAGTGCTTCCTGATGTCTCTTCTTCCTTAGTCCATTCCATAACTCCAGCTGGCAGGAAACAGCTTATTGGACCAGTGAGAATAGTAGGCATCAAGAGAATAATGGAATAGGAACAATCATGCAGCAAAACACCAGAGAATAATCTGGAATTTAAATTTAGATGTTCTTAATTCTCCCTCCTGTTCTTCAATAGCCCATCCTTCACATTTACTTGACTTTCAGAAGGACATTCAATTTTCCTGTAAGGTTTAGAAAAAAAGAAGAGTGGATCTATCTATCCTCCTATTCTCTTCCACTGCTGCCACAAGATCAGTCAGTTAATCCCAGACCTGACCCTGGAAAGGGGCAGAAGAAAAGATGTAATGGTAATGCCTAAATTGCTCTCAGTCATCGCCTTAGACCATGGATGGAAATGGACAGACATCCATTTTTTGTTGTTTAGTCTGTCAGTTGTATTCGATTCTTTGTGACCCCATTTAGGGTTTTCTTGGCAAAGATACTAGAGTAGTTTGTCATTTTCTTCTCTGGCACATTTTACAAATGAGGAAACTGAAGCAAACAGGGTTAAGTGACTAGGGTCATACAGCTGGTTAAGTGTCTGAGGCTGGATTTGAATTCAGGACCTCTTGACCCCAGGCCTGGCACTCATTCCACTGCACCACCCAGAAGCCCATTTTTACTCCTCTCTTTCTATCCCATTACTCCTTTAGTACTTTCTCTTGACTTTCACCCACTCAACCTCAAGATGATTATAGATATTTGAGAGGAAGCAGTGTGTTACTATGGGAAAGGCCTCTCACGGAAGGTGAGATTTAAGCTAAGTCTTAAAGGAATCCCAATAAAGCAGGACATGGAAGGGTGTGGGGAGAAGAAGGAAAAGCATTTTAAGTAGCCAGTGAAAATCCAAAGAGTTGTGAGATGTAAGATCAAGCGCAAGGAACACCGAGGAAGCCCATATCTCAGGATCATAGAGTACCTGAAGAAGACTGGAAAGATAGGGAGGGGCCAAGCTGCGAAGAGTTCTAGATGCCAAATTGAATATTTCATATTTGATTCTGAAGGTAATAGGGAGTCACTGAAGTTTATTGAGTCTCATGGTCAGACCTATGTTTTAGGAAAATCACCTCTTCTGCTTTTTTCCCCAGAATTAAGTAACTAATATTCATATAATACTTTAAGTTTTATGAAGGGCTTTACATAGATTATCTCATTTGACTCTCAGAACAATCTTGGGGAGTTGGTGCTGTTATTGTCCTTCCTGTTTTAGAGATGAGGAAACTCATCTATAAAGACATAGGTTAAGTGACTTCCCGAAGGTTATACAAGTAGTAAGAGTCTGAGGCTGGATTTGGACTCAGGCCTTCTTGACTTCAAGCCCAGTGCTTTATCCACCATATCACCCTAGATGCCTGTGCCTCTAAGGTGTTCAATTTTATTTTTCTCCCTCAAGAACTTTATAAACTTTAATAGCTCTTTCTTGGTTCCTTTTACCGGTATCACTTGTCCTCATATGAATCACCACAATTGGATAGTGGTTGTCAGGTTTAACACTTCTCAGGAGGCTGTCTGTCATGCCATGGATATGTAGCCTTGTAAGGAAGCAGACTTTTCTGTTGTTTTTGTTAGGTCTACAGATAGACGTCTCAGTACCTTTCAGCAGGGAGTTGTTCATCATCGCTGTTTGCCTCTTCTTCCTCTGACAATTATTGGATGACCTCTCCCATGATGGAACCTGTGGAGCCACATCATCATTCTTTGGAACCCAAGAAGTTGTTTCCTTCACAGATTGTCCATTTTCTCCCTCTAGGAAGAAATGTGTTCCTCTTCCATGGCTCCAAAGGTCAGCTGATCCTCCCTCCTTTCTTCCTCTGTGCCACACCTTCTCTTTATGACCTCCTGACATGATAGTAGAGACTATCCCTTTACGCTTTACATCATCTTTCTTCTATGTTTCTTCCTTGTAGCACTTCTTGGGTTCTTTAAAAAAATCCTTCTTTTCTCCCTAATAACCTGAAGAGTAAAGATGCATTCTTATAGCCCTTTCACTCTCTCTTCTAGGATGCAGACCAACTTGTTTTTTGTTAGAGGCTATATGGTACTGGCAGGAACACAAACAACATGTTCTCTAGCTATCATCATCATCATCATCATCAATAATATTATTATTACTCACCTGTGAGATGGGTAGTAGAAGTATCAGCATGCCCATTTTATAGGTGAGGAAACTAAAGTTCTGAGAGTTTAAATGATATTCTACAGTTACACAGTTAACGTCTGTAACGGAATTGGAACTCGGGCCCCTGAATTCAAAGTCCAATGGTCTATCCACTTCACCATGCTGCTTGTCAAGGAAGGTTTTAGAGAGAAGAAACAAGGGGAATCAAGACAAATAAATGTCATCAGATAACTGTATTTTCACAATTTACAACAGAATTCTCTTCACCCTCCATACTTATCTAAAGGAAGTTGCATTATACTTTGTCTTTTTTTTTTTGGGTAGTTCTTTTGGCCAGCTTTTATGGCTAATATCTGCAACAAACTGCCTATTTGTCAGATGAATGTAATGAGATCCCTCTTTCATTTCACCTTGATACTGAGAGAGAGAGAGTGTATATGTGTGTGTGTGTGTGTGTGTGTGTGTATACATGCCCGTGCGTGTGTGTTGTGGGGGTTGGAGTGGATTTAATTTATTTAGCAGATAGGAGTTTAATCACAAAATAAAACTCAGAGTTTCCACTCACATCATGTATCCTTTCCACTCTTCTCCAGAACCTCTCCTCTACTCTCTTGAGTACTAGGCTGTCTGGCCCCACTTGCTGGGGAGAGGCAGGGAACGATTGTTAGCAGATAGAAACAGACAAGATCCAAGGATAATCAAGGAAACAAAAACATCCCATTATCTAATGATATTTACTTGTCTTGATTCCCCTAGTGTTTCTCTTCAGAACCTTCCCCGACAGGCATCATGGTGAAGTAGATAAACCATTGGACTTTGAATTAGGAGGCCTGAGCTCCAATTCCACTGCAGATACTAACTGTGTGACCGTAGGAAAGTCATTTAAAATCTCAGAACTTCAGTTTCCTCACCTATCAAATGGGGATACTGATATTTCTACCATGCATCTCATAGGGTTGTTGCCCAGGAATAGTAATAGCTAACATATACACAGCACTTTGAGGTTTGTGAAGCACTATACGTATGTTCTTTCATTTGATTTTCACATGAGGGAGGCACTATGCTTGTCTCCATTTCAAAGATGAAGAAACTGAGGGCTGTGATTAAGTGACTTGCCCAGAGTCACACAGCTAGTGTCTGGAGACAGATCTGAAGTCAAGTCAGCCTGACTTGGAGTATAGCACTCCATCCACTGTGCCACCTAGCTGCCTAAAGAAATGTGTTATTATTCTATGGTCACTAATTTCTATCTTGATCTTGATTGAGCTTCCACAATTTCTCAGTTTCCTTATCTGTAAATGTCTGCATCATCTACTTCATGGGCTTGTGAGGATCAAGTGAGATAATGGATGTTAAGAGGCTTAGGAAATGGTAAAGCACCGGTACGTATACGTGTGACCTGCTTCTTTAATTAAAGGAGGCATGGAACAACAGGAATAATTGATATTAGATCTAAAGTAGACAGAGACCTGCGTTTAAATTCTAACTGTTATTTGCTGGCTGTGTGACCATAAGCATTTAAGTCAGTTAACCTCTCTAAGCCTCAGTTTCCTCACCTGTAAAAATGAGGATGATTATATATCTTTACTGGACTTTACCTTTAGGATGATAGACTTAGGTTTGGAAGCTCAATGAACTTCTTTAAGTTCTTCCATTTTCCTATGCTGTTGTTTTTTCAGTCGTGTCCGACTCTTCACATAGGGTTTTCTTGGCAAAGATGCTGGAGTGGTTTGCCATTTCCTTCTCCGGTGGATTAGGCAAACAGAGATTAAATGACTCGCACAGGGTCACATTGCTAGTGAATGTCTGAGGCCAGATATAAATTCAGGTCTTCCTGACTCCGAGCTCAGTGCTCTATCCACTGAGCCCCCCAGGTGCCTCCATTCTCCTTTAGGATACAACTTTTTATGTTTAGGTCTTCTAGTCATTTGAATCTTATTGTGATATGTGGTATAGGATGCTGGTCTAACTCCAACTTCCACTAAAATTGCTTTCTAGTTTTCTTAGCAGTTCTTATAAAACAGGCAGTCCTTTCCTTGGAAGTTTATGTTCTTAGATTTATTGAGTGCTGCACTGGAAATTATGGGTGCCTTACATTGCATACACTGTCAGATGCAGTCAGTATATGAATTGTTTTCCCATAACTATTTTGTTCCAAGGGAGAGTTTAGTTTTAGTCATGAGTGTGGTGGTGTGTGCTATCCATGCTTGGGAATGACTATTTATGACTAAATATTTCTTAAAAACCATCAATAATATACTTTAAAGTGAAAGACTAAGCTATTTTCTAGCAGAGAAATGGATTTTTTCTTTTCTACATCTTCCTGAAATGGATCATATCTTGCTGCTTTTAACTAGATGTTTCACTGAGAGAACTTAAGAAAGTCTTTGATGTGCTCCATGGCTTCAGAAGGGGGAATACCTTAGACCTGAAATGCTCCTTTTGGTTTGAACTGTCAGGGCCAATGTGGGAACAACACTGTGCCGTGTGAACACGCAAATCAACGAGGCCAAAACCACCCTAGGGACACGAAGAAATATATTTATATAGGGAGGCAGTGAAATTTGTCTGCAATTAAGTTTTACCAAAACCATCAAATCTGTTGTTTAGTTTTAAGCAGATGTTGAAAAGGTTTATCCTGGATCCTGTCCTTTTTGATAGGATGTCTTTTGATCTGATGCCAAATAAGAAATCTGGATGTTATTTTGGATTGGGAAATTTCCTTTAAATAAACATATTAGTTAAGTATGTAAATCTGCTTATCATCACTTAGGGCACATTGCCAGAGTGAGAAACATCTGGGGCCTGGTGTCAGCTGACTTATTAATTCATACTCTGAGTATGTTTCATGCAGGCTATTGCTGAATATTGTTATCTTGATTGCCTAAGTCAGCTGTGTCTTGACAAGAGTTAGCTACAAGTTCTGAGGTTTAAATTTTGACTCATGAGAAATCCACAGAGCAAGCAAGGCCTGTCTGGGTCTAGTGATTTAGGTTTCTAGTGCCTTTCAGGATTGAGCTGGAAAATTAATTGTTAACATTTCGGATTATGAATGGCACAGATCTGCTTTATTTATCTGAACTGGCCAGCATGTAATTCTGGGAAGGGATTATATGACCTATTCCTGATAAGCACTGAAGTCTGGTCATTAATACAACTTTCTGCCATAAAGCTCCTGCCACATTAAGGAACTCTCTCTCCCTCAGGTTAAAAAAGATACTCAATCTACTTCAACTTTTAAGTCGAGAGTGAATCATTTGTATATGATAAAGCTTTCGGGGCTGGCGGATGATAGATGCTTCACAGCGTTCTTCCTAATACAGGTAATACAGTATATAAATCCACAGTGCCCTTTGCACTGTGCTCTGGCATTCAAAGGAAGGCAGCCTGAAAGAACACAATGGAATGTGTTTGTAGAGCATCCTAATGAATGAAGACTTTATGCTAAATGGTGGAAATAGTTCAGGCCATTTGCTGGGTGAGCAGCTGAAATCCAGGATCAAAGAGGCAGGAGAAATGGAATACAGATAACAAGAATGTAGCTGAGCCTTTTAAGGAAGTTCATTTGATGGTGAGTGCACGCTTCCATCTAGCTTCTGACCAGGTCAGTCCCTACTTAGCTCCTGAGAGACTTTCTTAGTCTTGCGATAGGCTTCCTGGCTGGATAAGACAGCAGGTGTCCTGCTATACCAGGTAGTGCGAATTTTTATAGTGGCCATTTAGAGACAACACCCTAGCTTTTGTTGTTTGCCCCCAAGGAGAGACTTTAATGGCAGAGATTTCAGTACACGTAGGAGAAAATCATGGTTCTGTGGCAGGTGAGTGGCGGAGAGGTTTGGAGGAAGTCATTTAAGAATCCCCCCAAAGCACATTATACAACCGATGTGCCTTCGGCCAAAGTATAAGGACCTCTCTTCTCCTGCTCTTCACCTTCTACCCTGAGATTTAGATCAGAGACTTTTACTCTTCCTAACATAAGTATAACAGCACACCAGAGAATACCCTCCTTCTGGAAAAATGGAATCACAAAATAGCTCATGTCTCAGTCACAAACCTATAAGAAGTCTCAGCATCAGTCACTCACTTGCAATAAACTAGTTGGTCTTGCTAATGAAATAATGCCATAGGTGGGCTTACTTTCCCAGCATCCATGCTAGGAAATCTTGCTCTCCAAGGGACAAGGATAAGAGAAGTCTATCCACAGCCACTACTGGTCTAAGCCATCAGCAAATCCCTGAAAGGTACACAGACTCACACACAGGAATGAAGCAGGGCAGGACATCAGACAGTCACACTGGCTACAACACAATGACACAACTACAATGCAGTATGCCATCACCGTTATTCACAATCCCAGGCTCAGTGCCATACACGGGGAAGCCAGTCAGTAGGCTGATGAAGGAGTCAAGGGAGTAAGGGAAGAGATATAGAGGAGACCATAACTGTCAGCAAGGAGACCTTCCCTTTGTTTATTTATAGTCCCTGATGCTGAGTGGGCCGACAGCCACTGCCTTTGATTAACGCAGTTGACCTGTGACATTCTTCAGGCAGGGTGCAGCCCTGGCAGCTTGAACACACCTGCTGAGCACCCTTTCTGCAGCATCAGGGCCTAAAAGTGCTGACATCAGCCCCCAGACTGCCTTAGGAACCTGAGCCAAATATTCTGTTTTAGTATCTCCTTACTTAAGAGTGGGGCACTCTACTGGGTTCTTCCTCCTCTGAAAGTCATATGGCAGCTGATTTTAAGCCACCAGAGGTTAAGAGGTTGGAATTTGTCTTAAATACTCAACATAGTATTACCTACAGACCCAAACTCTTAACCAAGGTATTTTGATGGTGATATTCTGTAAATCATATATATCTTATGATATATATGTATATATATATATATATATATATATATATATATATATATATATATCTTTGATATCACATATATCTTATGAAATCCTTTGTAGGGAAAACAGGAGGGGGACAACCAGTGGGAATGGGATTAGAGAGAGAGAGAGAGAGAGAGAGACTGGTTTTGTGTGCAATACAACCATCTCTTGATCCACATGGCAGGATGGCTGGCATCACATTGGTTTGAACAGAGGCGGAGACACAATTTGTCATTGGTTGGCACTGCTCATGAACTTATGAATTAAGTTTTGCTCCCTCTCCTGGGAGTAGCTAGGATAAAAGAAAGGACTCTCCTGAGACTTGAGGAGAAACAGCTGGAGAACAAAGAATTACCAAGGCGACAGAATTGCTCCATGAGCCAGGATTTCCATTAGCAAAGGTAAACACATGATGATGATAGATGGTGATGCTAATTTCTACTGTGTTCATGTATGCATATGTATGTATGTCCACATATATTCATATACATTGTCCTCTAAAGTACCATCTAACTCCACAAAAACCAGTGACAAAGATTATAGGAGCTGAGGATTGAATCAATGAATCAACAAGCATTTATAAAGTACCCACTACATATGAGACCCTCTGCTAAGCGTTGGTGATACAAAGACAAAAATGTTAAAGGTCTCTACCCTCAAAGAGCTTACATTCTACTTTAGTGGGGGAGATAACATGAACATATATGAACATATACAAGATATGCACAGAGTAGATACCTACAGGTTAACCTAGAGTAACTTGGAGGAAGGAAAGGCACTAAGAAGCTAGGGGTAGAGGATAAGGAGCAACAAAGAAAGACCTCCCACCAATGGAGTTGGTTTTCAAGGAGGAAATCAGGGATTCTAAGAGGTAGAGGTGCGAAGTGAAAATATTCCAGGAATATGAGACAACCAATGTGAAGGGATGGGAGATGGAACCTTATATGTGATCATAGACTTAGAGCTGGAAGAGCTGGAAGGGCACAGAAGTCATCTAGCCCAACTCCCTCATTTTATGAATGAGGAAACTAATGCCTAGGGAGGTTAAGTGATTCATTGAGCAGTTACCCAACAGTTCATAACTTTCAGAGCAGAGATTTGAACCCGGACCGTCTGGTTCCATACCCAGTGCTCCTTTCAGTATACCCTGCTGCTTCTCCTTAATGCAGATTCCTTCAGTGGCTAGATTATAGATAGGAAGGGACTTGGGGAAGGACCTGGGTTCGTTAAACTAGTTTCTTAGTCAGACAGAGTGGCAGGAACCACAATGGCAGCTGAATTCGTTCTCTCTTCCTTAGGTCTCCTCCTTTCCTCCTATGCCCACTGGCATACCTCTATTGCCAGCCACCAACACACTTGCCAAAAGGTGCAAAAGTGACCTATGCCTTCCTTCATCTTGAAGGTGAACTTTGGGTCTTCATATACATTCACCTATTCATTCATTGAACAAAAACTGACCAATTGCCAACTTTGGATGGCACACTGGGCCAGGTGCTCTGGGGGGAGCTACACCGAATAGGTAAAAGACATGCATGTTCCAGAGAGGAATGGAATATTTGTTCTAAGTGAAAAACAAAAGTACTTAGAGAAGAACTTGTCTCCCCTTCCTAAGATGATATGGGAGCTTAATTCAAATGTGCATGCTTAATATACTTTCCCCCATTCTTCCACTTTCCTTTCTTTGAGCGGGTTCTACCCCTTTCCCTTTCTTTTGCTGGGAGGAGTTACTGAGTTCATTTCATCCATTCCTCCTCCCTTCATGCTGTGATCCTTTGCTTTCCCTCCGTTGCCCTTCTCCTTCTCAAGAGCTTATGTTTTCTGCTTTTCAACTTCAGCTACTTTCATTTTTGTTTTCATCATATTGGCCCACAATTTCCTAAAATTTTGTTCTTCCCATTTTGTGGGTTGACAAACTGAGGAACAGAGAAGTTGTGATTGTCTTAGTGTACCACTTTGGAGTTTTTTACTCCTTAAAGTGATTCATGTGCTACTAGTGATTGGGGGTGGGGGAGAGGCAGGGAGACTGTGTGTGTGTAATTTATAATAGGAAGAGCTTTGGACTTGTCCAAAAGACTTGACTTCAAGTCCTGTCTCAGTTACTGTGTGACCCTGGGAAAGACATTTAAACACTTTTAGCCACAGATTCCTTGTCTAAGTAGTGGTAACAATATCACCCATCTCCAAGGGTTGTTACAAGGATGAAGTAAGACAGTAAGTGTAAAGTGCCTTCTACTTACTATGATTATGGACTTAGAGCAAGAAGGGAGTTCTAAGGCCCCCTAGTCCAGCCCCTCCATCTTTCAGATGAAAAAACTGAAATCCATGAAGATCCAATGACAAAGCTAATATCACCTTGTTGCTTGTCCTTCAATCTCAGAGAGGACCATGGCATCAGGAGGTGCACTTCACTTGCAAGTGAATTAGATTTAAGTGAGGGAAGGCTGTGCAAGGTCACCATCCTCACTTTCTCCTCCTCCAGAGCCATCTGGGCCCAGTGGCCAGATTTAGCCCAGGACACTGGAGATGGCCCAGGATGCAGTGGGAGACCTTGGCCTTTTTAAGCTAGGGTTTTTCCCAGGTCTTAGTTTGACTGAAGCAGCACTTGGTACATATGGGAACTTTCTTTTTGTAATTGATCTAATGGGTTACATGCCTAGCAGTAGAATCTCTGGGTAAGAGTATGGACATTTTATTCACATCATTTGCATCATTCCAAATTGCCTTCTAGAATGTTTGGATGCATTCATAGTCCTACTAACAATATTTTTATGTGCCTGTCTTTTCATCACCCCACCAACCTTGATTAGTCTCATATATTGTCATCTTTGTCAATTTGCTGTATAGAAGCTGAAACCTCAGGATTATTTTCTTTTGCTTTTGAATAAATTTGTTTTTTTATTTTTAGTTTACAACACTCAGTTCCACAAGTTTTTGGGTTCCAAATTTTCTCTCCCTTTCTCTCCTCCCCCCACCCCACCAAGATGGCATGTAATCTAATGTAGGTTCTACATATACCTTCATATTGAACTTATTTACATAGTAGTCCAGTTGTAAAGAAGAATTATAACAAGTGGAATGAATTATGAGAAGGAAGAAATGAAACCAAAAAAGAAGGAAAAAAAAGAGGGAGCAAATAGTTTGCCTCAATCTGTATGCAGACTCCATAATTCTTTCTCTGAATGTGCATAGCTTTTTCCATCGTGAGTCTTTTGGAGCTGTGTTTGAACCTTGCACTGATGAGAGGAGTCAAGTCTATCAAAGTTAGTCCTTACCATCTGTACCATGTATACCATCTGTAATCATGTATAATGAACTCCTGGTTCTGCTCCCCTCACCCAGCATCAGTTCATATAAGTCTTTCCAGGTTGTAATGAAATCTGTCTGCTCCTCATTTCTTATAGCACAATAGTATTCCATTACATTCATATACCACACTTTGTTTAGCCATTCCCCAATTGATGGGCATCTGAGGATTATTTTCACTTACATTTTGCTTATTTTTAGTGATTTGGAATGTTCTTTCATATGGCTGTTAACAGTTTGCCATTTTGCTTTTGAAAATAGTTCGTTCATATCTTTTTAACATCCACATGTAAAGGTAGCATTTGGTTTTGTATAGTTTTGTTGGTTGTTTATATATCTATGTTATCAGATCCTTTTCAGGTATATTTAAAACTGAACAATTTCCCTAGTAGACAGCTCTATTTCCTAATCTAATTGTATTATTTTTGTCCATATGAGAGATTTTCACTTTCATGTAGTCAGTTGTCTTTCTTAATCATCTCTATCCCCTTTTCAGTTTAAAATTTACCTCCCCTCCCACAGTTGTAGCTATAAAGGTGATTTGATTGAAAAAAAATATGGCATGACCTTTATCTATGTCCCTTTCGAGATCATTGTGGTATATGGTATAAGATGTCAGTCTAAACCTAAGTTCTGACAAACTGCTCCCTGTTGGAGAACCCTAGGGTGAAAATACTGCTTTGGTTATTTAAAACTCTATTTATCTCTCTATTGATACACATACACACATATGTGTATTGTGTATATATGTATACACGAACACATATATTATATAAACTTATGGTAGAAAGTAACAAGAATGATAGAATGATGTTATTCTTATCCCAGAGGACAAGGTTCTTGATGTCGCAGAAGAAAAGAAGAGAGAACTCAGTTCTAAAGTACATACTTTGGACAAGAAACGAAAAAAGAAGTTACTTAAATCTTCAGTGACCATGAAAAGAAATATAGAGAATCAATCTGTTTCACTACTGATTTGACAGTATGCTAGATTCAAGAACATGTGTGATCTCTATGTAAATTTGAAAATTTATTGGTATCTTTTGCCTTTGTATCACCTTTATTTCCAAATAGACCTTCTTAGTGAGTCATCCCATCTAATAAAAATTTTAAAATAAAATAATAAAAAATAAAATAAAAATAAATAATAAAATAAAAATAAATATGAGGCTGGGTGTCACATTGACAATTTCTGAGTTTATATGCAATGTCACATACTCCTATTGTTCTTCACCTCTCCAATGAAGGGAGTAAAGTGCATTTTATAGTCTCTTATTACAGGTCAAGATTATTCATCACAATTAAACAGTGTTCAGCTTTGTTCTGTTTTATTACTGTTCCTTTCCCCATTTCCATTGCTTAGGCTCTGTATACATTATTTTCTTAGTTCTGTGTGCTTCACTCTGTACCAGTACAAGACTTACCATGCTTCCCTGAACTCTTTGTATCCGTTGACATAGATGTTCTCTTGAAGGAGTTTTGAGAATCTAGCTTCCTTGATTAACAGTTCAACAATAAGCATTGTAAGACTCCCATTATGTGTAAGCCACTGTGACAAGTGCTTCACATTCAAAAACAAAAATGGCAAAGAATGCCTGTCTTCAAGGAACTCACAGTTCATATCAAGATATCAATAGAGGAGAAAGGGAATACTGTCAACAAAGGGGGCTCAAGAAAAGATTCCCATAGGAAGTGGCCCATGAGATAAGCCTAAAAGGAAGTTAAGTTTTGGGGAAGGGAACATCAGTATGTCAAAATGTCAAAAACTATAGAGAGGATGAGTAAATGACAAGAGGCCAGAAGTAAAAGAACATTGATTAAAATGGGGGACAATATGTACATATACTAAATACTATATACATGTACATACCACACACACACACACACATATATATATATATATATATATATATATATTTAAATTTAACATAGGATTTTGAATACATTATCTCATTTGATATTCATAGCAATCCTGTAAGGTAAATACTACATGTATTATTTCATCTGTCTTTTACAGATGGGGAAACCAAGGCTGAGAGAGTTGAAAAGATTTGCCCCAAATGACACAGCTAGTGAGCACACAAAGTAGTATCCAAACCCACATCTTCCTGATGCCAAGTCCAATGCTTTATCCTCTATACAACAGTTCCTCTCCTAGACAGAAAGTTTTAGTCAAGTGGTGTGTTTGGAAGCCAAATTTCAAGGGGTCAAGAACTGAGTGGGAAGTGAAGAAATGGTGGCAAAGAATGCCAATAACTTTTCCTAAGAGTTTGGCTATGAAAGAAAGGAGAGCTGAAGGAAAAAAATATAAATTTTCTTTCACTGTACCCATGATTTTTTTTTGATATAAAGAAAAGAGGTCAAGGAAACACCCATGCTGCCTGAAAATGACTCTGCTACTTATAGGCTATACAATGACTATCCATGACACCTCTCTGCCAGAGTTGTAGTGAAAATCCAATAAGATTATAGATGGAAAGTGCTAAGCAAACCTTAAAGGACCAGACAGATGATTGATTAGCTATGATTATTAGCTAATATTACATAAGTAGGCAGCAATGAAGAAATCAGCAAATAAGAGAGAGTCAAAAAGGGATGAGTAAAGGAGCCAACTCTCAGAGGATATGGGAGGGCATAGGCAGAAGCTTATCCCCAGGGCAAAAACATAGTGGGTGGACTTGGTAAGAAGATCTCTTCTTCATTAGTGCCTGGAGCACATGAAGGGAAAATGAGAAACTTTTAAAGGAATTCTCATATGCAGAAGAAGGGCAAAGAAGGAAATCATGATATATAACCTTTGTTTTCTCAGTTGAGTAAAGGAAAGACCCCCTGCTAAGAGAGAGAGTAGAGGCCATGATGTAGAAGGTTTAAAGAAATAATCTGATAGGATCATAGATCTGGAAAGGACCTTAGAGTCCACCCTCTTCATTTTACATATAAGAAACTTGAGCTGGGGGCGGAGCCAAAATGGAGGCTGGAAAGCAGGGAATTGCATGAGCTCCCCCGCCAGGTCACTCCAAAAACCTATAAAAATTGGCTCTGAACAAATTCTAGAGCTGCAGAACCTAGGAAATAACAGAGGGAAGCAGGCCTCCAGCCCAGGAAAGCCTAGATGGTCGTGGGGAAGGGTCTATCCCATGGAGCTGGGAGCGGAGGGGAGCAGAGCCCAGCATGGGCTGTGCCCCAACCAACCAAACCGGGAGCCAGGTAACAGGCTCCAGCACTCTGAATCAGTGAGATGTGGCAGTTACCAGACTTCTCAACCCACAAACACCAAAGACAACAGAGAAGGTTAGTGGGAAAAGCTGTGGGGACAGAGTGAAAGGAGTTCACAGTTTAGCCACTGCCCCTGGGGCAGCAGAGGTGGTGCAGCTCTGAGGACAGAACTACAACTGCAGTTGCTTCCAGCCCCAGGCCCACCTCATGGAAGGAATTAAGTGGCAGATCAGAGCAGGAGTGCAGAGCCTGCTTAAGATCTGAGTCCAATACGGGTTGGCGGTTCTTGGGGGAGGAGGAGCACTGGTGAGGCAGAGCTGGCTGTATAGAAATAGCTCTGAAAACAACAGTGCATCCCCTCAAGCTTGGGACAAAGTACTCTTTACTCTACAAGGAGTCATACTCCAATGAAAAACTCAAGAGTCAAGTAGTTGACTGGGAACATGAACAGGCAGCGAAAACGGACTCAGATTCAGACTCAGACTTTGGAATCTTTCTTTGGTAACAAAGAATACCAAAATGTACAGTCAGAAGAAGTTAACAAAGTCAAAGAGCCTACATCAAAATCTCCAAGAAAAACATGAAGTGGTCTCAGGCCATGGAAGAAGGCAAAAAAGATTTGGAAAAGCAAGTTAGAGAAGTAGAGGAAAAATTGGGAAGAGAAATGAGAGTGATGCGAGAAAACCATGAAAAACAAATCAATGACTTGCTAAAGGAGACCCAAAAAATACTGAAGAAAATAACACCTTAAAAAATAGACTAACTTAAATGGCAAAAGAGCTCCAGAAAGCCAATGAGGAGAAGAATGCCTTGAAAGGCAGAATTAGCCAAATGGAAAAGGAGGTCCAAAAGACCACTGAAGAAAATACTACCTTAAAAATTAAATTGGAGCAAGTGGAAGCTGGTGACTTTATGAGAAATCAAGATATTATAAAATAGAACCAAAGGAATGAAAAAAATGGAAGACTATGTGAAATATCTCATTGGAAAAACCACTGACCTGGAAAATAGATCCAGGAGAGATAATTTAAAAATTATTGGACTACCTGAAAGCCATGATCAAAAAAAGAGCTTAGATATCATCTTTGAAGAAATTATCAAGGAGAACTGCCCTGATATTCTAGAGCCAGAGGGTAAAATAGAAATTGAAAGAATCCACCCATCACCTCTTGAAAAAGATCCCAAAAAGAAGATTCCTAGGAATAGTGTTGCCAAATTCCTGAGCTTCCAGATCAAGGAGAAAATACTGAAGCAGCCAGAAAGAAATAATTTAAGTATTGTGGAAATACAATCAGAATAATACAAGATCTAGCAGCTTCTACATTAAGGGATTGAAGGGCTTGGAATATGATATTCTGGAGGTCAATGAGCTAGGATTAAAACCAAGAATCACCTACCCAGAAAAACTGAGTTTAATGCTCCAAGGCAAAATATGGATTTTCAATAAAATAGAGGATTTTCCAGCTTTCTCAGTGAAAAGACCAGAACTAAATAGAAAATATGACTTTCAAACACAAGAATCAAGAGAAGCATGAAAAAGGTAAACAAGAAAGAGAAATCATAAGGGACTTACTAAAGCTGAACTGCTTTGTTTACATTCCTACATGGAAAGATGATGTGTATAATTCATGAGACCTCAGTATGAAGAGAATATATATATATATATAACATATATATACATATATATGTATATATACATATATACGTATATATACATATATGTGTGTGTGTTTGTATAGACAGAGGGCACAGGGTGAGTTAAATATGAAGGGATGATATAAAAGAAATCAAATTAAGGGATGAGAGAAGAATATTTTGAGAGAGGGAGAAAGGGAGAGATAGAATGCGGTAAATTATCTCGCATAAAAGTGGCAAGAAAAAGCAGTTCTGCTGGGAGGGAAGAGGGGGCAGGTGAGGGGGAATGAGTGAATCTTGCTCTCATCAGATTTGACCTGAGGAGGGAATAACACACACACTCAGTTGGGTATCTTACCCCACAGGAAAGAAGGAGGAAGGAAATAATAAAGGGGGGACAATAGAAGGGAGGGCAGATAGGAGGAAAAGGTAATCAAAGGCAAACACTTTTGAAAAGGAACAGGGTCAATGGAGAAAACTGGATAAAGGGGGATAGGATAGGAAGGAGCAAAATATAATTAGTCTTTCACAACACGAGTATTGTAGAAGGGTTTTGCATAATGATACACATGTGGCCTATGTTCAATTGCTTGCTTTCTTAGGGAGGGTGGGTGGGGAGAGAAGAGGGGAGAGAATTTGGAACTCAAAGTTTTAAAAGCAGATGTTCAAAAAAAAGTTTTTGCATGCGACTAGGAAATAAGATATACAGGCAATGGGGCATAAAAATCTATCTTGCCCTATAAGAAAGTAAGGGTGGGGATGGGGGGGAGTGGGGTGTCAGAAGGGAGGGTCAACTGGGAATGGGGAAATCAGAATATATGCCATGATGAGTGGGAGGAGGGTAGAAATGGGGAGAAAATTTGTAATTCAAATTCTTGTGAAAATTAATGCTGAAAACTAAAAATATTAAATAAATAAATAATGGTTAAAAAAAAAAGAAACTTAACCCTGGGGAGGTTATAACTCATCTAAGTTCACACAGATGATAAACATTAGAAATAGAATATGACCCCCAGTTTCTCTTACTCCAGAGTGAGCATGCTTTTTGGAAAAATGAGTTTTTATTGATGTCTTCTGTTTTTCTTTTGTCATCATAGTTATCCCCAGTATCTGTTCCCTCCCAGAGAGCCTATCGATATAACAAATAGTATTTCTTAAAGACAAAAAAAATTCTTTCATAAGAGTATGCTATGCAAGATATATAACTATATATGTGTATATGCATGTATGCATATATGTGCATGTGTGTATATACACATGTGTGTACACACATATACACATACATACATGTGAAACATATTCATATATATATATACATATATATGAAACAGCCATTCCCTAATAGATAAGTGGTTAAAGGAACAGGCAGTTCTCCGAAGAATTTCAAAGTATTTACAACTACACGAAAGAAGCTCCAAATCATAAATAATGAGACTGAAGTTGTACCTTACACCCTGCAAATTGGCAAAAGTAACAAAAAAATGACAGTATTCAACTTTGGAAGGGTCGTAGAATGATAGGTATACTAATACATTTTTCATGGCACTGTAAAATGTTGAAATATCACCATTTTGGAAAGCAATTTGGAATTATGCAAATAAAATTTAGTTTATGAACTAAAATCTCCATACCCTTTGAACCAGAGACTCCTTTACTGGACTTATATATCCCAAAGAAATATATGTTGTATTATATGTGTATGTGTACATACACACATTACATAACAAAATATTATTTTATATTTTATATATATATATATTCTTGTGTTATATATGATAATAATGATGTTGAGGCTTTTGGAGGGTGTACTAATAATTGGAGGAAGCAAAGAAGGCCTCTTCAAGGAGGTGGTTCTTGGGCTGAGCTTTATAGGGAGCTGATTCCAAGAGGCCAAGGGCAGGAAAAAGAACACTCTAGGAGAAGGAAAACAGTCAATGCCAATATGAATAACTAGTAAATGTCAGGTTTGGAATCACCAGCAAACGCTTCATGAAGAAAGTAGGACTTGATTGGGGTCTTGAAGAACGAGTGGGAGATGGATAGATGGAGAAGTGAGGGGAGCTCCTTCAAGGACATGCACCTCACATAAAAGGTCATGTTGTAATGCTTAGTGTCTTTCACCTTAGTTAACATGAAGTGGCTCTCCGGTGCCTGGTGCCACTATAAGTGTTGTGGGGAAGGAAAAGTCCCCACCCTAGAGGATCTTACGCTCTACAATAGAAATATTAACCTATATGGCGGCTTTGGCTTTGAACATTCATATTCCATGTGCCATGGGATCAATACACCTTCAAATACGTCCCTATTCACTAGGGTATTATCTCCCCATACTTCTTTGTCCCTGCCTCTGTTTGTCAACTTTACGATCCTTTTATTGCCAGGAAAAGCCTTGGGAAGCTACGAACAGAAGGAGGGATTATAAAAGGATTTTTTTTATTAAAGCATGCTTTCTTCAGGACAACAGAAGCACAATACCTTGGCTTTCTGCTGCTGAAAAGATGTGTTTTCTTTTTAATTAGAGCACTGCTCCATTCCATTAGTGTGGGACAAGTGCAGCCACACAATTGAGTTGCCAAGCCAAAGGGAAAAAGATGCATTCTTTTCCGTTCTCCCTCTGAGCTGATGGTTACTAAAAGCAGCCCTGGAAAAGAGAATCCATGTAACAAATAATAATAATAATAACAGAGATCATGATAATCATAGTACTAACTCTCATTTACATAGCAATTTATACTGTCTTTCCTTCATAGCAACCCTGTGAGGTGTATAATGCGAGTATCTTGAAAAGCCCCTCTTTTCAGAGAAACTGTGAGTTTGCTCAAGGTGATATGGCTTTTAAGCATTAGAGCCAAGACTCAAATAGAGGTTGCATGATGACTTAGGCCAGGGCTTTTTCTGTCATACCACAATGCATCTCTATCATATATGAGGGGAGCGATTCAAGTGAAAGACAACAATAGACCATAATAATGATAATATTAATACCTAGCATTTATATTGTGCTTAAAGGTTTACAAAGCACTTTCCTTATATATCTCCTTTGATTTTCACAACAAACTTGATGAGGCAATTGCTTTTCTTGTGCCCATTTTACAGCTAAGGAAACTGAAGCAGGTAGAGGTTGAGTGGCTTGCCCTGAGTGACACAGCCAGTAAGTGTCTGAAGGCAGGATTTGAAACTAGATCTTCCCAACTTCATGTTAAGCATTCTATCCACTATGCCATCTAGCTTCCAATAATATAGTATTGGAAGAAGCCTGTGTCATGAAGGAATTAACCAAGCACAGGACCCTACTCAAATTCCCACATAAGACCATAAGTTAGAATTAGCAAGGACCTTCCGGGCCATCTATTCTAACCCCTCCATTTTTTTTCCACTGAGGAAACCGAACCACAGAGATGGAGTGACTTGTCTACAGTTAAACAGGTAGTGAAAGAGGCAAAATTTTAACCCAGTAACCTGGACTACGGGATCATAGGTTTAGAAATGAAAAGGACCACTGGCCACTGAAAAGGTCACTGAATCTACCTTCCTTATTTTCCAGACCAGAAAACCGAGTGCTGAAGATGTTAAGTGATCTGCCCAGGGTCACACAGTTAATACATGTCTAAGGTGGGATTTGAGCCCAGGGCTTCCTGACCCTAAGTCAAAGTGTCCTCCTCCCTACACCATGTTGATTGCCCTCTTTCCATTACCTCCATATGATCTCCTACTCAGGTCTGATTGTTTCAGTATATGGGATAGAAAAGCTGCCTTGCTTATCAAGATCTTTCCTTATTATTAGTGCTTGGCATCTGTTTTTCTGTTTGCTTTGCTTTACTTCTTCAGTTCCAGCAGGTATCCTGGTGCCAGATGACTGTTTGCCTGGACTTTGGACTTCTACCTTTCTCTGCCCTCTGGTATTTGCGTTCTCTGGCTTCTTGTCTGTGTACCTGGCTTCTGATCTGCTGCCTGCACGAACTCATTCAGCTTGCCTTAATTCTGGTTTGCCTATCTGCTCTGACTCTCGACATTGCTCAACCCTTTAGTGCCCTCTTCCACACTGCCCATCTGCTTCTAACCTCTGGCTCTACCTTGACAAGCAACAGCTTCTAGGCCCTGTCTTGTACCTGGCCTGTACCCTTTCCTCCCTCATATCTTTCACTTCTGCACACAGTTTCCCTCATCTTTAATTCTTTCCTGACAATGGCCACCTGGAGGTCTAGTGCTTAGGATCCAGGGCTGTTCATACCCAATCAGTTGCCAGGACTCAAAAATATTTTGCACATCTGTCCTCTCCATTCTCCATTACTCTTGGCATGCCATAGGCCTTCATTGCCACACCCCAGAATTTCTTATAAGAGTCTCCAAGCAGGTCTCCTCACCTATGCTTTTTCTCTTTCTCCAATTTCTCCAATACACAGACATGGTGATATCTATCATACTCTGCTAAAAACAAGAACAACCAAAAAACCCAAACCAAAAACCCTTCAATGGCTCCTTTTTGAAAGATGAATAAAGTTCACACGCCTTAGGAGAGATATTATTAGCAATTTTGGTGTTCATGCAACTATTACAATATATTCCTAGGACAAATAGCATGAAAGAGGCCCACAAATCAATTTTTAACATAAAATTTTGTGGGAGGTGGAGGGAAGGGGAAGAGAGAGATTTTGGGATAATAGCTCCTGTGGTAGAAAGTCAGAGATGCAGGACACTGAGATGCCATTTCTGGGGAGACTGCCATCAGGGGAGGGAGTAAGAGGGGACAAGGTAGGGGATGAGCTCACCTAAAGTATGGCAGCTGGAGAGGAGAGTGAAGGAGCTGAAGATGTGTGGTACCCTGGTAATTTCCTCTTTAGTCAATTACTCTTGTAAACTTAGGTGCTAAATCAGTCATTTCTACCTATTGGAGTATAAGTGCTACCTCTAAATTTTGGTGCCTTGGGGCAAAACCCTGGTAAAACAGTAAGGCAATAAACACAGCATCATCGATAATCGTGAATATGCCAATGTAGTACTGTATCGCAAAGTATGAGTGACTCTCCATAAAGAAGGTAAAAGAAGTATAACATTTATTCAGACACCAGAAAACCACATCCCATAACCAAATGTTCAGTTCCCACAGATAGTCAGCCCACTTTATCATAACAGCAAAGAACTTAAAACACTATATCACAGCCTGGAGCCTCACCATCCCAAAACCTCTCTGACCCCCTGCTGCTGGGGTCTTCCCCAAAACAAACCCACAGTACAGCTAAGTCAGCCCGTTCAGTTCTAATAATCATGAGAGCAGCCATTAGCAGCCATAACTGCTCTCTCTCAGCATTTCCTGTAACATAGCTTCCTTTTCCTGTCAGGAAGCTCTTCCCACCATGCAACTTAGGCTTCCTGTGATGTAAGCAGGTCACATGGCCTATTAATGGGTGGGAAAGATCTTCAAATCTAATTGCTACTACACCTGGTTACTCTAGGCAAGTTTTGGCTTTTTTTCTTAGGCTGGCATTAAAGGTCCTTCACAATCTGTTTTTGCAAACTCACCTTGTGCTCTCTTTTCTTTACATACTCTGTGTTCTCTAAGCCATTCTACTGTCTCCCTCTAAATACACTCTGCAATTTTGCACATTCCTTTCCACCTATTATTCTCTATACCTAAAATTTTATCCACTCATCCTCCAACTCAAATATTGCCTCCTTTATGAAACCTTCCCTTCCTTGATCTCTGTAGTTGGCAATTACCTTTCCCCACTAGAACCTTCTGTGCACTCCCATGCACTTCTCTTACGCACTTATTATGGGCAATTTTGCATTACAGCAACCCACATTCCTATAGTGCATTATAGGTTTATAAAGAGCATTTTTCCCAATAGCCCCTTAAATTGATACTGTTATATCCCAATTCAACAGATGAGGAATTTGAGGCCTGGGGAGGTGAAAAGATTTATTCAACGTTACACAGATAATAATCATAATAATAATTGTCATCATTATTATTATCTTCAAGGAGATCTTGTCACCAACACTTTTTCCCTTTCCAATTCCTCCAGTAAAGTAGGACACTAATTCTGGTACCTTAACTTCAAACCTATTACTTCTACTACTATACCATACTCAGTATGTATCAAATCTATAACATTGTCAGCTTCCTAAGGACAAGGTCTGGCTCTCATCTGAGCTTTTTAACTTCTCCAGAACAGAGCACAGTATTCTGCCTTTGGTAAGAACTTCATATATGTGTATTGAGTGAATGAATAAAGAGATATGTTAACCATTCATTTCTTGGCTTTTGCGCAACCAGGATGAGAGAGCATTAGGGCTTGATGCAGAAAGTACACAGACTAGACTATGGGTGGAAGATTTCCTTTCCAGGGTGCATTGAGTAAAGAACAACATATTTGATAGTAATCTTCAAGTCAAACAGACCAACTGAATTATTGTGCAGTCACACTTCCTTTGTATTTTAGAGCCTCAGTTGGACTTTGGAAAGGGTCATTTCAATGTTATGGTATGGTTCAAAGCAGCTTGCAAAGGCTGAGATTAGTGAAGGAGATGTGGAAAAGCATGTACAAACAAATATAAACAGGTGGGTGGGTTTTTTATTAGTAATTTTGGCAGAATAAGAAGGGGATATATGTATATATATATACACATGCACATACATATATATGTATGTATGTGTATACATACATATACACACACACATATGTATATCTATCTATCTATCTATCTATCTATATGTACACATATATTGATAAATAGATAGCCTGTCCACCCAACTAGACTTTGAGAGACTCTGGGCTATTTTCAAAATCAAACTCCACTTAAAGGAAGAAAATTCACCAACACTGAGGATATCCAAAAGCAAGTACCCTGAGTTCTGAAAGAGATTTTCAAAGAGGGATTCCCAAAATATTTTGGCAACTGGAATAAGTGAATAGCCTCCTGAGGTGAGTACTTTGAGGAAGACATGACTCCATTGATGGCTTAAGTTCTGGCTGGTTTATTTAAAAAAAAATCACTGAGGTTACTTTAGAGTTGTACCTTTTGTTAGCAATGAGTAATAGAGACAGACTGGTATAGAAGATAGAGAGCTGACCTAGTCAGGAAGACCACAGTTCAAGTCTTGCCTCTGAAACATACTGGCTGGCTGACTGTACAATAGGGTTCAAGGTAGTTCTAAGTCAGTCAAAGACTATAAATTGCAGAGAAGGTGCTGACTCGTTTGGCTGTCATTGGTAAGAGGGAGTTTCCTCGCCAGGGAATTCCCTAGGCCAATCAAATCACAGATCCAATCCTTAGCCTGATTTGAGCAATGAGTAATTGGAGAACTATATAATGTATGCACATGATCCCATTGCTGCCTGAAGAGTTAATTCTTATTAGCATATGAAAGCAGAGAAGGGAGCCAAAAATTTAGCCTTCTAATGGAACAGAGCCCTCCATGTACATATGTGGGAGGACCAGAAGAATGACTCGGGGGAGAGAACAGAGATTTGTGTATTTCCCAGATCTCAGAGTAACCAATTTTGCCCTTCCTCTAAGAAACTATTTTGTTTCTAGGCTCTGATGAAATATAATGTTCCATTGACTGCTAAAAATGAGTAGGGAAGAACATTGGATCTCCCTTTCTCAAACCATTTCACTGAGGCTGTTAAATGAAAACTACATAGGAAAACCTGTCATTTCCCAGTTCAGTCATGTCTCTAGTAGAGAGAGGGTTTGGTTTTACATCAGGTTAACTCATTCAGGGCCTAAGAGAGAAGCAAATAAAAAAAATACATTTTTCAGAAACTAGAAGATTTGGCTAACACATGTTGAGGTTGTGTTTAGTTTCTGTCTCATTTGCTTTGTTTCCCTGCCTCGTAAAGCTTGTATATTTGTTCCTATTTTCCTTAGGAAAAGAGCTACCCCTGGAAGACGGAGATGACCATGTTTCTCACTTCCATTAGAAGGTAAGCTCACAGAGGGCAGGCACTTGTTCTTTAAATTTGTAACCACCTCCCTCCCCTTCCCTGATGACCCCTCCCCCAACCTCTGCTGTAGCACAGTGCCTGGCACGAAATAGATGCTTAATAAATGCTTGCTTATTGATTGGTTGAATGACTAAAAGGCATATCAGCAAAAGAAAGCTACATGAACAAATAATTGTGAATTGACACTACTTTCAAAATCAGACTTTTATACCAACACAGTCGTGTTCTGTGTATTGATACCTCCCTGAACCTGCTATGCCCCTTTTCATTTTCTCAAAATGGATCAGATTCTTCTGAGATCATGGTGTTCCATGATTCACAGCCTAAGAGCATCACTGGCAGTGTCCTGGTGTTAAAAAGGTGGGCTTTTGTGTCAAGGAAGCAGCCGTGTGGAACCATTGGAAGCTTTATACAAATTCCAAGTTGTGGTACAGCCTGATGACCCAGGCCATTGTTCAAATGTAGTGCTTATCCGAGATATCATAGGATCATGGATCTAGAGCTGGAGAAGACCTCAGAGGCTTCTAGTCCGACCCTCTCATTTTTGTATAAGGAAGCTGTAGCCATGGAGGGCACTTAAGTGACTAACCCAAGATCACACCAGTGGTAAATGTGTGAGGTGGGATTAGAACACAGGTCCCTGTGACTCCAAAGCCTGTGCTCCTTCCACTGTACCATTTAATCTCTACCAAAATCAAAATAAACAAAGAAAAAATCCTAGACTGAAGCATGGATCATTTAATTGAATCTAGTAAAGGGCATGGTTTCAACTCCTCTTCAGATGGGTTTTTTTTCACCCTAGGATGTGACTGATGAAATCCTCTGCTGGCAACCACAGGCAACTGTTTTCCCTCTGCCTGCTTTTTTTTTAAAATCTGGGAACCTAGACTTTTCCTGGCTCACTGTGATAAGAGAAGTGTCTAGAGAGGCATGCAGGGAAGGCTCAAGGTGAGGCAACTTAACAGTTTACAAAATGCCTTCCTCACTACAAGCCTGGGAAGTATCAGCTTCCCTGAGCGTTCTCTGGGCCTCCGGGTGGGAGGATCAGCTGATGTCCTCTTTGAGCTGTTGGCAGAAGGTGCTGCCTTCCTGCCCTCCCAGCTTCACTGCCCTGCCTCCCTGTTTGTGGTAACAATGTTGAGAATGGGTTATGGTTTCTCCAAATTAGGGAAAATGCTTGGTAAAACAGTATCTTGAAAAACCAAATTGTAAGGGAAGCCTAGAGCTTTTTCTCTACAGCTATTTGAAGCTATAGCAGTCAGAGAGGAGGAATAAAGTTTTCCTTAAAAAAAGAAATCTCTCCTTGTCTCTGTCTCTGTTTCTGTCTTTTTATATCTCTTTGAAACTATAACAGAGACAATAGGCATGCAGTTTTCTTTCAAAAAAGAGAGAGATCTCGCCTTGTCTGTTTCTGCATCTCCCCCCGCCTCCACCTCCTTCTCCTTCTGTTTCTCTCTATCTCTGACTCTTGACTGTTTCTCTATGTCTCTCTATCTCTCTTTTTCCTGTGTCTCTGACTCTCCCCTCCCTCTCTCTCCCCCTCTCTCTGCCCCCCTCTCTGTTTCTCTCTGGCTCCCTCTGTCTCTCTGTCTCTCTCTCTGTCTCTCTCCCTCCCTCTCAATCTCTCTGTGTCTGATGTCTACCCTCTCTCTGTCTTCCCCTCTCTCTGCCTCCCTCTGACTCTCTCTGGCTCCCTCTGTCTCTGTCTCCCCCTCTGTCTCTTTCCCTCTCTTTCCATTTCTCTGTGTCTGATGTCTACCTGTCTGCCTTTCCTCTCTCTCTCCTCTTTTTTTCTGGCTTCCTGTCTCTCTGGCTCCCTCTCTGTCGCTTTCCCTTTCTTTCCATCTCTCTGTGTCTTTGTGTCTGAGGTCTGTCTGTCTGTCTCTCCTCTCTCTCTCTCTCTCTCTCTCTCTCTCTCTCTCTCTCTCTCTCTCTCTCTCTCTCCCCCCTTTTCTGACTCCCTCCCCCCTCACATTATCTTACACAGCAGATGTTAGAAGATGGTTCTATTCCATATGCTGGGGTAAGCAGTCTTTAAAGCTTCTAGAGAGATTTACCTTGTACAACTGACAAGTGTCAGGGAAATGTGGGAGAAAAGCTCTAAATCTAGATCCCATACATGTATGTGTGGGTGGGGAGTATGCCAGGAGGGTGTATGTTGGGGGGTGGGGGGAGACTGAGTGTTAAAGAAAGTTGGTAAAAATAGTCACAGGGAGAGCATCTTAGTAAAATAAGACCTGTTAAACCAGGCCAAGAGCAGCGAGACCCGACTTTTTCTTATGGGATACAGTGATAAAGAAATTACATAGTTATTTGAGAGGAACATAAATAAAGATTAATAGGTTAATGAGTTATTTTCCTTTCATTACTACACTATTGTACTTTATTATAATTGCTTTGCACTCATTTAATTAAATTTGAACTGGGGCCAACACAAGATAATTTGTTTTCCCTGTACTAAACAATGAGTATGCAGATTGGAAGTACTGAAGCAGTAATCAGCCCTCTGTTTGCAACACTTTTCTACTCTGAGCAGACATTATAATTGATAATTCGATTGTTGCAGCACTCTGTGCAATATATTTTAAAGCAACATTAACATAATGGAAATTATGTTGTGAGCTTAATCTGAGCTTTTCGCTGGGCAACTATCTGCAGCCTCTTCTGGGTAACAAACGAGGGTCTCATAGAAACAATTCCCACCACTTTGGTAGGAGGAATTTTATTTTTTTTTTAGAAGTGCACTTTTCTACCTTGTCTAGCCACGCTCTTCTAGCCTCACTAGGCCAAGAAGAAAGAAGGAGATAAGATCTACTAAAAACAAAACAAAACAAAAGAATCAAAAGCCAAAACCAAACCAAAACATCACCCCGGAGAGTATTCCTAGATTTAGAGAGCAGTTCTTGATGGTGGCTTTAGAGAACAGGTATGAATCTTTCCCCCACATATCTAAATGAGAAATTAGTCAAGGGGATCAGTAGAGGCAGCAACAACCGACCATGCCCACTTACATACTATTGCTGGCAAATGTAGCGGCCTGACCCTTGAGGTTATGTGGGGATATCAGTTGTTCTTTGTAAACAAGGAGAGCCAATAGCTCATTGCTATTTTGTTGCTTCATTAAAAATCCATTCTTCCTTTGGTACAGTAACCATCATTATCCATATCCCCAAGACCTTAGTGATGATGATAGCATGCATTTACATAACACTTATTATGTGGCTTGCCCAGGGTCACGTAGCTAGTAAAGTGTCTGAGTTCACATTTGAACTCAGGTCTTCCTAACTTCAGGCCTTGTGCCCTCTCCCTGAGCTACTCCCATTGTTGTCTATTACCCTAGGGTTTTCTCTCCAAACCTGGTCTCAGAGCAGAGCTGAAGGTTATATATTTGACCACAGTTCTGAGAACTTGGCCACAGGTGGGGAGAAGGAAAAAAAAAAGCCAATGCTTAGGTGACATATGTTGAGTTGGCTAAACTTAGTAAATATTTATTTCTGTGTTTGTTTTATGAGGGGAAAAGCACCTGCCAGGGGCTGGAAGAGTCTTTGTATTTTTCTTGGAAAGGGGAGGAGTTGACTGAGATTTCTTGGTTTTGAAGCAAACTGCTGAGATTGTGGTTGTATTATGAAAGTCCGGCTTCTTTGGAGAGAGTGGCATAGCCATTTTTCTTGTACTTCTCCAGTGTATGTTGGCATACAGACTAGTTAATTTACCTTGTGCATTTTCTGGGGCCATGTGTATGGCTGAAAATGAAAAGCAATGCCCCTCTCCCCCTCAAAATAAAAAAGGACTTTATTCATTTTTGTCCTTTGTAAGATTTCTGAGAAAGCAGATTGGCCCTAGCAAAGTGCTAGTATTCTCCAGTGAACTCTTGAGTGTAATAATGCTACATCTGGTGCTGATAGGCTTTTATTCCCTCCCCACTGTTTCCTGATTTGGTTTGGAAGGAGCCTGTTTTACTCTAACCACTTGTCATGAGATGGAGTTCTGTTACCTTCCCCTATCCTTTTAAAATGTTTCTAAAGGGTCTGGAGAGGAATGAATTTCAGTTTTTCAGTTCCCTTCCTCCACTCAATCCCCCACCCCATTCTCTCTTTAAAGAAACTTCCACCTTTTGACTGAATAGCGTGTATTCCCTCATGTTCCCAGATGCTGAGTTTAAATGGAAAGCTCTGTAGTTGGGGTACTTACAGCACACAGACACCATCTCTGATTCTTGCATCAGACCACTGCTAGCTCTCTGCCTCCAGAGGGGATATCTCTAAGGCAACCTGGTCCTCAATAAGGAAGTAAGGGCAGACTCTGGGGCACAGATGCACACTGATCCCAGTGGTCCTAGCTCTTAGGTACACAGGCAGTCTGGGTACACTTGGTGAGATCTTTTCCACAGAACCTTCTTTCGTAACACTCATCTCTGCCTTTCCAGATTGGCTCTGTTTTCATTCTATTTTAACTCATACCTGTTGATATTTGTTTACATTGTCTAGTTTTTTATTATATAATTATATTATATTATATACATATATAATATATTATTGTTCTCTCATGGCTTCATGTTTGCACCTCATGTCACCAACTAGAGTCTAGACTATAAACTCCTTGAGGACAGAGCTCTTGCTCGTACATGTTTTTCTATAAGCTTCATAATGCCTTATACTGGACTGGCTTTATACTGCTTTGTTCAGGTGTTTTGTTATGTACAACTCTTTGTGACCCCATTTGGGGTTTTCTTGGCAAAGATACTGGAGTGGTCTTCCATTTCCTTCTCCAGTTCATTTCATTTTACAGATGAGGAAACTGAGACAAATGAGGTTAAGTGACTTGCTCAGGGTCACATAGCTAGTAAGTATCTAAGGCTGGATTTGAACTCAACTCTTCCAGAATCTAGGCCCAGCACTCTATCTACTCTGCCATCTAGCTTCACACTGCTAGTTGACTGGAGTTAAATATAGCTCCAACCTACCTCTTTTTTAGCGGATGCGTTAATTTTACTTTATTTTCAAGACCTGGAGTATAGGGGATACCCCTAGTTTCTACTGGGAGCCTTTAGAATCATAGGGAGAAAAACAGGAATGAAAATTTACTAGTAACTATGCTGTAGTGACAAGATGATGGGCCAGTCAGTTACTTCTTACAAATGCTTACCAAATTTGTATAGGACACCAAACTGGGAGGGGTAGCTAACAAGATTGATGATAAGAGTTAATACCACCCCCCAAAACCATTGTTGGAACAATTCTAATAAAGTGAAATTTAATAGCTATAAGTGTGAAGTCTGGCGCTTGGGTTCAACAAATTAACTTTACATATTCAGGATGGAGGAGGCATTACCATATAAAAATTCATCCGAAAGTGGTCAGAGGATTTTAGTGGACTGCAGACTCAATCTGAGTCAGTCATATATTACAACAGAAAGTTAATCCAATCTTCTGCTGCAATGAGATGTATGGTGTCTAGGATTAGAGAGGTTATAGCTCTGGTCAAGCTATCCTTGAAGTATTGTGCTCAATGCTTAGAGCTACATTTCATGAAAAGCATTGATAAGTTGCAGAATTGCTGCCAAGATGAGGATAGACTTTAAAACCATGCCACATGAGAATGGAGCCGTGGATATTTAGCCAAGAAAAACAAGTTTTAGGATTGGGATGGGGATGGGGGTGGGGAATTATAGGTGTCTTCAAGTATTTGAAAGGTTGATATGTGAAAGAGGAATTAGATTTTATTCTGCTTGGCCCTAGTGGGCAGAAGTAGGAGTAATGTGTCTAGGTGGCAAGGAGTAAGAAGTTACTTCCAAATATTTAGAGCTATCCAATAATGGAATGGGATGGCTTGGAAATCAGGAGGTCTCACCTCCCTGGAAGTCTTCAAGCAAAGGCTGGAAGACCACTCAGGTGTGATGTGGGAAGGGGATCCTTCTTCGTGTGGGTTGGATGACATGGCCTTCCAGCTCAGAAATGCCATCATTTTGGTCAAGGACATGTCAGAGGATACAAAGATATTGAGAATATTGAAGCTCCATCCTTCTAATATCATGTAGGAAATGAACCCAGCAATAATCAGGTGAGTGTTTTTTATGATCTTTGGCTATTTCTAAAGTGCTTTGCAATCAGTAAGTACTTCCTTTTTGCTTGGTGTATCTGCAACAGCTGTTTTGCTGGTATCTAATTGTAAACCTTCTTCAAGTCAGTCTTGCAACTAGATTTTGCAAATGCTCCCTTCTGGACTTGCTAATATCATCAGAAATCCATACTCCCAACACAGCCATCTGCTTAGTCATACATGCTCATTCGTCAGCCATGATGATAATTGGTGAGGTAGGTCGTCAGTATCATCTTCATTTTGGAGTGGGAAAAACTAATGGCATTTTAGTCTCTGCTGGGCATAGCATTGGAAGGCTTCTAGATTTGTTACATTATTTGTGGGTAATCAATCAATAAACCAATAAACAATCAATCAACAAAGCATTTATTAAGTGCTTATTATATGCTAGGCACTGGAGATACAAAAAACATCCTGTCCTCAAGGAACTTACACTTTTTTGGGGAGAGACAACATTGATACACATACATAATAAATACAAGATACTTTGTTGAAAGAGGCATTAGCAGCTAGAGGAAGATCAGGAAGGTATCATGCAAAACATAGATGGGGATCTGAAGTTTCCATTAGGTTCAGAAGTAGGGGACAGATCTGGGAGGTCAAATTCAAGAGAGTTGAGTTCTAGAAGAACCTGGACCTCAGAACTTATAAGCCATCAGTGTACCTTTCATTGAGAACTCTAGGCAGAAACTAGAGGCTCCATTACCTTCACTCATTTGTTAAACAAATATCTCTTAAGCATTTGCTATGTACCAAACACTGTGTTTAAACACTGGGGACACAAAAAGAAAAAAAAATGAAATAATCCCGGCCCTCAAGGAGATCACGTCTATCTGAGGAAGACAACACATACAGAGATTTGACACGTAATATATACAAAGTAATTTGAGGAGAAAGGGCATAGCAGAGGGCACTGGGAAGATTAGGAGCTCAGGAGACCCACCCATCTCAGTCTTCCTCAGTAACCGGGTGCACGGGTGTGCCCTACCATACTTGGTTTGCTGCCTGCTCTTTTCTAAGCACTTGAAACCTCAATTAAGAGGTGACTAAATAGTATGATGAATAGAGTTCTGGACCTGAATCCAAGAGAATCTGTGTTTAAATCCTGCTTCAAGCACTTGCTTGCTGGTTGTATGACCCTGGGCACTGTTCAGACTCAGTTTCTTCAGCTACAAAATATTGACAATAAAAGAATCTACTATGTTAAAAATTGTTTTTACATGCAACTGGAAATAAGATATACAGGCAATGGAGTATAGAAATCTATCTTGCCCTACAACAAAATAGAAGGGAAGGGGAATAAGAGAAAGGAGGGGGTGGTGATAGAAGGGAGGGCAGATTGGGGGGAGGGGTAATCAGAATGCAAGTTGTCTTGGGGTGGGGGAGGGGAGAGATGGGGTGAAAATTTGGAATTCAAAGTCTTGTAGAAGTGAATGCTGAAAACTAAAAATAAATAAATTAATAATAATAAAAAAGAACCTACTACTTCACAAGGTTGTTGTGAGATCAGATGAGATATGAAATGTAGCACATTTTAAAAACCTTACAAAGCTATACAAATGCTAGATATCGATATTAATAATATACTATAGTGCTTCTTACCTAGCACAAGTTTGACTTCTTTGGATTGTGTGCTCCTTGAGGGCAGTGAATATCTTGTATCCTCAGGTTTAGGACAGTGCCTGGCACATAGTAGATGCTTAATAAACGTTTATTGATTGATTGAAATCATGCCCCAACCTTTACTAGCTGCATGAATAAGTCACTTAACCTCTAAGCCTCAGTTTCTGCATCTGTAATATGGGCACATGGGAATAATATGTCTACACTGCTTATAGAACTATTGTTAGAATTTGGAAGGTGGAGTACCCAGAGTGGAGATTCCCTCCAACAATGCAGTTCTACATTTGCTCAATAAGTTTAAGTCTTTAGAGGATTTGTCTGGGGTACAGAGAAATTATATGACTTTCTTGTGTTGACACAGCTAGTATGTGGCTGGGGCAGCATTTGAAGCTAAGTCTTCCTGAGCCTGAGACAGCTGGTGGCTCAATGCATAGAGCGCTGGGCCTGGAGTCAGGAAGAGCTGAGTTCAAATCCATCTTCAGACACTTCCTGGCTGTGTGACCCTGGGCAAGTCACTTAATCTCTGATTGCCTGACAAAAGGATCCACTGGAGAAGGAAACGGCAAACCACTCCAGTATCTCTGCCAAGAAAACCCCATTGACAGTTAGTCCACAGGGTCACAGGACTGATCAGTTGAAAAACAACAACAAATTTCCTTCACCCAAAAGTCTTCTTTGTATTCATCATTTGATATTGTGTTTCTCCATTGTGAGGACCACATGTTATACATGTCTAAGCACTCCATGGGAGAAGCTATTGTTATCAGTGTATCTTGGAATGTGAGTTTTTAACATTATGTCCCTCTCCTCACTATTAACAGACCAATCCTCTGCTGAAAGGCTATGACAGAGACTCGCTGAATCTTCCCAGTCTGCTCCTCCTCTGTTTTCCAGCGAGAGCTTCCCCTCCTTCATCTGTATAGAGTGATGCCCTAGTCTTTGACTCAGAATACTTGATACTCTGCCCCACCCTCTAGTCATAGCAACCAGGGCCGTGGTGACATCTGTCTCCTGTTAAAATACAACTACCTGTGGAAGGGTCTAAGGCATTAAAGAGTTGTCAGTCATTTACATTAACCATTAACATCAAAAAGGGCATTTAGTCAAATGGAGGCTCTGGGGTAGATAATAGGTCAGCAGTATTGGGGTTTAGGTTTTTGGAGAGGGGTATTTATTTATTCTGATCATTGATCCCACCTAACAGGGCTTGAAAGAGGCAGCTTGATTTAGCGGAAAGTCAGGAGAGCCAGGTTTGAATTCTGCCTCCTGATACTAAGTGTAGGGCATTTGTCAAATCACATTTTTATTCTGAGCAATCATTTCCCCCTCTACCGAAAGCAAAGGGTTCCCTAGATGAGCTCTAGAATTCCTTCTGGCTCTGAGCCCTGAGATCTTACACGGAAGAAGAAGAAGGGGCTGCAATAGCCTTCAGAAAGGACATCCCTCCTAAGTGTTGCAGGTAGTGGTGGGAATGCCCTGGCAAGGGAGGAGAGGCTGGATTGCATTCTCTTTCCACTTGGGACAAACTTTGTTGCATAGAGTCAGCCTGTGTTGGGCCTAGGAAGGCAGAAAAAACTATTTGCCTTTGAGGGAGAGGCTAGGTGATCTGCCTGTGTAAACAACAACTTACCCAGGTGTCTCAAGGACCAACTGAAAGAAAATACACATTTATTCCTTTCTGTGTGGTAATCATCCAATATGCTGCTCTATATACATTTTTTTTACATGCAGTGCTGGCTGGAAAGCATAAAGCGGAGTAGAAAGGCCAGGGGTGGGATCTGAAGAGTTACCCACTTGAATGTCAGCACAGTGCCTGAAACCACCGCCATTAGAGCCACTCGTTAGACTTATTATTACACCATTATTAACATAGTTATGTTTCTAAAGCAATTTTAATGTTTGCAAAGTATATTATACATACCCTTCTATAGTATACTATTTATAAATATGTATATATTGTATGTAAACATATATAGTACCTTCCACAAGAGGTTTAAGACATTGTCTCCAAAAAGTCTCCCTGGTAGGGATAACACAAAAAATATTAGCATCACTACCAAATTATCACAACTAGTTAATCAGACTGATTATTAGCTGGCTGAGATCAGGGGCCTAACAGCAAGGAGAAATAGGATGGTGGGATATTCTAGTGAGTATGAGGGCATATAGGGGATAGTATGAAGTCCCTAAACACCTTAAATTGGAGGAATGACTGAGAGGGCAACTGTGCAACACTGGAAAAAAGCCAGCTATCATTTCTCATGCTGGTCCTGTTCTCTACCACCTCTGTCCATTTGCATATGGCCATGATGGATTACCCTCTCCCCTCTATGGTTTCCTATTCATCCTTCTCTTCCACATTGGGGTCATGGAAAGAGCACTGTATTTGGAGTCAGAAGCCTTGAATTCAAATTGTGACTCTGCAGCTTAGTACCTGTAAATGTATAGAACACTTTCTAAAACCTACTTCCCTCATTTCTGTAAGAGAAAGAAATTGAAATAAATGATAGCTGACATCCTTTTTGAGCCCAAATCCTATGATCAGATGGCCTTCAAAGCCCAATTTGGCTATCGCCTCTTCCACGGAACTTTCCCTGATTGCCTCCATCATCTAGATCAGAAGTGTCAAACATTCTGGCAACATTGGGAGTACAGTTCAACCAGAAGAGAATATAACTGGGAAATATTTAGTGAAATAAAGAAAAATACAGTAAGACACAGATAACATTACAAATTAGGTCAATGTGCAGCTGGGATCCTTCGGTGTGGATTAGTGGCCCCATTTCTATCTGGGTTTGACATTATTGTTCTAGACAAGAGATTTCATTCCTTCTTAAATCTCTTATCCCTCTCTGTGTGACTTCTCCTATGCATTTAATTATTCTAACTTGTATTGTTGTTGTTGTTAGTGTACTCTACTTCTTTGCTCTTGACACAGCCCCATAATCTGAAAGCTACTTGAGGGAAAGAACTAGAATATTTTTTTAATTTTTGAATCCCTGGCACCTAGCAGAATGCCTTGTACATAGCAGGTGCTAAATAGATGTTTGTGGAATGTAATTCTCAGTTATTCCAAGGACTGCCCCATTTATAGTACCTACCACTAGCAGTGTTGTTTTAAAGGCAATGCAACAGACAAAGTAGCTGGCAAGAGAACTCCCTATCTCTGTTTCTGACTTTTTCAAGACTAAGCTTGCAGAGATCCAACTTGCTAGGGTACGTCCAATACACGCAAAATGATCTTATTAGTTTCTTTCGATGATTGAATTCATGGTCCAGAGTTAGACTATCTTCTCACTTTTTCTAAGATTTCCTGTAGAGCGGTAGGAATCATTACACTAACAAGTCACTTCCTCAGATTGCTCTCATGGCTAACGTTATACGTTTGAAAGAAATCAGAGAGTATTTTCAGGGAATGGTGGATGGGCCAATTTGACTGAAGCATAGGGTCAGTGTCAGTAGTAGCAGGAGAGAAGACTAGAAAGAGAGATTGAAGAACCTTACATGCCTGATTCAGTTTGGACTTTGCCATATAGGCAATTGGTAGCCATGGAGGGTTTTTGAGCAGTTGGATTAACAGGCATTAGATTTTCACAACTTTTTTTGAGAAAGATTAATCTGTCAGTGATGTGTTAGATGAACTGGAGTGGAAAGAGGCTGAAGGCAGGTAGGTTATCTAGGAGAAAACTATAGCAGTCTAGTCCTTTTATTAAATTATTATTTATTTATTTAATAGTTTTAGTTTTCAGCATTGATTTCCACAAGAGTTTCAATTATGAATTTTCTCCCCATTTCTACCCTCCTGCCCACTCCAAGATGGAGTGGTTGCCCCGTTCCCCAGTCAGCCCTCCCTTCTGTCACCTCACTACCCCCCATCCCCTTTTCCCTTACTTTCTTGTAGGGCAAGACAGATTTCTATGCCCCATTGCCTGTATATTTCCTAGTTGCATGTAAAAACTTTTTTTTGAACATCTGCTTTTAAAACTTTGAGTTCCAAATTCTCTCCCCTCTTCCTTCCCCACCCCCCCTCCCTAAGAAGGCAAGGAATTTAACATAGGCCACGTGTATCATTATGCAAAACCCTCCCACAATACTCATGTTGTGAAAGACTAACTATATTTTGCTCCTTCCTATTCTATCCCCCTTTATTCAGTTTTCTCCCTTGTCCGTGTCCCTTTTCAAAAGTGTTTGCTTTTGATTACCCCCCCCCCCATCTGCCCTCCCTTCTATCATCCACCCTTTTTTATCTCCTTCCTCCTTATTTCCTGTGGAGTAAGATACCGAATTGAGTGTGTATGTTATTCCCTCCTCAGGTCAAATCCGATGAGAGCAAGATTCACTCATTCCCCCTCACCTGCCCCCTCTTCCCTTCCTGCAGAACTGCTTTTTCTTGCCACTTTTATGTGAGATAATTTACCTCATTCTATCTCTCCTTTTCTCCCTCTCTCAATATATTCCTCTCTCCTCCCTTAATTTGATTTTTTTCAGATTTCATCCCTTCATATCCAACTCTGTGTATATATATATATGCATATATATACACACACATATATATATATACACACATATATATTTGTATATGTATATTCCCTTCAGCTACCTTAATACTGAGGTCTCATGAATTATACACATCATCTTTCCATGTAGGAATGTAAACAAAACAGTTCCACTTTAGTAAGTCCATTATGATTTCTCTTTCTTGTTTATCTTTTTCATGCTTCCCCTGATTCTTGTGTTTGAAAGTCAAATTTTCTATTCAGCCCTGGTCTTTTCAATGAGAAAGCTTAAAAGTCCTCTATTTTATTGATAATCCATATTTTGCCTTGGAGCAATATACTCAGTTTTGCTGGGTAGGTGATTCTTGGTTTTAATCCTAGCTCATTGACCTGCAGAATATCATATTCCAAGCCCTTCAATCCCTTAATGTAGAAGCTGCTAGATCTTGTATTATCCTGATTGTTTTTCAACAATACTCAAATTGTTTCTTTCTGACTGGTTGCAATATTTTTTCCTTGATCTGGAAGCTTTAGAATTTGGCCACAATATTCCTAGGAGTTTTCTTTTTGGGATCTTTTTCAGGAGGTGATCGGTAGATTCTTTCAATTTCTATTTTACCCTCTGGCTCTAGAACATCAGGGCAGTTTTCCTTGATAATTTCTTGAGAGATGATATCCAGGCTCTTTTTTTGATCATGGCTTTCAGGTAGTCCAATAATTTTTAAATTATCTCTCCTGGATCTATATTCCAGGTCAGTGGTTTTTCCAATGAGATATTTCACATTGTCTTCCATTTTTTCATTCCTTTGGTTCTATTTTATAATATCTTGATTTCTCATAAAGTCACTAGCTTCCACTTGCTCCAATCTAATTTTTAAGGTAGTATTTTCTTCAGTGGTCTTTTGGACCTCCTTTTCCATTTGGGTAATTCTCCCTTGCAAGGCATTCTTCTCCTCATTGGCTTTCTGGAGCTCTTTTGCCATTTAAGTTAGTCTATTTTTTAAGGTGTTATTTTCTTCAATTTTGGGGGGGGGGTCTCCTCTAGCAAGTCATTGACTTGTTTTTCATGGTTTTCTCACATCACTCTTATTTCTCTTCCCAATTTTTCCTCTACTTCTCTAACTTGCTTTTCCAAATCCTTTTTGCGTTCTTCCATGGCCTGAGACCAGTTCATGTTTTTCTTGGAAGCTTCTGATGTAGGCTGTTGACTTTGTTAACTTCTTCTGACTGTACGTTTTGGTATTCTTTGTTACCAAAGAAAGATTCCAAAGTCTGAGTCTGAATCTGAGTCCATTTGCGATGCCTGTTCATGTTCCCAGCCAACTACTTGACCCTTGAGCTTTTTGTTGGGGTATGAATGCTTATAGAATGGGGAGTACTTTGTCCCAAGCTTGAGGGGATGCACTGTTGTTTTCAGAGCTATTTCTATACAGCCAGCTCTGCCTCACCAGTGCTCTTCCTCCCCCAAGAAACGCCAACCCTGGACCTCGACTCAGGTCTAAGCAGGCTCTGCACTCCTGCTCTGATCTGCCAATTAATTCCTTCCACCAGGTGAGCCTGGGGCAGGAAGCAACTGCAGCTGTAGTTCTGTAAGCAGCCTCAGAGCTGCACCACGAACTCCTTTCACTCAGTTCCTGAAGTTTTTCCTACTAACCTTCACTGTTGTCTTTGGTGTTTGTGGGTTGAGAAGTCTGGTAACTGCCACAGCTCACTGATTCAGGGCACTACAGCTTGTTCCGCTTGGATCCTGGTCTGGTTGTTCTGGGTGGGCCCATGCTGGGCTCTGCTCTGCTCCCAGCACAGTGCAAAAGACCTTACCCAGAGACCACTCAGGCTGTCCTGGGCTGAAGCCCTGCTTCCCTCTGCTATTTTGTGGGTTCTGCAGTTCTAGAACTTGTTCAGGGCCATTTTTATAGGTGTTTGGAGGGTCCTGGGGGAGAGCTTTAGGCAAGTCCCTGCTTTCCAGCTGCCATCTTGGCTCCACCCCCTGCAGTCTAGTTCTAAAGTGATGAGGACCTAGACTCCAGTGGAGGCAATGGAAATGGAAAGGAAAGAAAACAAGAAACGACTGATCAGACATAGGGACCTAAAGAAAGCAAAGAGTCTAAGATGAGTCTAAGCTTTTAGATCTAAGTCAATGAAGTATAGTGGGAACATCACCAGAAATAATGTCTATGAGGGTGGTAGCTGGTGTGTGTGTGTGTGTTTGCGTGCGTGCGCGTGTTCATTTTTGGGGTGTTGGAAGAGAGGATTGGTTTAGTTTCATATATTTTGAGTTCAAAGTAACACTGAGATACTCATACCTAAACTCTTCCAACAGTTGGCTGATTGATCTGGCTGCTACAAGTCATCTATAAGAGATAGCAAATTGGTGGAAAGTTTTCCTGAAGCATAAATCTGCTTCTGAAAAAAGTAGTTGCTGAGTGGTCTACTTTGATAGTTCACTTGCCTGGGATATAGGTCTGCTCAGAGTTCTAAGAGAAGCAGTCATGGAAGTTAAGTTTGACTCAGAATTCTGAGACAGCAGTTGCTCATCTGAATATGAGAAACTTGGAATTCTTTCTCTCCTCATCTATGCTTCCTGGCTTCTCTCTTTTCCTTCAAGTACTAGCAAAATCCCACTATGTACGAGAGGCTTTTTCCAATCCCCCTTTCCCTCTGTTGACCATTTCAAATTTATCTTGCATGTAGCTTGTTTACACATAGTTGTTTACATGTTGTCTCCCCCATTAGACTATAAGTTCTTTGAGAACTTGCTTTGAATCTCCAGCATTTAGCACAGTCTCTGACACATAGTAGATCCTTAATAAATGCTTATTGACTAGCTGACTTTGAAGGGCCCGAAAAAAAGGAGAACATAGTAAGCTGCAATGATTTGTATATGAAGAATTGGAGAACCTTTAGATTAATAACTGGGGAAGTGTAGACCCCAGAACTGTTGCATGGTTATGGGAGAAATGTAATTTACTTGATCTTAGAAATAAGATGAGAATTTGGTTAATAATCATAAGCTAAGGGGGAGTTCTTAACAAAGAGGACTCAAAAAGATACCAGGTGAATGAATAGATTTTATATTGTTTAGAGACCTAAACTCTCTTTTCTGTCAGTAATTAGTAGGTAGATTCATTGGCCAATAAGGTGGCCTGCTACCTGCTGCTGAGGTGAAGGAACAGAGAATATGTTATATTCTCTATTATTACTTGTTGCTGAAGGAAAAAAAGAGTAGAGAAAATTTATTCTGCTCTCCATTGTAAATTTTTGCAGAAAATGGAAGACAGAAAATACTTTTATGCACTGTCTTCTCTTATGGCTAAGAGGTAGAGAAGGAGAACAATCCTGAAAATGAGTAGAGTTGAAGAAGCTTTTGTCAAGTTTAGGACAAAGGTTATTGCCTAAAAGAACACAATGCTACTTCAGATGAAGGCATCAGTGAAGCATTAATCTGTAAGTGACATGTATTGAAGTTATTGAAGGTAAGTCCAGATGAGCAAAGGAACTACTTGGAAGGAGTGAATCCAAGAAGTCACTCGGTGGATCAATTAGTTTGGTTGAGACATCATGCCCAGTGGGGTGTTTAGTAGTGGAAACATCTGTTAACCCCAGAAGCTATGTTCATCAAGAAACTTTTATGGACAGTTTCTGAGACAGAAAGAAGACACTAAAATCTGTAGCTCCAGTGCTCTGAGTTGCCCTGAGCACATAGGTTTCTTCTCATTCGTGATTCCTTGTTAGGCTTCTGTAAGTGTGTGTCCACTTTCCCTAGCACAGGGGTGGGGAACCTGCAGCCTCGAGGCCACATGTGAGCCTCTAGGTCCTCAAGTGTGGCCCTTTGACTGAATCCAAAATTCACAGAACAAATACCATTATTAAAAGGATTTGTTCTGTAAAACTTGTACTCAATCAAAAGGACCTAGAGGGCCACATGTGGCTCTAGCACATACTGAGTGTATTGGTAGAAGAGTGTCATCAAGGTTTATGTATGAATTGTGACATGTAAAATATTCTTTCATTTGATTTATATTACATATGGCACTGTTATGATTTTTAGTGTTTTTACCTAATTGTTAAGTAAATGGTTATATTTAGGATCTAATGTGACATCATTGTGAGGGGCAGGTTTTGAGTAAATGGAATAATACCTTTGGGAACATGAATTATAATGATGAGGAGGGAAGTATATTCCCCTGCAATAGGATTACCCCATCTCAGTCTCTGTGAGAGTTTGAGTTTAGTTGCATGGTGGGCTTTCTTTAGTATGGTAGGAATAACATCCTAAACTCTTCCCCTTTGCATATTAGGATACTTTTTCCTTAAAATATGTTGAAACAATCCTTGAAACTTGATTGCTTTAGAGAACTAATGACTTAGGATGCTAATCTTAGCTCCTGATCAACTGAGTCCAAACAGCTTTGAGGAGCTAGCTCCAGGTACTGTAAGACCAATACTGATAATTCAAGCTAGGGAGCTTCACTCAGCTAAATTGGCTCAGGCTGTGCTCAATATAATATCCTGCTCCTGGTATGGCTAAGTAAATCTTTTTTTTAACTCTTGTAGATTGGCCCAAGTCAGGCCCAGAACAACTGAGAGCCTAGATCCAACGTGAGGACAGATTGGGACAAGTGACCCTGCCCAGAGAGTATGGAGAGTTCAGGCCACAGACATCCTACCTCCATGATCACATTAGCAGAGCCTTGGATTAGTTTACATGACTAGCTCATTGAACTATGAAACCAATTCAGAAAATACCACATAATACAATGAAAAGAGGAATAGATTTGGAGTCAGAGGACCTAGGTTCAAATCCCAGGTCCTTCTGTGTGCTACACTGGATAGTCACAGCCTCATTCAACTTCATTTCCTCATATGTAAAACAAGGGGAAGAAATAAATGACATCTAAAGTCCCTTTGGGTTTTAAAGCTATGATTCTATGATCCTATTAAAATTTCCCTGAAACAATTTCTTCCCTCTAAGACTTGTTAATTCTTTCCATTCACAAGGACTCTAGTATATTAGCATAAATTGGTTCAGCATTTGAGGAGAATAATCATCATATTAACCTTGTCTCCAAGATCTGTAGAAATAAGAATAATTAAAAAAAGGAAAAAGGATTAAAGAAATCTCGTGTTTTAATTTTTTCCCATTGACAAATAGAATTTGATTTCATATCATCCATATTCACTTAATTTTTATTATTAATTTAATAACAATCAACCAAAATGGTTAAATGTGCAAAACAAAATCTTTCACCAAACCTTTAACTTTTAACAAGATAAAACCAAATTAGTTAATAAACAAGCAAAGAAAAGGCTTTTGTTCTGTTCCCCTTCTAGGGCTGCCTGAAGTTCAGCTAGCTTTGACTTTGATTTGTTTTTTCTCCCTTCTCCTCTCCTGCCCTCCCCTGCCCTCACCTGCCCTCCTCCTCTTCTCTCCTCTCCTTTCCTAGTGTCTTATAACTTCATTCTCTTCCCCTCACCCAATTCTAGTTTTCAAGAAATTTTTTACCCTTAAGTTATTAGATTTCTTTTTCCAATTGGATGACACTCTTTTCATAATTTTGTTGATTATTTTTGAATTGCTCTTAAATTTTTTTCCTAATTTTCCTTCGATCTCTCTTATTTGATTTTTGAAGTCTTTTTTAAAGTTCTTCCAAGAACTCTTCGTGGCTTTGCGACCATTTGAAATTTCTTTTTGAGTGGCTTTTTTTAACTTCACTATCTTCCTCTGAATATGAACCCAGATCTTTTCAATCTCTATAGTAGCTGTTTATGGTTGAGTTCTTTTGCTTACTCATTTTTATTTTATTTTTAGCAGACTATTATTGTAGTCACTTTCTAGTCCCAAGGTACGGCTAATGGTCTCCCAGGCCTCAGGTCCTTCTTAGTATTACTTTCTGAGCTCTGTCCCAGGTTCACCCTTGGATACTCCTCTCCTTCCCTAAGTCACAGCTAGGGCCCCCAGCCACAATGCCCCATAAACTTAAGTCCTTCCTGTGGCTTCAAACTTCAGCTCTCCCTTCTGTCCTGGAAGTGCCTACAGCCAGCAAAGTCTCTGCCTCTCTGCTATCACACTCACTGGACATGTGCTAGCTCCTTCTAGCCCACAGTGCAGTCCAGGACTCAGTCAGGAGTCTGGTCAACACAGTTATGCCTGGCCTCCCTTGACAGAGGAGGGTCCTTCAATCTGCCCCTGCTCAGTAGTTCAAGTGAGGTAGAAGGTGAAAGCTTTTGAGGCCAAAGTTACTTAAAGACCCAGCTGCTCCCATGGCTGGTTGTTGATTTAGTGAAGTAGTCCTGGCCTGGAGGTGTTTGTACCTAAACTTGGGCCAAACCTCTGCCCCTGGGTTGTGTCTCCTGAGGTCCTCTCAATTAGTCTTAGGAGGACAACTGCTTTACCCCATTTTTGTTTATTTTTGCTCCTCTACATTCACTTTGAGGTGATGTTCTGTCTTATTTGTGGAGGAAATATGGAGAGCCTGGAATTTTCTGACCTATTCTGCCATTTTCCTAGAATTTCCACCCCCTCCCCCAAGTCTTTTAGGTAAGTAGTTGGTGAATTTGTTCTTTAAGTAAAAGAGACACTCCCTACTTCGGTTCCCTTTTTTGTTTTTAGAATCTTTGAAAGAAGATATTTGAAGCCATCGACATAAACTGTATGATTCCCATTGGTCATGCCTGGGTCAGGGGCAGGACAGGTTCATAGTTACCATGCTTCTGTGGAATCATCTGCAACATTGACAAGGTACACTGGTCTGCATGGGTAGCTCTGCAGTGAATAACAGTTTAGGTAGTGAGGGACCACAAGCAAGGTACATAAGAGCAAATGGTTATTTATCACCAAGTAGCAAGCAGGGATATGAAAGAGGCAGGATAGGTATCCAGGTCTGAAAGCATAGGTTGGTAATGTAGGATCATCAGATTTCAAAGGGCCAAACAGACAAATATTGTCTAAAGTCATTAGAGGCTTAGTAAACTGCCACGAAAAGCATGTTATTTATATAAAATGTATATTTCTAAATTTGACGTGTTTATCAGATATCATGCAGACATCCTTCTCTATGTGTTTGAGTTTGAGTATTGAGTGGTTGAGCTAACTCTGGTTGCCTTAATCATCTATAAGAGTTTGAGCTATGGATGACCCCTCCATTGTTGTTTCCCATAATGAAAATAGTTGGGTTCCTCATGGTGGTAGCCACCAACAGAAATCCACCTAAGAGTTGATTCTAAACCTTCCAAATTGCAGACCAGACCTTTAGTGAGGTGGTTTTGAATGGTTCTATGTTATCCACATTACAGATGGTGGCCACATCTGTACTAATGAGGAATTATCATGTTTTCTTTGCCACTGAGCAGAACATTTCCTAGTTTCATATTTGATCTTTAGACAGTGACTGTTTTTTTTAATTCCCAGAACTACTGTTTTAGCTTTTTAATGTGTTGTTGACACATGCAGCACATTAACAAAATGTGCTAAATGATTTTACCTGTGCTTGCTAAAAAAATAAAGGCAGCTTTCTCTCTAGCTGACCCACTTTCATTAAGCATGCTTTTAAATGCAAATTCCCCATCAAACTTGTAAAACATTTAATATTTTGAATATATTCCTTTAATGTCCATCAGAAAGGCAAGGCTACAGAACAATGCTGTGGCTGGACTATTGTGAGTTGTCCTCAAAGGCATGAGGTAGCTCTTTCTTTCAGGTCAGGAGGTCGAACTTCACAGCATTAATTTTGCTGAGCCTCTTTGTTATAAATAACAAACAAGGTCATTTATTTTCATTTCCTCATTTCTAATTGCACACATCTACTTTGGAGTATGAACTCAGTAAACAGGTGGTGGGAATGTTGGAAAGAGAGCTTGAAGCTGTTCCAGAAAAAGGGGGCATGTCCCACTCTGGTGAAACAGTTTGATGAGTTCGAGATTCAGTCACTGCAAGATGTGCACCTGCATTATTATTTGAAAAGCAAACACACGTCTGTTTGGCGTGCACAGATATATGCAAATCAGGGGAGATTATTTTGCTGTGAATCCTAGGCTGTTATGTGATCAAATGCAATTGTTCCCATTTCTTAAGAAATGTAATCTTTATTAGACCTGTTCTCTTCTCAGTTATTTTTACAATTTTGTTATTCTGTGGATATTAAAAATAACGTGCCAAGGAAATGAGGCCAGAAAACAGGAATGCTTATCAAAGAAAGAGTTTCATCAGAGGCATCAAGGAAGAGAAATAATTACATACAATGGAAAATAGACCTTCAAGTGAAGGGGCTAATATCTGATTAATGTATTCCTATCCCAAATGTTCATAGGATGTCCCTTGTTAAATAATCAAAGATCTGGTCTGGACCGATATTTACCCACTTTCTATTTAAGAGAAGTACTTGGTCCTCAGTTTTCATTGTTTAGCCAACAGTCTTTGTGGAACGCCATGCTAGTTCCATTCCTCTGGGTTTCCTGGCTTTTGCTCATGTACATGCTTCCCCACCTCCCCAAACACCTTTGTCTCTTTGAAAAAAATACTCTTTCACTGAAGCAAAAATAAAAACTACCCTGTATTTGTTTCTGCAGTGTAATTATAAACTTCATTGTACATTCTTCCTGGCTTTGATGCTTATCTCGAAGAGTTCAGTGAAAATAAATTGTTTTTATGAAGGCAGAGAAACCATTTGATAAACACACTGTCTCTGAAAATTGTTCCTGCAACAGAGGTCATTCTTTCACTTTAAAAGAAATAGAATATATTTCAGAAAGCAGGCAGGACAACCAAACAGTTTAGTATTTCCCTGAATCTCAGATTTTTTTTTAAAGGCAGGGTGTAAACACCCTGAAAATTGCACCCCTCCTCATTGTGTAGAGTGTATTGGTTTTAAAACAGGTTTATTGGAGAGCTGGTTAGGGCACAGGCAAATATACTTGCTTCATTCCATATTTCTGGGAATGAATTTTCAGCTCAGTACTTCTTTTGCACTGTAGTTTTTTGAGGTGATGGCTCCATATTTATGACATGTTAGCACCCATGGGTGAGTCTGATGAGCAAAAAACAGGACTATATTAGGGAAAAAGAAATTTTTTTCTTGATCTTTAATCAGCACCAGTAACATAGAGGTTATTATGGAAAACCTAGTTATGGTCAGATAAGACATACCAAACTGAATTTTGTTGGCTTTTGCTTCTTCTTATCTCCCTCATTTCCATTTTTCGGTATTGCTATGATTCCTGAACCCTTGAAATGTCTTCTCATTCCTCTCACTTCTGTCTTCTCTCCTCCCCTCACCTTCCCTCCCCGCTCCTGCCCGCCATGAAAGTAATCAGTATATCTTCAAATTTTTCACAGCTTTCTTTTGGTCTCCCCTGTTCCAACTGTACTAATGTTTTAATGCTTATGTTCTAATTTCTATTCTAGTTATTTGTGTACATGTCTCACTTCTCTTACTGATTGTAAGATCCTTGAAGACAGGGACAGTGCCATTTTTTTTAATCTTTGCACCTATCTCTGTACCTAGCACACAGTTCCTTTTCAGTAGTATGCAATGAATAAATGTTAGTTGAGATGTTAAACTGAACAACAAATCCATAAATTGGCCCTATGTGTCAAATCAGAGAAGTTTGGATTTCCTTAAGACAATTGGAGAGAAATTCTGTAGCTTCTTGCATATGACAAATATGATGTTTAAAGGTCTTCTGACCCTCCATTCACCATCTGGAACACCTTCAGATGCTAGGAAAAGTTTTTCTTGAAGATTTGTTGTAGAAAGCACAACATAAAAGAATGAAGAGGAAACCAAGGTCAGAATTTTCATTCTGTAACCCCTTTAAAGTTCTCTTTTGAAGAGATCCTGATAATGCTTAGTTAGGCTTTTATCTATATTAGATTTATCCTGCAAATGAGAGGCACTGATTTTTTGCAGTGTAAAGATCTCTTTAACTTCATGGAGATGAATTATCAAAAGTCAACTATGAACACCCAAGATTTCAGAGCTAGATGGAAATACTATTCTTATGATAGAAGCCAAGTTCAGATCTAAAATGAAATATGAGATTTTTAACCAATATAGTGCATTAGCTGTTACTATGGGAATAGATCAAAAGAAACCCATAGTATTTGTCTGCCTAATTCCCATTTGATGCTATTCTGTTAATTTGGCTGCATTAGGGTATTCTAAACACGGATCATAATATTTGGATAGTAGCTTTCGTTGTAAGAAATGAAGATAATTAAGCCTATTTCTATGATTTTTATACTCTCCTTCAATCTGGGCAAAATGGAAGATGGGCTAAATTACCGTTCAAGACCATTGAACACTGGAGATCCAGTAGATAATAAAACAGAGCAGGTCTTATACAAACTCCGTTATTTTGGCCATATTAATTCCTATGGAGCTAGGTAAGGAAGAGAAATATTTAATGTAAGTTTTGTTAAAATTCAGATTATTAACATCATTTTCTTAAGTTGTGCTTCATACGTGGTAGATCACCTTGGATTATATGTGGTGACGAAGTTAAAAAGATCAAATTGAGAGTATCATGGTATAGTGGAAAGAGGACTAGACAGTTTAACTCTTGGCCCAGGAATTTACTAGCTTTATAACTTGTGGCAATTTTCTTCTATTTCCTTATCTGCAAATAGGGCGTATTAGTGTTTTTACCACGTATCTTACAGGGTAGTTCTGTAAGGAGAGCACTTTTTATGACTTAAATTGTTCTATAAATGTGAGTTATTATTTATATTGCCCAAGAGTTTTGACCTGAATCATATAAGCTTGAAGGTTTTTTGTCTCAAAATTTCAGAATTTTGCTACCTTTCCAAAGTGATATATGCTTCAAAAGCATTTTTTTTTGCTAAACATTTGAATCTTGCAATACTTCTAAATTAGTTGTTAGCACTAATCAGCATAGATTCACACCCAGCTTAAGTTGTGCTCATGAAGATGTTCCTCCAAATCTAAGGTTACCCAGTTCATGGGAAATCCTTGTCTGTATTCCAGGAATAAAATTGCTTACACCAATTAAGACAGTTCAGATCCTTAAAATGATAAACAATGTAGTAGTTACAATTGCATTTAAATATTAAAAAAACATCAGTCTTAAGTTTTATTGGATTTGGTGAAATTTATTTTCACCCCTAAATTAAAAGCTGTCAAAATGGTAGTCAGTGTACCATTGATCACCATGGAGATTTTCATTGCCACTTTTAAATGAAGTAAACTGCAACTACATTGTAGTTGAGTTACCTAAGGTTACAAAACAAGGATTAAATCTAAAAATGCATTTCTCCCATTATATATTGATAGGTTGGGTCTCCATTGTCATGGAGGATCAAGAGTGTTACACACACTTCTCTACATACAATGTACAATGTACATTGGGTTTGGAGTCACGAAGACCTGGGCTCAAATGTTCCTTCAGAATCTTACTAATTAGATGATGCTGGATGAGTCACTTGACTTGCCAGAGCCTTAGTCTCTTCACCTGTAAAATGGACCAAATGATAACACCTACTTCACAGGGTTGTTGGGAGGATCAAGTGAGATAGTAAATATAAACGGCTTTGTCTACATGGAAGTGCTATATTAAGGTCAGCCATTTTTAGTCTATCCAGTACAGATTCAAAGCTAAAGAGGACTTCACACAAGGTGAGTTCTCCAGATGCTTCTGTTTAAAGATGACATTGTGCTGATTGCATAAAACCCCAGAACAATGTGAAGCCTCCTAAGTAAGATGCATAAAAATTCAAGAAAACTTGGCCTATCTATCTACCCAGGAAAAATCACGTGTTTGAAGAATGTCTATTGCCTAGATCAGTGATCTCCAAACTTTTTTGACTGTACATACCACAGCAAAAACTTTTGAGTGTGTGCCCCCAAAATGAATTTATTTACTTGTAAATTATATATGTTTGTAGCAATAATTAGGTACATTATAAAACTTAAGCAAATATAGAAAGGAAAAAGGATAAGATAAAGATGAAATAATATTCTATCCCAGACTCAGTAGAGAGCTGTTGGAGTTTATTGAGTAAATTGCTGATATGGTCAGATCTAGTTTTTAGAAAAATCACTTTGACAGCTATTTAGAGGTTGGATTGGAAAGGAAAGACTTGAGAGATGGGTGGGGGGGAGCAATTATGAGTCTACTGCAATAGTCCAGGGAAGAGGTGATAAGGGTCTGAATTAGAGTGGTAGCTATATGAACGGAAAAAGGGGGACAAGTACAAGAGATGTTCTGGAGGTAAAATGACAAGATTTGACAATTAATTGGCTACATGTGATGAAGGAGAATAAAGAGATGAAACTGAGGTTGTAAACTTGGATGACTGGAAGGATGGCAATATCATTGAGAGCAATTGGGAGGTTGGACAAGGTGAGATAAACAATATAGAAAATGATCTATCCATGCCTGCTTATTCTGGGACACTGTCCCAAAGGTTTCTAATTTACTGGCCACGGACCTAGAGTGCAGAATTCATCTCCCAAAAGGGCATCTGCTTGTATCCACAAGGTGATCAGGGGAACAGGCTGTGAATAGGCTATAGGCAGGGGTGGAGGATTTTACCAGTCGTACTTGTATATCTGCTGCTGTGAGACTCTGAGAAGTCAATGCCTAGCTTAGAAGTGGGAAGCTGGGGATCATGCTCAGGGAAGGGGAATATTTGGGGATAAGGGCTAAGTGGGCTTGTGTTGGAGACAAGTTCCATGATTGGTTACTATGGGGAGGGTGAAAAAATAGAGGGTGGGGATGTGATCCATTTCTCACCCCTCTGAATGGTTGATCACAGTCCCTTTGGAGTTAGGTCATGGTCCCCACTTTGGGGTCTATTGCTCTAGATTACGTTATATGGTTGAATGAACAGACCTCATCCATCAGGACATATCTTAGATGGACTCTACAAATGGACCGTGAACTGGCTCAGAATTTGAACAGAAGGAGGAAACCAGTCTGTATTGCCTTTGGGAAATTATGAGATGCTTTTAATTACCCCAAACTTCTCCCAGAAATGAAGGCTGATCTTTTAAAAATAATACTATTCTCCTATTGTATAGCTATGATTTTTGTAGTACTCCAAATGCTACAAAACTTTGAAGTTGAGGATCATTCAAAGAGCAATGGAGAGGCACATAGTAGGGGATAGTAGGTTGCAACACTTTCAAACTAGGAATTATGTAGAAGAATTAGTATAAAGGATTAATCAGAAAAATGCGTAGCTTGAAAAAAATAATGAGCCAGTAAAACTGAGGGTCATTCCCTAGAATGTTTGTTTATGTGAGAATGTGGATGAGAATTTATCAGAATGAAAAGAGACAAATGGGTTGAGATTTGCATCATTTGAGGGGATACTCACATTGATGAGATCATAGATTTATAGTAATCATTATATTAATAATATATTAATATTCAGATCTGACCAAACCCATAGACAGGGTGATTATCTAGTGATATTATTTAAATGACAAGAGAAAAGTCACCCTGTTCTCAAATATTTACCCCAACCAGATTCCATACTACTGGAAATACTACCATTAAAACTTCATTCCTCCAAGTTAAACAATATTCTTTTGGATTGACTGTCTTTCAAAGTATCCCTAGTAAGAGGTAACACATCAAGTTACTAACATTTTAGTATGAATTATTTGACCGGATTATTTATCTTAGTGACAGGAAGAACTTTAGGAAGAATAAAAGCTGTGAGTACTAAAGAAGAAAAGAATCTCTGCAGTCCTGTTCAAATAAAGAAAATCTCAGAGTTGAAAAGGGCCTCAGAGTCCATCAAGTCCAAACTTTACCTAAACAAGCATCCTTTCTACAGCTTTAAATCAATCAATTGAAGAATGTTTATTAAGCACTCACTATGTGCTCTTTACTGTTCATAGCTCTGTGAATGCAAAGGTAAAACAATAAGTCTATATACATATATACATATGTATATATACATGCTAATTTTTGAAGGGATGGAGATAGAACATACACATCACTAAGTATGTTTGTTGTTCAGTTGTTTCAGTCTTGCGCAACCCTTTGGGACCCCATTTGGGATTTAAAGGAAGCCAAGGAGGTGGATATTTGGAGCAGAGGAGGAAGAGCATTCTAGTTATGGAGGACAGCCAGAGAGAATGCCTGGTTTTGAGAGATGGAGTGTCTCCTATGTGGAACAGCCGGAAGGCCAGTGTCACTTGATCAAAGAGTACATGTTGGGGAGAAAAGTATAGGAAGACTGAGGGATCCAGATTATGAAGGGCTTTGAATGCCAAGCAGAGCATTTTGTATTTTCTTCTGGAAGCAACAGGCAGCCATTGGAGTTTGTTGAGTGGGGTAGGGTAGGAGGTAGGGGGGTGGGAAAGATGGTGACATGATGGGACCTGGTCTTTAGGAAAATCACTTTAGTGAATGGGGGTTGGATTGGGGTGGGGAGGGCCTTCAGGCAGGCAGATCCACCAGCAGGCTAATGCAATAATCCAGGGAATGAGGTGATGAGGACCTGTACTAGAGTGGTGGCAAAGTCAGAGAAGTGGAGGGGGTGCATTCAAGAGATGGTATAAATGTGAAATTGATAGGCTTTGGTAAAAGCTTGGATGTTAGAGGTGAGAGACAGTGAGTTACCCAGGATGATTCCTACGTTGTGAGCCTGAGGGCCTGGAGAATGGTGTTGCCCTCTGCAGTAAAAGAGAAAATAGGAGGCAGGGGGAGAGTCTTATGTTATTGTTAGTCCTTTCAGTCCTGTCTGACTCTCCGTGATCCCATTTGGGATTTTATTGGCAAAGATACTAGAATGGTTTGCCATTTCCTTCTCCAGCTCATTTTATAGATGAAGAACTGAGGCAACCAGGGTTAGGTGACTTGTCCAAGGTCATTAAGTGTCTGAGCCCAAATTTTTACTCCTGTCCTCCTTACTCCAGGCTCAGTGTTCTATCTACTATACCACTTGCCCAGAGGGAGAATCTAAGGGGGAAGATAATGAGTTCCAATTTGGTTATCTTGAGTCTAAGATTTTATAACGGTAGACAGGGAAGGACTTTTTTTTTTTTTTACTGTTTTCTCTTTTGGACCATTGTTGTAATTTTCAAGTGCCTTTGATTAAGATTTGCTATGTGCTAAGCCCCAGGCCCACACCCTTTTGCTGATTAGGTACGAAGCCTGGCGGCCCTAAAAAAGGTATATAAACTCAGAGGTTAGCATTTTGTTTGGGATTCTCACTCATTGGAAGAGTGTCCTGTGATTTGACCAAATGAGCTGGAGTAGTGCTGGAGCCCCCAGCTTTGAAAATCCAGATGTTGGTACCTCTCTCTTTGGTAACTATGTAATTCTTTGGTCAGACAGCTAGAGGCTTGTCAGTTGATAACTATGTGTGTTTGCTCTGTTTGCACTTGCTCTGAAGTTCAAGGTCCTGGCTTTCTCCCCGAAACTAAATGAATTATATATGCATGTTTGACTAAAGTGAGATTGTTAACCCCTTAAAGCTGCTTTCTTTAGAAAAGCTGATCAAAGAACCTTGCTGGCAGCTCTTCTGTGTGCTGGTGTTGTTGGTCTTACACAGTCACAGGAGCTGCAAGTAGCATTGTTATTAGTGGATTGGATGTCTATGGGAAATCCAATTCAAGATGTCTGAAAGACATTTGGAGATGTGAGATTGAAGGTCAGCAAAGAGATTGGGGCACTGGACCAATTTGAGAATCATAACCTTAGAGATAGTAATTAGATCCACGGGAGCTGATGAGATCACCAAGTGAAATGGTTCTGCCCTGTGGACAAGGCTAGAACAAGGCTAACCTCTCTTCTATGTGATAGCCCTTTATATATTTGAAGATAATTTTCCTGTTCTTCTTAAGTCTCCTTTGCTCCAAGATTAGTATCTCTAGTACTTTAAACTAATTCTCACATGGCATGAGCTAAAACTTGGTACCTAAAGCTGAACAGGCTACTCCAGATGTGGTCTGAGCAAGGAAGATTAAATGATTCTATCACCTTCCTGGGCCTGGAAATTGTACCTCTCTTAGTGATACCTAAGGCCACATTCACTCTTGGTTGGTGTATCACATTATTGGCTTATATTGACTTCACAGGCTAAAATCCACAGATGTTTTCAGGCTACCAAGTCAAGCCATCATTATTATATATTTGTGCAATTGATTTTAAATCTAAGCATAGGGCTTTATATTTTTATCTGTGTCTTTTTTTAAAGGATCTATGCTTTATAGATATACAAATAATTAGAGCAGACACTCAGCCAAAACTGCAAGTTAGGTAAGCTTTCTTTTGAAATTCCCATTTCTCAGTTTTTCAACCTTTTCTTCTTTCCCTGGTGCCTACTCCTTTCACTTAGAGGACTCATTATCCTTTCCAGTTGTCACAATATTGCTTCAGACCTTTTATTTACATAGAAGTACAAATGTCTAATGGCTTCTTTTTTTACTTCTAGGAGTTGTTATTCAATCATTTCAGTAGTGTCTGACTCTTTGCGATCCTATTTAGGGTCTTCTTGGCAAAGATACAGGAGTGGTTTTGCTGTTTTCTTCTTCAGCTTGTTCTACAGATGTGGAACTGAAGCAAACAAGGATAAGTGACTTGCCCAGGGTCATATAGCTAGTAAATGTCTAAGGTTGGATTTGAATTCAGGAAGAGGAGTCTTCCTGACTCCAGGTCCAGCTTTCTACCCACTGTGCCACCTAACTGCCCATACTTTCAGGAGTACTTACATTTTAAAAGGGATCAAAGCTAAAAGGGATGAAACTTTAATCTTAAGACTATAGACTTAAAGCTGGAAGGGGCCTTTAGAAACCATGTAGTCCTGTGTTTTCATTTTAAAGAGAAGGAAACTAAGGCAAGTAAGTTAGGTGACTTACACAGATTATACACCTAGTGCCTGAGGTGGGCTTTGAACCATGTATTTCTTATTCTAAATCCAGTGTGCTATGCACTAAGACATACTGGGAGGGGATGATGCTTCTGAAGTCATGCCACATACAAAGATGGAATAGCCTCTTCCCTTGGCTGATTCTGTATACAATCCTCAACATATACATTAGTTCAAATTCAGTTCCAGGTCTTGTAACTATTAGGGCTTCAATAGTATAAAGTATTTGTATTTCTGATCCTTGAAGTCTGATTACAACTTCAGGTTTAGTCACTCTGTAACTTTGATTATATTTCCTTCGTAGCTGTAATCAACCCGTAGATTGCTCCAGATGCCTGCTAGAATTTGTGAAGCTAAGAAGTGTGGCATACAAAGACAAGCTTTCCTTTTTCTTCTTTTAGGACTTTTAGTAGTTATCTTAAATTCTTGGAACTTAGATCAGCAGGCAATCCCTCTCATGTGGACAGATCCCATATTATTCTGTATTGTTAAATGCTAATAGTGAAACTTTAAAGCATGCTCACTTGCTAGACAACAGGTGGTCACTGCAACCTAAGATTCTCATTGGTTTGAAGGCCATGAGAGCCCAGTGGCAAGGAGAAAAGGCCTTAACTTCTACGTTTCAAGAACTTACTCAATGGGGTGTTGTGCTGATAATATCTCAACTCACTGCCAATTTGTGCAACATGCTGTGCCATTAGGGAATGACTGCTGAGTCGTCAATGCTAAATGGAAACTCAGGAAAGGCAACTGAACCTTTTCTGGTGAGGGAGACTGGAGTCAAGGCACAAAGTGTTTGCAGTTCTTCCCTTACTCCATTCTCTCATTTGTTCTGAAACAATCAAGTTTCTTCTAGGGACAAAAGACAGAATGACCAAAACTTGAAGTTAACCAAACTCTATGTTGGTATTTGTTTCCTCCAAGGTAAAATTCATTAATAATACAGAATAAGTCACCATTTTGGTCTGCAGTTCCACTTGGCAGGGTGATTGTTGGTGGTGGGGGTTGGGAGAAATCTAGAAGAAGAAAGAAAGGGGCAGTAGTGCTTACCTGAAAAAAATTACTCATGTCCCACCAGGATGGTTATTTCACAACTGTGGGCAAAAGATAACACTTTGAATGTTTTCTACCTACTGAAATAGCTTATAAAGAATAAAACAATATGTGTATGTGGGGGGGGGCTGGGGAGGGGTGAGCAGATTTTATAGCCCCTGTCTAACTTTCTGTTATGAGTCTTCCTTTCTCTATGGCAAAGACCCAAGATATCATTAACTTTAAGCAATAAGGTAAGAGTTGAGGAAGAAAGACAGAGACGCACAGAAAGACAGAGACAAACAGACAGATAGGCAGAGAGACAGAGACAGCAAGACAGAGATAGAGAGACACAGCCACAGAGGCATACAGGTGCAGGGAGAGAGAGAAAGATGAGAGACATAGAGAGACAGAAACAAAGAGACAGATGCAGAGACAGACAGAGATACAGAGAGAGGTATAGTTACAGAGATTTACAGATGCAGACAGAGAAAGATGGAGACAGAGACAGAGACAGAAAGACAGGCAGAAACAGAGATGTGTTGAGATGGAGAGAGAGAGAGAGAGAGAGAGAGAGAGAGAGAGAGAGAGCGAACTAACGCTCCCTCATTTTCTCTCTTTTCCCGAAAAAGAGCGGGCTGAGTAAGTGGAGTGTGGGGAAGTTAATCATCCAGAGCCTTTTAGGAAAATTGGGACGTTTTCTCTAGGAGAGAAGTCTAGGTGAATCCAGTTACTGAAATACCTTTTGAATACAAAACAAGACCAAAGAAAAATAAGGAACAAACAGAAACGAAGCTTAACCTGTAAAGTTCAATTGTGTCCAGCTGTGAAAGGCTAAACCTAAATTCCCTTTAAGAGAATAAACTAAGTCTAGAGTGTCCAGGCTCACAGACACAGGTCAGAAACTGTGCCCAGGAGAGCAGGTGCACGAAGTGTCGCTGTTGTGTTTAAGGTATCAGCAAGTGGGAGAAGCTAGGGAAACAGACGGTGGTGGGGGTGGGGAGAGAAAGAAAGTAGGGCAGAGGATGTCATTGAAGGAAAAGAACTCCCATAAAACTTGTAGTAAAGGCCACCTGGTGGCAGGAGGCTGGGCACCCTGGGATAAGAATGACGAGTGACATAGGAGAGTGGAGAGGGGAATGAGGATAGGAAGTGGATTGGGAAGGGATGATGAGAATTGAGGGGAAGATATGGAGAAGAGGACTGGCAATATAGGAGAGGGACTGAAGGAGTAACAATGGATAAAAGGGAGGAAAAGGTAGGAAGAGGGAAGACTGCGAAGAAAAGTGGAAATGGGACTGAGGCGGTGGGGCACGGGAATAAAAGAAGTCCTAAAGTGTGAGAAGATTGGGGAAAACGGGATTGAAGGAAGGAGAAAGGAGTACGGAGGGGAAGGGGAAGATGGGGGGTGCTGAAGAGTGAGGAGGAGATGGGGAAAAGCTGGATTGGAGAAATTAGGGAAGAATTCTGAAGAATGAGGAAGTGGGGGGAAGGGTCGCCTAAGTGGAGGCGAGCTAGGGAAATAGGGAGTTGAAAAAAGAAAAAGTAATGAGGTAGTGGGGAGAAAGTAAGTGAAGGAAGGGCTCAAGAATAAGAAGCGAAAGGAGACTGAGGAGGGAGAAGATCGCTGAAAAAGCTCCTCGGGGAAAGGATGGGCTGAGGGAGACGCTTGGGGGGGCGGAGCGGGAAGCAAGATTGGGAAAAGATGGGTTGAAGAGGGAATACAAGTTGATGGGTGTGGTGGTGCAAATTAGGTTGAAGGAGAGTTTAGGGGGAAAAGAACAAAGTAGTGGGGCAAACGCTGAGCTTAAAGAGATCTTGGTTGGGGGTGGGGGTGGAGAATGGGGAGAGAAGGAAATAAAGGGTTGAAGCCTAGGTGATTGGAAAAAAAGGTTGGGGTAAGTGGGAAGACAAGGAACAAAAAGATATCTGGGGTTCTAGGAGTGAGGTGATAGAGTAATGGTGGGGCTGAGCGAAGAGTCAGGGAAGAGGGGGAAGACGAAGGAGATAATGGGGTTAGGCTGGACCAAGCAGAAGTAGGTGAAAGAGTATGAGCTTGGAAAAGAAGCCAGGGGAGTGAGGGTTCGTGGCTGTGAGGGGCTCCGCACGGAGCTAGGAGTTGGGGGGGCCGGAGGGCTGGAGAGAGGGCAAGGTTCCGCTTTGGAGGCGGGTCCCGGGGTAGGCGCGTGGGACTGGGCGGGGCGCGGTGGCACCGGGAGCAGAGCTGCGCCAGCTGCTAGCGGTGGGAGGGGTGGAAGGGCGGCCGTGGCGGCGGCGGCGGCGGCAGCGCGGGGAGGGAGAGAGGGAGGGGACCATAGGAGGGAGGGAGGGAAAGAGAGAGAAAGAGAGGAGGGGCCCAGCCCCTTGTCTCCTCAGCTCCTCTCCCTCATTCCGCCCGGGGAGGAGCGGGGCCAGCAGCCGCCTCCACCGCCGCCTGGTCTCCACGCTCGCCCAGCCTCCCTCCAAGCTCCTTAAACTCCAGCGCCCGGTCCTGTCCCGTCCCGTCCCGTCCGGCGTCCCGTCCCATCTTGTCCCCCGCGGGGCAGAGGGAGCTTTCTCCTCTCCCTCTTCGCAGCAGCCCCGCGGACCCTCCCCACGTTATCCCCTACTCCCGGACTGACCCCTTGGCCGGTCTGTCTGTCCGTCAGTCTGCCCGTCCGCCCGTCCACCCGTCCGCCCGCGCCCGCTCTCCCGCCGCTCGCTCGCGTGGCTCCTTTGTGTGCGGCGGCGGCTCCCGCTCTCGCTCCCGCTCCCGCCCGGCTTGGGCTCCCACCCTTCAGCCCCCCGGTCCCGCAGCCCCGGGCGCCCCCGGCCGGGCGCCCCAGAGGGTGGATCTATCGGCCGCCGGGCAGGCAGGCAGGAGAGGCGGCCCCCCCTCACCCTTTTCCCAGAGGGGCCCGGGCCCCGGCCCCCGGCATGGATGTGAGATTCTACCCCGCGGCGGCCGGGGACCCAGCCGGCCTGGACTTCGCTCAGTGCCTGGGCTACTACGCCTACAGCAAGGTGACCGGGGCTGGGCTGGGAGGGGGAAGCGGGGGCCCGGGAGGGGGCGCAGGGGCTTCCTCTCAGTGCCGGACCAGGGACTTGTGCCTGTCCCTCCCCTCCCCTTCCTCACCCTTCCACTCCTGCTCCACCGCGCTTTCTTCCTCGCCTCCCCACTTTTTAAAAATTTCCCGTGTCTTCCTTTTTCTTCTTTCTTTTCGTTCCATTTCTACCTTGTTCTACTTCACTCTACATCCTCCTTTATTCGCCCTAACCCCTTTCTCGTCTTTCTGCACTCCCTTGCCTTTTCTTTTTCTGCGCCTCCTTCCTTGCTTTATCCTGCGCCTCTTCTCTGCTTTTTTTCTGCTCCCCCTTCTTAGCTTCTTTTTGTCATCCTTCCTTATCCTCCTTCCCACCTCGCCCTGTTCCTTCCACCCCTTCTCCATTCCTTTTTCTACCCTGGGGTAGTTGAGCCCTGGCTGAGCCGTGAGGACACCCCTGTCCTGTGACCAGCCCTAAGGAACTAGAAGGGGGAACATGCTGCTTCTTTGTTATATTTACTGTTATTAGTAAACACATTACGCGCCCACAGTGTGCTTAGGCACTGGACAGAACCTAGAGGAGGCACTGTCCCTGCTCTCCTGTTGCCTTTTTCCCGTTTCTCTGCTTGCCCAGCATCACGCACTTGTACTAGTGCCACTGCCGGTATTAACCTAGAGAAGACCCCTAGACACTATCTTTTAAGACTGGTTGTCCTAGTCTTTTTGCTATGGAAAGGAGCAAACTTTTGAACAGGTCGTGCTTGAATGGGGAAAAGTGGCAGTGGCGCCTCTGGTTGCCACACTTACTGACTTGATCAGCAGTTTTTTTTTTGTGGTTTGGCTTCTAGAACTGAGATATCTCGGCATTGGGCAAGTGCCTCTTAAAGGCTTAGCTTAAGGCTTTTTATTTAATTTTGGTTGGTTTGTTTTGATTTATGTTAATATGATTATGCCCCAGTTCAGTTGCAACCACAGAGTTTTATCTGCTGGCCCAAACTTAGCAAACTAAGATGGGGTGAAAGCCCCCTGATCCGTGAACACTGTTGTCCTCACGCATGTGCAGCGGGGACCCTAACAATTTATATTCCTCCTGGAGCCTCTGTTGGCTTAACTCATGTTGGAGCCTTTTGAGAAAATATGACCCAGGATGGAATCTTTAAGGAAGAAAAGGTGTTCTAGATAAACATATGCCTTGAAATGTGGGTCCCTTCCTCTTTTCGTGCCCCTTTCCCCCTCCTTTTTCCAAATCTTAGTTTATTTATGATTGGATAACAGAGGAGGAAATAGGAGTCTTCAGAAAGAAAGGTGCTGTACAAAACTACTGAATAAATAGCAGGAAGAGAAGGAATTGTTTCTGGAGTAAGAAACAATTTACTGTGTCTTGATACAACTACATGCTGCTGTAGCAATGCTTCCTATTTGTTTATTCTCAGTTTGGTACTTCAGTACTAGACTTTCTAAGAAATGATTAAATGGTTGTCTTATATGGTTGCTGGGGAAATGTGCTGGGTTCATGCGCTGCGTTTAAGGCACAGAAAAGGGAGAAAAGGCCTTGTAGCTAGAGTTAAGGCTTACCTTCTTCTGTCTTTTGACTTTTGATTAATCACCTTATTGAATGTTTCAAAAATCCCAGGATGTGCATGCAGTGTAATTAAGTAAGCATTTATTATTTTTGAGGATTAAGCTAATTTTCTAGAAGGGTGTTATTTATCATTTACAACTTATCTTGTATTATACAGACCTTGTATATCTTGCATGTAATTATTTTAGGAGCCATTACCTCTCATGGAGTGACTACTTCTTTTCCTGATTTAAGATCAGCAACACTTGAATGACACCAAAATAGAAACCTATTGTATTAACCCAGTCACTGCAATGCGTGCAAAATCTGTATTCGAAAGGATCCCAAGGGGACTTCAGAAGATCATAGAATATATGCAGGAAATTGTGGGTGTTTTTTGTATCCTTTTGGGGGGAGGGAAGGGGTGGAGAAGGTTAATTAGAACAATTTATTTCAGTGGTGATATATAAAACTTGAAAACAGTCAGTTATTGAAATACTTATACAACTTTTAGGAGTAATGGCACCAGTTGGATTATAGTCATGTTTTCTTAACACAGGCTCTTTCTGAAATAAGTTGCTTTCTCAGTAATTCCTAAATCTGGTTTTTATAGGGCAAAGAGCACTTAATAAAGTTAGGTAAATTGACCAATATTGGAAATCCAAAGGTTATGATTATTTTAGGCAATATTTGCGTTTACTTTCCACTAATTAAAAAACAAAACAAAATATAGCCTTCTTCAAAATGAACCAGACTTCCTTTGCCACCTTAAACTTAAGGAGTTTGCTAAGAATCCACCTGTGTTCTATAAATTGTCACTGAAGGTTTTCTAGATGTTTGATTTTTTTTCATTTTTTTGGTCAAAATATGTAAATGGAAATGTTGAATTTCAATATTTTGCATATAGAATTATTTAGTTAAGTTTTAAAGTTTTTCTAAAGAACTTCAAATGTGTAGATTTTTATGCTAATTTATATGCTCATTCAATGGGTGATAAAAAGTTGCCACTCACCAACATATTAATATGTCTATCGCATTTAATAATTAGTTTACTCTTCATTCTCCCAAGGTTTAAGTTTGGTGACTTGTATTGACTTTTTGGCTTGTGGATAACCAATTTGAAGAAATTATTCTCTTGTGGTATCTTGTTTAACGTGAGTCTCAGTGTTTTCAGAAATATATAACTGAACTCCCGTCTTAATGTGCAAAAAGTTTCCTCTTATTAATTTGTGGAACTTGACATTAGATTTTATATGCTTTCTTTTGAATATCATTGTGTAATACATATATATACATACACATGTTATGTTTATTACCTTTTTATTCTGTATTAAGATTATTCTAGAATATCAGTGTCTGAGAAAGTGTACTCTATCTATGGAGAATGGTTGAAAAATTTCTGAGGGTTCAAGAGTCATTACAAGTAAGAAAATGACTTCACATAAAATATAGCCAAGATCATTCAGATCAGTTAATAATTCATGAACTAGTCATTGACGTATAAACCTACAAGTCTTCCATATTTCTGAAGGACTAATTTCCATTTTAATTTCTAGTGAATGTCTCTACTGTTTGAACACCTTTTCTGAAGTGGATATCAACTGAAACTAGAACCTATGGATTTTGAAAAGGCTTGTTTTTTTCAAGTGAACGGGTTACCCATTGACCTAAATTGTCATTTTCTTTCCCCTCCATGCAATCACTTTGTCTGTGCACCAACAGGATTGTAGTATACAAATAAACTAGTAGATAATTTGTTTTAATATTGGAAATCTTACCTGATTTTTTAGGCAAAATGTGTCTAATAGGAAGACAAAAAGAGTGGGGGTGGGGGAGTGAACGGGTTTAAAGCAGACGAAAATTAAAATGGAAATGACATTGGATTAGGATGGAATAGAAAGCAAGATGTAGCAGATGATGTTATCAGAAGATAGTCATAGAATGTTAGAATTGGTTAAGGACCTTAGAGGTCACCTAGTCCACTTTATTATGCAGATGAAGGAACTAAGATTTAGAGAAGCTAAGTGATTTGCCCATGGCCACACAGTTAGTGGTAGAGTTAGGTCTAGGTAGATATGACTGTGACTCTTTCCAAGCAGTTTCTTTGAATATTTCACAGTGTTGCCAGCATCAACCCATGAATTGATTATCTGTATGGGGACGGATGTTGCAGAAGTCTTAGTACTGTTTAAAGCCTTTCAAGCTTCAAACTGTATCATTGATTAATCATTTGTCCAGATTGTCCCAAAAGTCTTAGTGCACCTTTAACCCATTAAAGCTTAAAACTTTAAGTTATTACAAACCTAAGATGGTACTAAAACTTCTGGAACATCCTGTATCGCATTTCATTCCTGTTTAAGTCAAAGTTTGATTTAAAATTATTCTGTACTTTACTATTATAAGACTAACATTTTTTATGAAATTAGCATCAGTAGATTTTTTTTTCTTTCACTCTTCAGGTTGAAATAAGACCTTTAAAATGAAATCAAATACTGATCTGTCTCTTTGTAGACAAGTTATGAGCCAGAAAGATAGCAAGTCAGAAGGAACACAAAAACAAGAGAAAGTCTTTTTAGGCTATTGTTCCACCAGTGTTGGAGGTGCCATGCTATTCCTAGGAGGGAGTTTAGAGGAACTGATGAATAGAGCAAGACAGGAAAGATAAATAGCATTTCATCTCTTGCAGTGTTAAGTCTAGATAGCAGGACCCAGGTTCTCTTTCTTGAAGTTGTATAAATTACTAGAACATTAATTAGACAAATCATTTGTATTTGTATGTAAGTGTAAAAACAGAATAAGAACCACAAAATACATAATTTTTAAAACTCTGGACCATTACTTCACTTCATTATCAGGAATGTTTTGGCTGCAAGTAGAAGCAGATGGTTTATCTGATTATAATTCTGATTTGGCAGCTTGGGTTTTTATATTTTGTCAAATGAATAATATAGTCTTAAGTTGATGTAAATCATTCCTAGGCAGTGAAACAAGGTAATTTTTAAAAAAGTTGTAAACTTGTGACTTATTCCTTAATATCAAACCCTGGTATAGAAGGAGAAGCTCATAGTTGAGAAAAATGTGTTGGTTAAAAGAAATTATTGCAAGGATGGTTTCCTAAAATTCTTCCAGCTTTGGAGTCATACTTCTATGGGAACTTTATCTACTCAGAGTGTAACCAAGTTTAGACCACCCCCAAATTCTGATTTCCTCTATGCTTGAGGAAGAACGGAATGAAGTGGGGAGGGGTATTTATTAAACAACTACTGTGTGCCAGGCACTGTGCTAAGTACTTTACAAATATCATCTCATTTGATCTTCCCAATAACTGCAGCAGGTAGATGCTATTATTATTCCAATTTTACAGTTGAAGAAATTGAGGTAGATGGAGGTTAAATGACTTGTACAAGGTCACACAGGCTGGATTTGAATGCCACCTAGCTTCCTTTAATAAGCCTTCCAACTTCTTTCCTTTCAGTTATCTCCATCCTTTTACCTAAAGATATCATTAATATGCCTCTCATAACTAGACAATAAATTTGTTGTATTCTGAATATTGATTAGAAGATTGAGTCTGTACCTGTGATTTCATTGGTGTAGGGAGCTTCCGATCAGAAATTCCTTCTGCCAATTTGATTTGGCATGTTAGCACTGAAAGCTTAAATGATTTGTCCAGGTTCCCATAGGCAATGTGTACCAAAGGAAGGTCTGGAATCCAAGTCTTCCTGGTTCTGGTGTCAGCTTTCTTTCTACTATATCATCCTTCTCTTCGTACACTGAATATCCTCACCATTTCCTCTCCTACTTCAAATAAGTAAAGAAATTAGCAGAAATCATTCTTTTGAATAATTGTCTTTGACCAGAGTCCATTTAATCATAAAGAGTAATTTCAGTCATTGATAATTGGTTAATGATTGCCAAGTAGACTTTACAGTTATTGAATGGTATGTCTTGAAGTCAACATTTTCAGATTCTGTTATGCCATGTAAAAATGGTTTAAAGAAGAAATATTTTCATAACCTTATCTTATTGGTTGTTTAATGAGAAACATTCTTAAGAGGATGAATGTTAAGTGTGGAGAAGGTAGTTATGGTAGTCAATATTATTTTTAACATAGTCCAAAATTTTGGACCTCTGGTTGATTATAGGTACTTCTTCCGTTGGTACAGATTATAAGTCACAGCTTCTCATCTTGGGCAATTCTTATAAATCCTTCAAAGAGTCTCCCCAGAACTATTGAGGCTTTCTTTGAAGTCTTTTAATGTTTTGTGAGTACCCATATAGTACTTGGGCTGGCCATGTATTATCTCTTACCATTAGTACAAAACTATCCCACCCCTTTTCTGAGTGTACTTTTCCTTGATAACCACCAAGAAATTATGTAAAAAAATACTGTTGGCAACATTTGATAGCCTACCTATCCTCCTTCCTCCACCATGACTGATTGACTGTTTCTCCATTTCCCTTTGGGTCATCTGCAATCTTGCTTCTTAAAAGATCTTGGTGTTCATAAGCCATAGTCATAGAGTATCATCAGAATTTCTTTTTACTAGACTTGAGATTTCATTGGCATAGGCGATTCCTCATGAAGAAGCTCTTCCTTTCCTCTATCAGGTTAGCACCTGCTTTACAACTTAGAGTTTGAGGAGAATCATTTGTTGAGATGTTAAATACCTTGCCCAGCTTCATACAGCTGGTATGAGTTGGAAGAAGGAGTTGAACCAAGGTCTGTCTAACTCAAGGTTTATCTCCCTCCAAGACTGATTCTCTATCCATTACGCCTTACTGTCTCTCTAGTATTAAAATGTGTGTGTGTGTGTGTGTGTGTGTGTGTGTGTGTGTATGCATGCATGAAGATGCTAGTGCACTGTGTTGTTTGTCAAATGCAATCCAGCCTACTTTCTTTCTATTTAGTTTTGGGTTGAGTTTCTTAGCCATTTGCAATAATTGTCCAAAATCTACTGATTGGCTAACCCATTGTACTGTCCATCTAACTTCATAGTACTTTGATTTCTTATTGTAGTGAGCCATTGACCTGGGGTTTTTGAAGGCTATGTCAGCAGAATGCAAGTTCTGGCAGATTATATACTAAACTGGAAAAGCATTGAGTATGACCACAGCAACAAATTGCACCAGCCTAATGAGGCTAAGAATGGAGATGCCCATCACTAGCAGCATGGTCAGTAGGTGATGAATTCATTGGCTCTGGCAACCCATGAAATAACCTATTGGAGTTGTTAATGTTGCATAAGTGGTTGAACCATATTGTTGGATTTCCAGCAGGTTTTCTATGCCAGATCATACTGTAACCAGGCCGGGATTTTGTATGATGTGCTACTGAAGTGTTATAAGAGTTCTGTACTTCATAAAGATATTTTTAGTTATAGGAGGTAGGAAACCAAAATGCCAACTATAGCTCTAGATAGCTCTTTGATAACAGCATGATTTGTTGCAAATTGAATTTATAGAAAAAATATTAGTTAATATTTTTCTGGTTCAACAGCACTGTATGAGTGCATGCTTTTCACCTTATTCTCCTCTTCTATAATTAAAATTACACAGTCAGTCCCTTTTGTCTGTTTTGCTTCTACTTAGCAGTCTAGTCACAATTTAGTGAAGAATAAGTTGAACCTGAGTAAACTGAAGTTTTACAATCTGCTGTGAATTTTTCTTATCCATGCAATCAATCTAGTGTGAATGCTAAGAGAAGGCCATCATGTTCCTATGTAATACTGACTTTTATAATTATGAAGAGCAACATAAAATGTTTTGACTATCTACTATGTGCAAAGATTTGTGCTCGATGATAGTAACACAGAGACTGAGTTTAGGAAAGATATAGGTCATAGAAACAAAAAGATAGTGTATTCTGCCCACTGGATGTCACATGGCTGGTAAAAACAGTAACTGCTATAGGAATTCAAGGAGGAAGATCCTACTTTGGGCTGCAATAGGCAGAGAATGGAGGTTGGACTTAAGTTGGTCCTTGAGGGATAAGAATTAGGTAAATGGAGAGTAAGTTAGAAAATGTGTAGGAAGGGACAATGACATAGCCCACAGCCTGGTAGTAGGTATCCACATAGCATGCTTGAGGGCTACTGATTAGACTTGTTGTATGTAGGGGAAGGTTTTTCAAGGGGACTAGTGGGAGGTAGTATTGAAAGTGTAGTCAGGGCTTATCACATATGAGGCCAAAAAGATTAGATTTTATTTGGTGCCCAGTGAGAAACTATTTTGAAGATTTTTTGTAGGGCAGGAGACAGCAGAGTCAAAATAGTGGATCCTTGAGTGTGTTTGTGTGTGCTGAGAAGACAATGAAAAGGGACTGAGTGAAGATATAAGAAGGATATAAGGATGTAACTGATGGAGCAAGATATTTTAGTGATAGAATCACTAGTACAGATGGAAGAATGAGCCCTAGGGGAAGAGTTGTCCTTTTTTCTGAGATAAAGTTGTCTTTTCTCAGAGAAAAGTTAAGATTCAGAAAACTTTTACAGTTAAGAGGAAGTGAAAAGGCTCTTACTGGATTGAGGCAGCCAAAAACATTTTTAAGGTACTTACTATGTGTCAAGAATTGTGCTAAGTAGTGGGACTACATAGGAAAAGTGAAAACAGTAGAGATGTTTTCAAGGACTTTACATTCTAATGGGGAAGACAATATATAAATAAATAGGTTTACACATACTGAGTTGATAGGATAACCTTAGAGGAGAAGTTACTAGCAGTTGCGGTGGCAGGGGATGCAGGAGGAGAGAAGAGAGGACAGTTAGGGAAAATCCTCCTGGATGAGGTAGAAACTGAGTCAAGCTTTAAACAAAGTCAGGAATTTTAAGAGTTGGAGGTAAAGAAGTAAAGCATTACAGGAATGGGGTGATAGGCAGGAACTCAGGAGAGAGACTAGGTTATCACATGTAGAACTGAGAATCATTTGTAGAGTGATGATACATGGAAGCTGTGATCCCCAAGCAAGAGAAGAGAAAGGAAGGTCCAGAACAGAACTTGGCATATAACCACATTTGGGGGGAATGACATGGATGAAGATCCATTAAAGGAGACTGATGCTAGGAGAAGAGCACAGTGTCATGAAAACATGGAAAGATGACTTTCTAGAAATTTTGTCAGCAGTGTCAAATACTACAGAGGTCAAGAAGGTTCAGGATTGAGAAAAGTCCATTCAATTTGGTCATCAAAATATTATTGGCAACTTTGGGGAGAGCGTTTTCCTTGAATGATGAGGTTGGAAGCTGATCTACAGAGAGTTTAGAGGAGAAGTAGACACACCAAGGCTTTTTAAGGAGCAATCTGAGAAGGGGAGGAGAATTGTAGGAAGATAGTTAACAACAATGGTTGGATCCAGTGAGAGTTTTTTTAAGGATGTGAAGATGCAGATGTTTGTCAGCATCAGGAAGGAATCAGTAGATAGGGAAAGATTTACGATTAGAGAAAGAAAGGAGGTATTGTGGTGCATTCTTCTGGAAAACATGAGGTTATAGTGTCAAGGGTAGAGAAAGAAGGGCTGCCCTTGGCAAAGAGAAGGGCCAGGTCTTAATCAAACTCTAGAGATAAGAAGTAGATGGTAGGAGATGATAATGTCATGGGAATGTGAGATGAAGAGAAGGGGAACAGAAAGAGCCTTCAACAAGTGCCCTTAATTTTTAGCAGGGTAAGTATGAATTAAGGTCTTTAGCTAAGACGGTAGAGGGAAGCTTGAGAAGAAAAGAGGTTTGGAACAGCTGATATAACTGGAATAGAAAATTGTGGAGGAATAGAAGAATTGCCCTACTACAGTAAGGACCCAGTTGAGAGTAAATAGTGTAAATGTATAGTCGACCCAGTCAGCGTGGTTTCATGACTTTGTCCAACTCTGTTCAGCAGCGTGTAAGAACAGTGGAGTGTCAGATGATTGGAATAATACCGGGTTGGGGTTTGGCAAGCATGGTCAGTTACATGACGTGGGGAAAAAGGGTTCCAGAGTGGAAGATAGTGTAGCATTGATTGTTTCACTAGAGAGTTGAGAATGATAAGGGAGGAGAATATACCCAGAGCAGGGGTGGTGGCCTGGGAAAGTACTGGCAAGTGGAAGGATTGTCTAAGTCATGGTGAGGAAAAAGAATAGTTTTAGGAATAGTAAGGTATGGATAGAAAGGAATGAACTATGATTAGATAAAGGAATTTCAGTGTTTTAAAATGTGGAAGTGGAATACTTAGGGGCAACTGGAAGCATAAGGGTGCTGACTATTCTCTGTGTCATAAAGGTGAAATGGAGGAATAGGTCATGGCAGCTGAGTAGAATGAGGAACTTGCAAATTAATGTGTTTGAAGGAATTTTGGAATGTATGTTGAAGTCCCTTAGAACGAGGGCAGGTATTGGGGAGAGGGGAGGGAGATTGTAAGCCAGCCCCAGAATTGAGAAAGGAGGGATAATGTCATGGGTGCCAGTATATCACAGCCACTGAATTCAAAATAAGGTCACAAATTTGAATAAAATGAACTTCAAAGGAGTGGAAGTTGCTGAGTGATGATAGTAGAGGAAGAGTTTTTAAATGGAAATGAGAAGCAAGGATTAGTCTGACTCCTCCATCAGGATCAATAAGTTGAGAGGAGGCACAACCAGTACTGGAAAGGATGGTCAGGCTTCAGTGTCATCCTAGGTAAGCCAGGGCTCAGCGAGTGCCAAAAATTGAAGGAGCAAGAGAGGAAGAGTTTTAAAAATGAAAGAAGTTACATATTGGAATATTGAAGGTGGGGGCAGGGGAGGAGAGGATATAGGTGAAGTAAAGAGGAGAATGAAGGAGCAGATATCTGAAGTAGGGAAGGATTCAGTATCACTGGGATGGAGAGAGTCAGAGGGTGTGGGAGTATGCTCACCTTTGGACAATGAATTTAGATAGAATATCTGTGGGCAAGAAAGGTTTTCTCTCTCTCTCTCTCTCTCTCTCTCTCTCTCTCTCTCTCTCTCTCTCTCTCTCTCTCTCTCCCTCTCTCTCCCTCTCCCTCTCCCTCTCTCCCCACCTCCCCCTCTCTCCCTCTCTCCCTCCCTCTCCCTCCCTCCCTCCTTTTCTCTCCCTCACTTTTCCTGGTATGATGATTTGATAGAGCTTGGGGTCAGAAGGCATGGTTTCTAGTCCTGGCTGTACCATTAACTAGGTATAAGCTTTGGCAAGTTATATCCCTTCCCTCCTCTATTCCTTACCTGTAAAATGAGGTGGTTGTCCCTTTCATCTCTAGAATTCTGTGATTCCATGAAATAATGAGAGAAGTGGAGAGTGGGGGAAGGGGGAAGGTTAGGGAATTTAAGGGAGTGTAAAGAAAAGGTTGGAGCTCCATTCGTAGGGAGTTGGATAGGGATTCAACAACAGATAAATAAAGGGCCCGCTGAGCACCAATGAAAGCTGATTGAAGTTAGCATGGATTTGTCATGGTCTCCATTAAAATGACTTCTTGACTTCGTCCAGGCTTAGAAACAGCCTGGAAATTTTGACAATGGGGATGACAACTTTAAGGACTGGCATGGTGAAATTTTAAAGAAGTGAAGGGTTCTAGAGTAGGTGGTGGGAGTGGGTTGAAATAACTGATCTTAGGTTCCAAGTTGTGTTGAGAATTAAATAACTTTTAAAGAAATAATGGATTGAGTAAAGTAGGGGAAGGTGATTGTAGAAATCTTAGTTTTCAACCTCTTCATTAATATTTTTTATTATTATGAACTTAACAATCATCAAGTAACAAAAGCATTTCAATATACAAAGAAAAATGAGGAGGATTATATATGAACTTGCTTATATATAAGATGTTTGTAACAAAATTGCCCTGTTTATGTCCCTTCAAAACTTTTTGTTTTTCTTCTGTGTATCTGAAAAAAAGTTTATTGATGCTTTTTTTCATTGCTCTCACCCTGTATCTCACCTCCTCACTAGATGCTTCCACTTGTAACAACTAAGGATAGACAAGCAAAACAAATCAGAACTTTCTACCCTTCCGTTTGGCAGGTGAGAAAATGGAGGTCAAAGAGTCATATAAGTAGTAAGTGGCAGAACTTAGAACCCAGGTTGTTTGACTTCACTATGCCAATGATTTTCAAACTTTTTGGTCTCAGGGCCCCTTTATGCTCTTAAAACTTGTTGAGGACCCCTGCCCCCAAATTTTATTTATGTGTTTAAATCTATTTGTATTTATTGTATTCAAAGTTAAAATATTTTAGTATTATCTTGAAAAATAGTTTTGACCTCATAGATCTCCTGAAAGGGTCTCAGGAACCCGCATGAGTTCCTGAACCCCACTTTTAGAACTTCTGACGTATGCCCTGCTGTCCCTCCCCCAGTACATATAAATTTTTTATTAGTGGATTGGTTTCCTTCTTTTCCTTGTAATAATCAATTATGTCCAAAGTAAGGTTATTAGCATCTTCTAAAAGAGACTTCAACTTTATTTAGACTTTAGTATCCAAGGTCATCATAGAGTGTATTAGAATGGTCTAGAGAGAGGACACATATGACAGAGGAGAAACAGAACCACTGGAGATCAGGGTTGGAAGGATGTCAGAGGCCATCTAGTACAACTTGTACTTGAATACGAATCCACTCTTCAACATAATGAGGTAAAAAGAGGGTGAAGATCAATTCTAGTAGCTATAAGGGAATGAGAGAGCAAAGGATTGAGACTGGGGTTAGACAGGGAGGGGTAATTTGAGATCTTTATTCATAAACTTAAGTAAGCCAGCACAGGGTACTGGCTTGCTTTGAACAAAATGCCCAGCATGCTGTCTTGTAGTGTACATTGCAGGTGATTAATACATATTGAATTCCAATTTTTTGATCTTCCTTTTTCTCCTGGGGCTCAAATTTTCTCAGGAAGGCACATTCACTATAATTGTATCAGTTTCTAAAGTTGCAATGTTCTCTTTTGTCACTCTGGAAATACCTGCCTAGTTTTTGGAATATTTTCTTTGTAGGATTTACAGATGTAGTTTTTTTAAAGCATCAATTAAGTCCTGAATTTAAATAATTAGCAATATTATGGATTCAGATTTCTTATGTGCTTTGTATATGTGTGTATGTATATATAATAGATATATATGTGTGTATATGTGTGTGTGTGGAGAGAGAGAGAGAGAGGGAGAGAGAGAAGAAGAGGGAGAGGGAGGGAGGGAGGGAGAGAGAGAGAGAGAGAGAGAGAGAGAGAGGGAGAGAGAGAGAGAGAGAGAGAGAGAGAGAGAGAGAGAGAGAGAGAGAGAGAGAGATTGAATTGAATTTAGGTTTTTGTGGAAACTTTATTTGCTTTGCCCTTAGTTGGTCTTTAGTTAACTTTCTAATGAGTAATTTTAAAAAATTCATTCTTCCCCATCCACTCTAACTTTCTTACTTTTTATCTCTCCCATTGTCATTAAGTCTGATGAGTTTTATCCTCATTGTATCCTCCAGTTACTTCCCACCTGGTTTGGTCTGTTTATCCCTTTCCAAAAATAATTGACTTTCCTTCAAAGCTTTGACTTTATGATCATCTGTTTAAGTTATATCACCTAGATTTCTTAATCCTACTTGCTAGTGTTAAAGATACCCTAGTGACAGCAGAGATGGGTAAATATGTTGTTACATGCTAGACAAAATTTGAAAATTATGCTGCCATCCCTGGTATTTTTAAAAAATTGTACCCTCTCTGTATTACTGATCATAATAACATATAGTTGACTTAGCACAAAAAAATAGGTACATCCCGTGAGGATTCAATTTTCTGTCATTGCAATGCATGCCTTATAAAAGTAACATTAAAAAGTTATAAACTTTTTAATAATACTGTTTGTATCCATTTTTTTATTCTACATTTTTTCCCCATTGTTCAGTGTACCTACCCTTAGTCTTTGTTCTTTGATAGATTACCACATGTTCAATTTCCTTGGTTATGTATTTAACATTTTAGCTTTCTAGAAGTAATTGTAGTTGTGGCCATGTAGTTTGGGCTTCCTGCGGATTTTTCTTTTTGAGCTCAAGGCAGGCAAGGGCCTAGTTCTAGTTGGACCTCCCTGGCTTTAAGTCCCAACCCAAATCCTTCTGCAAGAAGCCTTCCTCAGTCCCTCTTAATTCCAGTGCTTTCTCTCTTTTATTCATTTCCTATTTATCCTGTATGTTATATATCTTCCTTTGTATATATTTGTTTACATGTTGTCTCCCCCATTAGATTGTAATCTCCTTGAGGCCAGGGGCTATTTTTTGCCTCTTTTTGTATCCCCAATATATAGCATGATGCCTGGCAGATAGTAGGCACTTAAATGTTTTTTGATTGATTGATTTTTGCCAGCATAATTTATCATTTCAAAGAGCACATTGTGAATGTTCATACACATATGGTGGGTGCAAATAAAGAAAATAATGACATATTTGACTGTGGATCACTTTTCCAAAGACAGACTACTCTTGCTAATCATCTACCTGATGAATTACTCTGTGATAATTAACAATGAAATTTTTTTATTATATTCTGGAATTTTCCTATAATAGTTGCATCCTTTGTCCTCTGGGTTGCCACAGAACTTTCTTTTATATAACTAGGAAGTTTAATGTAAATATGCTTCCTGGCATGTTGTGGTATCATGATTAAAAGCAGTCTATGCATGTTGTATTTAAAATCATAATTGATGGAATACAAGACTGGTAATTTCTAAAATGTAAGTTTGTCTTCCTTGTGAATGTAAGTAGAGTATAATAGAAAGCATATAGAGTCTAGAAACAGAGGACCTGAGTTCGAATTCCACTTATCATGCCTACCTTGGTCAAGTCACTTAACTTCCCTGAATCTGTTTTTTTCTTTTTAGGAGTTAGACTGCATGCCTCCGAGGTCTCTTCCACTTATAGACCTGTGATCTTTTGGGTGCATTTGGTAAACCTTTGATATTATATAAAGTATATATCAGATTATTCTAGTGCCTAGAGCCAGGTCAAGACATTTAGATGCTCTAGGCTATACCTCCCTGCCCTCTGCACTAAACAAGCTCTCCCTTGTAACAAAGACACAAAGTTAAGCAAAATGAACTGACGTAGTGGATGTTTTATACTTGTAGTCACCCACCCTTCAGACAAAAAGGAGCATTTTTTGAAGTTCACATGATGAAGGACATCAATACTCTCTCTTAACACATAATCTTGGTGCTGACTGACTCATAAGGTAGAAAAGAAAACATGGAACCATGCAGAGCCATTCCCTGCCCTGGTAAACAAAAAGCAACAGCCAGAAATGAAAACATAACTAAAGATACAAGATATCCTGAGAGTAGGTGAGCAGTTTACTTTTTATGTAAGAAACAAAGCACAACTATAGGAAGTGTTTACTTATTTGAAAGTAACAGATTAACTGATAAATGATGTTCAAAAGATTGCAAAAGGCTCTTACATTACAACAATATAACTTACTTTACCTGCCTCTTTTTGAGCCATCAATCCTGAGAAAGTTTACACTATTAACATTTTATTCCATTTTACAGGTGAGGAAGCATAGACTTTAAGACAGTGAGTTAGGTGTCCAAGGCAGAGGTTGAACCCAGATCTTCCTTATTCCAAGCTCAAAATATTACCGGGCTACACTTACTTGGCTACATGAGTGGGATTTGGCATGTGATCAAAAGTGGTTAGAGTGATCAAAGCGTTTACATTGAATCTTTTTGGTTTGTTTTGTTTCTATCAGAAAGGAAACAAATATGAGAATACAAGTCTTAAAATGGAAAGAACACTTTATCTGGAGTCATGGGGTTTAGGCTTGGATCCTGGCTCTGCTATTTACTTTTATGTATGATGACCTATTTGAGCCTCAGTTTCTGCATTTGTGCCTTGAAGGGGTCTGGCTGAATGACTTGGAGGGTTCCTTCCACCCATATTTATGCTCTTATGTTCCCTTGTTACATCTTCCACCTTCTGTGAATGTTATGCTCTTGGTAAATGTCCATATTGCTTATTCCTAAACTCAACTTTGCTAACAATCAGACTATTAGCTGAAAATAAACCAAGAACTTGCATCAGTCGCTTTGGTTATTATACATTGTCATAGTACTACTTAGTAATGCAACCTTTCATCTATAAAATAAAAGTCTAGTAATTTAAGAGCAAATGTGGCTTCCAAGATATCTGTTTTATTCAGTTATTACTTATCTATATGGGAAAATCTTTTCTGGTTACAAAAGTTAAATCTACAATCCATGGGCCAATAGTATCCTTTATAGATTAGGTGAAACATTTGATGCCATTGCAAAAGCAAAAAGGTAATACATTTTAAAGGGGGCAAATTATGTCCCCTTTATGCCTCCAAGGTGTGATGCAAATGTAGTTTACCATTGACTAATGTTAACTAGATTAAATAGAACTTTGAATCCCATTAAAAGATATTTGTGAGATAGTCTGGCTTTAAGAACTTTTGAAGATTTCTCCAAATAGTTGAACCAATTCACATTTACATTATTTATTCTGCTTGTAAAAAGTTATACTTTATGGTCCTAAAGGTTTTCAATGGCCCTAATTGGTTCTCCAAACTTAGGTAGTATCCATTTGGCTATTCCAGGATATGTCTACTTATTAACTAGTAGGCAGTTTCTTGCACACGGAGCCATAACACCTATACAGAGAGACTAGCTCCTTGTTTGCCAATGTTTTAGCTAAAGAATGTTTTGAGAGTCATGTCAGTATCTGGCAGGATCAGTCTGAGTCGATGGATAGGGCCTTAAATTTTATCTAAGACACATCCAGGGGGAAAATTTCTAAAACTTTCTATTGTTACATCTTTTGATTTTGTCATTTGGAAAATGTTAACTGGGATGAGTTCTTCCTCTGTTATAAAGGGCATTTGTCTAAATATAGGGCAGTCATTTCTCAAGGGCTTGATAGAGCTAAAATGAATCTTTGTGACTGAGTCACAAAATATCTGGGAAGACTAATACATAATGTTGAGGATTGCCTCTAAGGAATGAGGAGCTGTACCAGGTTTAAGTACACACATATACACGTGTGTATGTGTATACATGTATGTATATATACATGCTAGACTTGAACTTGCCATCTGTTCATAATTCTTCTTGCATGAAAATCTATATGGTTTAATAAAGTTATTTGAATAAAATAAGCGTTGTGATTTTGTAGACTGAGAAGAAAAGAGCTGTGTCTACCTGGCAGAAATAATTGGACCATGACACAGCAGATCTGGTGAATTTGGTTCTTTTTGTCCAGGCAATGCCATCTGTCTATATGTGCTGCAGCTGAATCAATCATACAGCTCTTTGGATGAATTGTAAAGACAGCTAAAATGACTGGTTCTGCACTACTACAGTTCAATTATTTGAGTATAAATATGACCCAACTGTCAGAAATTGTGAGTTCTCTCCCTGTTTTTTTTCAGCTACTTTAATGTATGAACTTGAGGAGGTGACTTAATATCTCTGCTTGTCATCAGTCTTCCATCTAATTTGAGCAGCAGCCTATTAAGTGGTTCATTCATTCAATGAATATTTATTGAATGTCTAATATGTGCAAGTCACTATCCTTAGTGTTGTGTAGGTCAGTTAAATTTTTATTCTAGTGTTTTTTTTCATAAGACAGCCTACGGTATTATTTTTCATAGAGAAGATTCCAAGATAATGGATTCTCTAGGGCAGGGGTTCAAAGCATCAGATTAAGATCTTCCGTTAGGGCTGAAGAAAGCCATCTCTGGTGGATCCTCAACTTGATTGCCACTCCCAGGATCCTTTGTACTGCTATCTCAGCTTTTCATCAGGAAAGACAGCAACAGCATAAAGCAGGAGTGGGGAACCTGTGGCCTCAAGGCCACATGTGCCCCTCTAGGTCCTCAGTTGGGGCCATTTGACTGAATCCAAACTTCACAGAACATATTCTCTTAATAAAAAGGATTTGTTCTGTAAAACCTGGACTCAGTCAAATGGCCATACCCAAGGACCTAGAAGACCACATGTGGCCTTGAGGGTGCAGGTTCCCTACCCCTGACCTAGCCTGTTGCCTACATCCCTTTTTTCATCCTCTCTCTCTGTTTTCTATATAGAAGAAAAAAAGAGTTCTTCACAAAAAGGTGGCAACTCCTCCTGTAGGATATTTTCAAGAATTAGATAGATGAAATCATTAACATTTATTTTCTCTGTGAATTTATCTCATAGACAGTGAACTCTTGTCCTCTAGTTGTCATTTGGCTTAGAAAGGAGAGAATTTGCCAGTCTTTTATGCACAGGTGGCTATTGTAAGAATATTTGATTCAATGGAACCTTGTCTTCTGTTTCTCTTGACTTTTTCCCCTCAGGTATTTGTTGGTGTCCTTGTTGTTGTTTTTTCCATAATTGGCCCCTCTTCCTTTTCTGATCACTTTCATCATTCTCTAGAATTCAGATTGATCTGTGAGAACAATGGATGAATTTATATCTGGGGGGGCAGCCCGCCAAAACAAAACCTCCATTGCTTGATACTGTATGGTTTGATTATCAATGACACGGTTTTCTTTCAAGAATTATGCCTGGGATGCCAAAAGCAGCAATATGAAGTGTGTCCCAAAAATCTCAGTGCAGTTTTAAACTTTACCTTAAGCTGTTCTTGTTGTTCTTAAGTCATTTAGGTTGTGTCCAACTCTTCATGACCCCATTTGGGGTTTTCTTGGCAAAGATGCTGGAGTGGTTTGCTATTTGCTTCTGCAGCTCATTTTACAGATGAGGAAAGTGAGGCAAACATAGTTAAGTGACTTGCCTAGGTTTACATAGCTAGTAAGTATCTGAGACCAGATTTGAACTTAGGAAGATAAGCCTTCCTGACTTCAGGTCCAGCACTCTAACCACTGTGCCACCTAGCTGCCCCACTAAAGCTTTTAAACTGCACTAAGATTTTTGGGACACCCCGTATTGGAAGACTTAAACTGATAGGACATTGGAAAACTCTTAATGATTTTTAGGGAACTTTTATGAAAAAAGTAATTATTTTGGACAATGTAGACAACTGTAGAACTGCTTACCCTGAAAGAACAAGATTAAAAATATAAGAATACAGATGCCTTTAAAATTTAAAATTTGTGGGGGCAGCTAGGTGGCACAGTGAGTAGAGCACCGGCCCTGGACTCAGGAGGACCTGAGTTCAAATCTAGCCTCAGACACTTGACACATGTACTAGTTGTGTGACCTTGGGCAAGTCACTTAACCCCAATTGCCCTGCCCCCTCCGGAAAAACCAAAAAAAAATTTAAAGTGTGTATGCCTGTGTGTGTGTGTGTGTGTGTGTGTGTGTGTGTGTGTGTGTGTTTACTTTTAAACCATCTAGTAGCTGGCAATGTTTCTCAATGGGAAATATATTTAAACTTTAAAACCATCCAGTAGCTGGGAATATCAGTCAGTGGGAAATGCTTTCCAGGAGAATTTGATGCATCTTATTTTCAGCTTTCCTTTTGGGTGTATGATCCCCAGGACAGACCTCTTGGGTTACTTGAGTCAGTAAATTTAATTTAAAAAGCTTTTTTTCAGTGAATACTTTGTACAAAGTACTGGAGATACCAAATTTGGGGGGGTGGAGGGGGAAAGCACTCTGTCCTGGCCCATCCTTCTCTCAGCCTTTAGCAGACTTGTCAGAGGGATGACTGCTCTTTTCATTTGTAGGGAAGGAGTCATGCTCATAGACATCAATGGTATATGTGTAAATCATAAAACAGAGATGTTCTGTATGACTTGAGAAGAAAGAAGTGTTTGGGATCTTCCAACTCATTACCACTATTTTGAGTGGTGAAGGATGATGAAATTATCAATCAGTAAGTCAATAAGCATTTATTAATTGTTGTATGCCTATGTTGTAGGCACTGACACAAGTACAAAGAATGAAGAGATTCCTACTTGCTAATAATACTCCTCGGTAGCTGTGTGTTTGTAATTTTCTCTCTTCTTCTGTATGGAGCCTGTGAACTTGGAGCTGGTGTATTATACCTTTTTCAGCAGCTAGTGGTGCAGTAACTGGAGTACTGGACACGGAGTCAGGAAGACATGAACTTGAATCTTCTTCAGATACTTCCTAGCTATGTGACCCTGGTCTAGTCACTTAACCTCTGCCTATCTCAGTTTCCTCTTCTGTAAAACAGGGGTAATAATAGCATCTATCTGCCAGAAATATTGTAAGGGTCAAATCATTAAAGAACTTTGAAAACTTTAAAGGGCAACATAAATTCTATTATTATTATTAGTATCCCTAACACTATCCTCATCATCCTCATCCTATAGTTAGTTGCCTAACTTGTTAGAATTTGACCTGTTAAGATAATATTCACAAGGGAAAAAAATCTTACTAGTTTAGGTACCATATATGCAAAGAGGGCTATTACTTTACTTTTTTCCCCTTTCTAGGGGAATGGCTTTTTAAAAAAGGTATTAAGTCTTGTTTGCAGACAGATTATACACTTATTGAAGAAAACTGGTTTGTCAGAAAATTCAGCATAATTTTTACTATATTTTTGAACATATATCCTCCATATTTTCATTTAGCCTTGCATGGCTGGGCACTATGGGTTGGGCGCAGGCACTTTGGTATATAAAGGTTACGATGGTAACCTTGAAAATTGGTTTATTTTTTAACTTTTTAAATCATATACTTCAAATCCTACCCATCCTTTAAGATTCGACTCAGAGTCCATTCTCTCTCTCAAACTTTCCTTGAAACCTCCAATAGGATATTTCCTTCCTTAAGGCTCTCAAAACATTTTGCGCCTTTCTTACATAGTCCTCCTTACATATTTATCATGTAGTGTTTTGGGTTATACTTTTTGGATGTGTACGTGACTTCTTTGCTCTACTAGGTTACAAATGCTATAAGGAGGACTATTTTATTCTACTCCTACACCTGGGACAATACTTTGTACCTGGTAAATGCTTAATCAATGCATATTGAATTTGATTATCAGAATTTTGGACCTGAAGTAGCAAAAATAGACTCTTTACTTAAATGAGTGTCACTTGATACTTTTATATATGAGATTGTAATATTATTGAATTTATAAAGCAGGAAGCAAATTCTATATGTGTTAAGCTTGAATTGATTTAGAATCCCTGTTATTGTCATTGCCGAAAGTGGTGAAGGTAATGGTAGAAGGCATATTCAGTAGTTCCAGGGATCATTAAATATAAATACATAACATGACTAGTTATACGTATATATAATATTAATTTAAAGTAGAATTTATAACTTAAAAGTTCATCTTCTTTTATTGATATTTTTTTACATCACATTAATTTCCACATACATCCTTTGCTGCTCAGGATGAAATCCCCGTAAAAAAAGATTAAAAAAGGAGGAGAGAAAAAACAAACCAATTCGTCAAGCATGTTTGACAGTATAGGCAGTATTTCATAACCATATTTCCCTAGCTCTGAAATTAAGTGAGAAGTGGTGAATTTTCTCAACTATTTTCTAAGGTCAAACTCAAACATTCATAATTACAATTCATTTGTTTTTTGGGGGGCTTATTTTCATTTAGACTTTTGTCTGTTTTATTATGTATCAGTTCATATGTCTTCCTATGCTTCTTTGTATTCTTTATTATTTCTTAAGGGACAGTAATATGCCATTATATTAATTTACCAAAATCTGTTTAGCCATCTCCCAGATGAAGCACATCTACTTTGTTTCCAGGTTTTTGGTATCATAAAAGTGCTGCTCTTAATAGAGTTTACATTTTGGCAGCATTTCTTTCCATCCTTGATCTCCATGGATTCATGTCTAGCAGTGAAATCAAATGATAAAGAAAGAAAATAGAATTCAGTGCATAGAATTTTATTTGATATAATTTTAAGACTATGTCTATCTGCTTCTCCCTTTCAAAAGACACTTAGGAGGTTTACATAAATAAGTTATGGTATGTTGCCAATGGTGATTTCATGTAATAAGCCTAAAAGACATAATCATAGACATGCATGACTAGAAAAGGGGTGAACTCGGTTACATTGGGGCAATGAGAAATAATAGATGGGCAGCCTGAGTGCCGCATTTGTATCTATGGCATATTAAAAGTATTAGTATGTTGAGCAGATTCACCCATGAGAAATTTTGAAAAGGCATTCACAAGAATTACAGCATGGCATAATGGAAAAAAAGATACTGGACTGGAGGTCAAGAAACTTGGTCTCTAGGTTTCGCTTTGTCATTGCTGTTGACTTTTGGGAAGTCATTTCCCATCTTTGGGCTTAGCTTTCTCCTCTGTAAAATAAGAGGGGTTGGACTAGAAGATCTCTTGAGTCCCTTATTAGTTATGACATTCCATTATTCAGAGCAGATGAATATTTGCTTTAGTAAAGCATTGATGGAAAGTTTTGTTTTTAAATGGAATGGGTGTGTGGTCTCATAGAACATTATATTCACCTTACCCAGTCTCTTTTCTCTTTCCTCCAGCCCAGGGCCATTAGATATTTATTGTGAAAGTCCTCACCAATGTAGAAATTGTCTCTTCTATATACTTATCCCATTTTTCACATAAAAAAGAAAGAAATTGATAGAGTTGTGTGTAACTTTCATTTGTTTCTGGGAATGGACAGATTTATTTCAAAAGAAAGTTCATGTCTTTTATTCCTTCTTAAATAACTTTAAAAGTGTTTTTTTAATTCTCATTGAGTTTATAATCATATATCTATTTTAACTATATATTGACTTTTCCAGATTTAAGTATTTAAATCATATCCATCTAAAATTCATTGGAATTAACATCCCAAACTTTAGCTTTGAATGTGTCCTTTCCTTTCAAGCAGTCTGTCTTATATATATATATATATATATATATATATATATATATATATATATATATATATATATAATTTTTTATAAAACTAAAATAGGCTACTCTCAAGCCCAGTTGGATTCTATAAGTTATTAGTTTTCACATTGTCTAGGGTGTGTTTTTCTTGGTGCCATAGTTCAAAATAATGTTTTTAAAATATTACGTGCAAAATTCTACAGATTCATAATAGTGTATGACATCTTAATGTCCTCAGTGACATTCTACTGGTCATATCCAACTGTGATAAACAGTTATATACTCTATAAAAATGACAGTCAATAAGGAAATACAAGAAGATACAAATAGTTCCTCAGTATTATACAGAATGCTACAAATTCTGAATGTTAATTTTGAAGGAAACACATGCTTAAATTTAAAGTTTATGCCATTAGTTATAATAGTCCTTTTATTCCTCCAGGAAAAAAATCAAGCAGCTATACTTTAAATGAATTTAATGAACTGCAAAGACTGACATTTTCACTATAAAAGTCACACTTCATTTAATGAGTAGTTAAATATTGATGCTATATTAAAGCATCGCCAGAATAAAAATGGGAAGATAGGTTTCCAAATAGGAATTCAGGATTCTTTTATCCTAAAGTTTTGCAAACAGAAAAAAGGAATAAACTATCTATTAGAATGATGTTATAAACATAGGATAATCTTAAGGAACCTCTAGTTAGTCCTACATAAATACTGATAGAAAAAAGAAGTAAATTTTCCATTTCAATATTTAAATAATTCTTGTGTCTTTAATATTCTGAGAGAACTCAATGGTATTGAATATAGCATCTGTCTTCTGTGCATGGAGATATTCAAATTGTAGCAAGAATAGAATTTTACATGCTTGTATTGATCGTTATGGGAAAAATAATTGTCCAATCCTATGCTTTATTAACTTTTATAAAAATTAGTCATATTTGAAATGTAATTTCTATATCCATATTTCAGTTTCCTGTAGCTATTATAACATATTTTAAGTTAATAAAAGAAATTACTAGCTTGATGAGGAAGTGAAATACTTCACTTTGTGTATCTTGGCAGTTTTCAAAACCCAGCTGGCTAACCCAAGTTGCCTGACTGCCTTACCATTTCCATTTTTTTCTTTATATAGAAATGTCTGCTTTCAACCAGCCCTGTCCAGTAGATAGGTGTATGCAAAGGGTAGACAGCATATAATATTGACATAGGAAGAAAGACTGAGGGAAAAGAGGAGGTCATTAGGGAGCCATGGATAGTACAGGGGAACCAAATAGAAAGCATGCAGAACTAAGAGGCATTTTTGAGTAACATGACAATTTAGCTGCCTGGGCCTGGGCAAGATTTTCACTGAAACTTGCTCTGTGGGACTTCTTGTGATAATTTATTCACCTCTAGATAATACTTTTAGTTTTATAAAATGTAAGTAGTATTATCTCCATCTTATAGATGGAGACATGGCACAAAGAATAAAATGCTATCTCCAGGGTGACATGGCTAGTAATTGGCAGAATTGGGAGTAAAATCCCAAGCTCCCCAATGATTTTCTGTACTTTGTGCTAATTTTCATGCTGTATAGAATGTGATTTGACTTTCCCATTCCGGGGGCCCAAAGCCAACGAACATTTATTAAGTGCCTACCAAGAAAAATAAGACATGATGCCTGCTTCCATGAAGTCAACACACTCATTTATGAAACACTTACTATGTGCCAGGCAATGTGTTATGCACTGGGGATAAGAAAGAAATGTAAAAACAAATCATCTGCCATCAAGGAGCTTATGGGGGAGATAATATACAAACAACAAAGATATATGCAGAAGATAGATAGATGAAGGACATATTGAGAGGGAGGGAAAGGCATTAGCAGCTGTGGGGCTGAGAGAGGTCTCCTGGAATTGGTAGGGTTTGAGATTGATTTTTAAGGAAGTCAGAGAGACTACAGGTAGAGATGAAGGCCCGGCATGGGGAGCAACTAGTGCAAAGGCATGGTGACAGAAGTTGGGGTGTCATGTTCCAGGAGCTGCACAGAGACCAAGGCTGCTGGAACACAGCGGGGATAGAGGAAGAGTAGGAGATTAGAAATGAAGATAGGAAGGGACGAGGCTATGAAGATCTTTAAGTGCCAAAGGAAGACATACATACATACATACATACATACGTATATACATGCATACATACATGAAAACCATTTCAGTAACTTTAAGAAAACCCCAAATAGGGTCATGAAGAATTGGATGTGACTGAAATGACTAAATAACAACAACGAATATGTGTGTATGCATATACACATGTGCATGTATACATATACACATATGTGTGTATATATCCCCCACGTAGGTATGTATGTGTGTACACACACACACACACACACACACACACACACACACACATATACGTATCCATTTCCACCTCTATATTTGATCCTGGGGTTTAATCGGGAATCAGAGGTCATTGGGTGTGTGAGTGATATGTCAGACCTAGCTTCAGAAAAATCACCTTGGCAGCTGAGTAGAGGATAGATTGGTATGGAAAGAGACCTGAGGCCTGGAGACCAGCTTGAAGGCTTTTGTAGCAGTCTGATTGAGGAGTGATGAGTGCCTGAGCTAGGGGGGTGGCTATGTAAGTGGAGAGAAAGGTCTGTATGTGAGTGATGTTGTACAGGTGGAAATGTATGAAACCTGGGATGTTGTTGAGGGGAGAGGCCACTCCCACAAATAACTTTACTATGAGGTAGAACATGGTAAGTAAGAGGAACAAAAGTACTTTGTGAGGTGCAAGGAAGGGAAAGACTTTCTGCCTAGTAGAGTTAAGGCATAGCCATAGGGAAGAGAGGGCGTTTGAGCTGCTTCTTGAAGAATAGGTAGGATTTCATCAGGTAGAGATGAGAGACATTCTAGTTGTAGGAAACCTTATGAATCAAGACACAATGGCATTCATTGCAGGATATGTCCTGGGCATAGCAAGTGGTTCCTATCACCTAATCAGTTGGGAGCCTTAGAGAGGGGTAGAAAAGACTGAGTAAACATGAATGGATCAATGTAGAATGAGGAGGATTGTTAAATTTTTGTGGTTTCAAGGATTATTTTCTAGACATCCAAAGATTGATTTATCCATATTTTAAGGACATTTATTCAGGGCTTTAAAATATTTGGCATTGAATGTCCTAAACGACAGTTATTCTAGTGGTTTCCTCAGGAAATAGCTGCCCAGTGAGTTTTCCTCACTATCAGGAAATATTTCTTCTGGACTTCTTTTTGCCTTTCCATAACTGGTTATGAATGAAAACTTATTATTCAATGTCTATGGTGTTTATGCTCAAGTTCAAATTTTTGGAAAAATATCCTTAAAACAATGTATATGTCTTTAGGCTATTAATAGATCACTGAAACATTGCAAAAATCTTCTGAAGAAGATCATGGTTTGAAGAGCTGATCAGTATTCCTTATGTTTGTAGGTTTTAAAAAATAAACCCAGAATAGCCAATTAATCTTGTAACAGAATATTCAGCTGCACAAATATTAAGCTCTAAATTTAAAATTGCCATTTGGTGAACTTAGTCTGTGCTAAATACAGTATTTTCCTTTTCAGCATAAATATCTTTGGGATTAGAAAAAAAAGCCTTTAGATATTAAATGTTTTTAAACATATGGTAAATATTAAAATTTTGTATGATAATATTGATATTTAAACATTAGTAGTAGTGATACCATTATAGCAAGATAGAGAAGATGTTTTATTAAACTCTAATTTCACATGTTATTTAAGAACTAGTTAGCTTTGAACACATTAATCTCTCTTTTTAATTCAAGGTTGATGGTCTAGGTCTTACATATTGTATCTTTGAATACGGCATTCAATAACTATGCAAAATATCTATTTCTCCCATGGGTATTTGTGCTTTGATATATTCTGATCCTTATTAAATTTAAACAGGATCAAATTTCTACAGCTCTGGCAGAGATTTATTAAAATACACTGAGTGGACAGCTTGTGGGAGTGGTGTACTATAATAACATATGCCTTTTACTGAAGAATAGTAATTATTGAGAATCAAATAAATCTGTAGGAGGTTAAGTATATATGGAAAAGATATCAATCGTGGGTCTTTAAAACTAGACTGAAATACCACTTGAAGATGTGTTACTGTATGAAGTAATGAATTTTGTCTCTTTATGCCCTAAATATTCAATAATATTTGAGAATTCCATTTTTCTCTGGAAAGTCTCAAATTCCAAAAGACAAAAGTTAAGCATTTTTAGAGGTGTTACATGTGTTTAGTATAATCCATCTGTAGAGGCACCTGTTTTCCACTTTTCCCTAGTTTTTATTAAATAAAATTGAAAACACATGCAATGTAACATATTTGACACCCCACCTGCCCCCTCCCATCTCTTTTTGGAAAGATAAATTTTCCCATAGGAAAGAGGGAATCACAGATTGACCACACTCAACTCCTTTCAATAAATTGGTATAACTAGATATATAGAACTTAGTTCTTCCTACTAGAAGCTTACATTTTAGGATGATGAGATACACACTTTATTAAGGAATTTTACCTCAACAAGCACTATGTAAATATATGTTACTCTTAAACATCAGTTTCATATTTGTGGGTTTTTTTTAGATTTTTCAATAAATGTTTATAGAGTTAAGTGTATGCTGGTGAAAATGTCAATTGACAGGAATTTGACAAATGACTGCAAGGTTTATATGAATTGCAGTAAAATGAAAAATTATATAGCACTCTTTAAACATACATGCTGAATTATTTTAGTGACTTGAAAATAAAAAAACAATAGCTGACATAATATTAAGATTTTATCCTTGACAAATTATGATGAGATGGAGACAATTATATTTAAAGCTATATAAGGGACATCTGAGTGTGATCTTTTTCTCACCTTCTCTCTAATTTCACAAATATGCTCATACTGTATGTAACTATATTTATATACATATGTATCTATACACACATATATGTATTTTTGCACACAGTGAGAGGGAGGGAGGGAGGGGGAGAGGGAGAAGAAGAGAAAGGGGGAAGGGAGGGGGAAAGGGGGTGAGAGAGACAGGGAGGGAGAGGGAGAAGGAGGGAGGGAGAGGGAGAGAACACTTGCTCAAGGAACATACGTTTCAGGGGCAGAAGAGATCACATCAGAGAGAGCTGAAAAACAGGGGTGGGAGTGGAGGTAGAAAAGTAGTCTAGAGAGAGTTCAGGCTTGAGCTGAGTTAGATGTATGCATGTCTGACTTGGGTATTAACTTGAAAAGAAATTCTGGAGAGGAATTCACCAATTGGAGGAGAAAGCTATAGAATTGAAGATGTTGTCAGTGTGAGAAGGTCCCAAGTTCATCATAGGTCAAGTCTTTATGCTCTATTTACATACACACACACACGAATATTTATAATTGAAACTTAATATTCTTAACACTTTAGAATATTTAATAGTGCTTAACGTCCTTGAATATCTATCATAAGAAGTCTCAAGTCCTTGTTTACAACTCAGTAATATACCTACTGAAAGAAATATTGAAAGACTTTAATTTTTGATATATATTCATCTTTATAAACAAAATGCTAGTAGGCATGGTTTTTGTTTAGCTATGTAATACTGGATCCTTGATGCAGAGCATTCAATTGTGAATGCTTTAGCATGTTTTGAACATGTAAAATCTTTTAGATTTGGATTGTGCTGTTGCAAACTTACACATTTTTAGTGGTCCCCCCACAATGAAACAATCAAAAACTTAAGAAAACTGATTCTTTTCCCTAAGAAACATCATCTCAATTTTTTAGACTTTAAGGCAAAAGAAGTTAAAGATTTAAAAAATTGAGTTCAAGTGCTTTTCTAGATGGATATAAATCTTGCTTAGTTCAGCTTGACCTCAGTCAGACCTGGTAAGTAACATGATGTGCATAGTATAATAAATATAAAACCCTTAAGTAGGTTGTAACAACAAAGGAATTTTTCAGTACCGCTGAAACTTTTGTTTGTATCTGGTGTTACTACGGCATTACTGTTGAATAATTAAGTAGTAATGATTATTACTATTAAGTTGTCTTGTAAAGTTACCCACAATGGTCTTTCTCTACACAGATGTTGGCTCCTCTTTTCTACATTGTTCTCCCTACCCTCCTAAAAAACAAAACAAAACAAACCAACTAATATCCTCGTCATGGAACCAACTCTTGGAATGTATGCTGTTTCCACATCCCTTTGTCATGAGAACCACCTTCTTCTGTCCTTTTTTCTTGTACTAAACTTGCTATAATTGTGCTTAATCTTTGTTCTTCTTCAACTATGAAATGAGAAAACTGGTACTTACCTAAAGGGGATGCTTAGAGCATAAAGAGTATATACTGTATAAGATGCATTGTAAGCCTGCTAGAAGAACAGCAATACTCTATAAAAATTTAGGTGGTAAAATTGAGATTGTTTGGAATCACAGTAAAATACAACCATGTGGAATAAATGTTTTCTGATCTAATGCTCTTTTAGAGTTAAATGGTATATGCAAATGCAATAAATTATTAATTTCATTTGTAGTAAAAAAAAGATCATCACTAATTTATATTCCACTAATTTAGAGTCTATGGCAATTCTGGTATGGAATATTTCTCTTGTTGGGTAAAAAGGGAACACTGTACATCCTTTGAAAATATTTAGAGCCTGACTCATGAGTAAGGGAAATTTATTCAAAAGGCATTAGCTTTTTCCAAATTGTGTCTCAATAAATGAAGAATTCTTTTTAAGAGACTGAAATTTTGGACTTGAAATTCACATTAAAGTACTTTATATTTTAATGTTATTATTGAGGCTACATATGGTGTGCAAAGGAGATATAATTTAATGGGAATGAAGGCAATAGATATCTGTAACATGCTTCTCCTATGAAGGATTTAGGGAAATTATGAGTGAGAATTACTCAGGATGAGGAGCTATAACTTAGGGGGTTGGGGAGGGCTTGGGATCTGCACTGGTGATAAGAATACTCATAATCTGTTAAATCATGAATCATTCAAAGCAATGATAATGTAAGTCTACATAAATAGTATAATCACTATCTTACTGGCCTAATAAATATTTCTTATTGGTTTAATAGAAAAAAAGGAATAATTACATTCATTTCAAAATATTCTCTCCCTCAGATTTTTCATTGTCAGATGGATCTTTTCTCCTCCATTCTTAATAAGTGAGGTTATATTGTTACAGGTTTCTAACTCAAATGGAAGTAACAGAAAAAAATGTAGCTTTCTTTGTGAAAACATAGACCTATGACTACTAATAGCTAACATTTATGTAGTGCTTTAAAAACAAACCTGGGAGGTAGGGGCTATTACTATTCCCATTTTACAGATGAGAAAACCGAGGTAGACAAGTTATGATTCACCCAGGGTCACATAGCTAATAAGTATTTGAAGATGGATTTGAACTCAGGTTTTCTTTGCTTCAGGTTTATAACTCTATCTATTGCAACACCTAGATACCATGATTCTAGATATATTAGAAGATGATAGTCTATCTTTTCATTCTATCTTTTGCTGGGCTCAATGTTTTCCATATTTACCTTTTACAGATGTTTGGAGGGCACTTTGCTAAGGGTTATGTTTTAAAAGAATGAAAGTTTCAGAAAGAGTAGAGGAAATGACTATGATGTATGTGATGTATGCCACATATCCTGTGTGTTACAAAGTACTTTTCCATGAGTTGCTGCTACCCCTCCCCAATGCATGTTAAATACTAGATACATTTTAGATATATTCTAGATACTAAGTGCATTTTCTATGTATGTGTTATCAATGGAAGGAGCACTAGACTTGGAGTCAGATGACTTCATAATACCTGTGTGATCTTGTTTCCCACATATGGAAAGTTTACATGATGTGATCTCTGTGACATCTCTTCCAGCTTTAGATACACACACACACACACACACACACACACAGAATATATGTATGTATGTATATAATGCTTTAGATGACAAACTTCCAAAACTTATATTTATCGAGTTTTTAGAAAGTATATTACATCATTAAATTATTGTAGACAAGCACATTCTTGTCCATTTCACAAAGTCTACCATGCTATTTTTTTCCTGGAAAATATAAGAGAGATGTGAGCTTGATGATAGTATAATGACTGGTGTTTGAAATTGGTTGAATGGCCAGTTCCAAAGATGAGACCTTTATGATGCTGGGTCAACTTGCATGGAAGTCTTTAGTCAATTGCTTGAGAGACCTTCGCTTTGCCCTATGCTATTTAATATTATTGTCTGTGACATAAGTAAAGGCACGGATGCCTGCCTTATGAAACTTGCAGGTTACAACATGCTGTCAGAGATAGTTACTATGCAGGATGACAGAGTCAGGATCAAAAAATAGATCCTGACTGGCTATAGAATATTGGGTCAGATCTTGTAAGATGAAATTTAAAAGTTGTAAATGTAAATACATGCTTCAGTTCAAAAATTATCTTCATGAGTACAAGATGAGGGACCACAGCTAGATAGTAATGTCTTTGAAAAAAATCTAGGGATTTTAGCAGACTCTAAGTTCAACATTAACCAACTAATATAATCTTAGGCTAGATTTAGAAAGGTATAATATCTAGAAGGTAATAGAACTGCTATACTCTGTTCTGGTCAGATCCCATTTGGAGTATTTTGTTCAGTTCTGGATACCACAGTTTTGAAAGAACATTGATAGGCTGGAGAGTATCCAAAGGTGGCAACCAGGATAATGAAGGTCATTCATATTATGCAATAGGAGGCTTGGTTAAAGCAATTTCAGTGTTTACTCTGGAAAGAAGAAGACTTAGAAGGGCATGATAACAGCCTCCCAATGTTTGAAGAGCTATTATGTAAGGAATTAGATTTGTTTTGCCTGGCTCCAGAGGTTAAGTGACTTGCTCAGGATGATGCAGTTGGTAAGTGTCTAAAGCCACATTTGAACTCAGGTCTTCTTAATAAAAATACTGAATACTAAACTGCCATGATAGGGAGCTTGTGAATTTCACAGTACTATGAAAAGAAGTAATGCTGCCATTTATGTTATTAGTACTGTTGCAGTAGTGTCGTGTGTATATACATATTATATATGTATGTCTGTGTATAGAGTGCCCCTCAAGTCTTAGTGCAATGTTAAGCCATTAAAGGTATTAAAGCTTAAAAATGCATTGACTTTTTTTGAAACACACAGTTAAACATACTTAGATATACACACCTATATTCACATGTATGTGCATATGTATATGCATGTATGCATCTACATAAATCTATGTATATGCACACATAACACCTAATCTCCTCTGAAAGAAAATGTGGGTATCTGTGGCTAGTAAGTATGATTGAATTTAATGGGAAATTCCTAGGCAAAGTATTTGAGAGAACTTTAATAGCTCAAAGCTATCTGGCATTAGAAAAAAATAGTTTACGTGTGTTAGGAATAAGGGTTATGAATACTAACATTCTTTTTTGAAGATCACTATACTTTCAGAACTGTATTGAGGAATATGGTTTAGATGGGAAAACTTTAACTTAATATAACATGAAGTACAAGTTATTAATTGCACTAAAGATAACATACTAATTAAAAGGTTCATGCACAGTTGTCAGAGGTTAATGGTGCACATAGACAGACTTGGAATAGAAACTAATTATATTAGGCCCTCTGAAAGGAGTATTTTTGCAATTTAATATATGACACCTTATTATAGTTCTGATTTTCTTAGCTTGGGAAAAACGCTTTGTTATGTTCTTCTTTGTAATGAAACTGCTAAGATAAGGGTACTCAAGCCAATGATTAGCCTATATAAATAGCTTCACTTTCATCATCAGCTGAAAATATAGTTGTAGAGATGGTGTCAAAACAAACATTTATTCATATTTATAGTTTGAAAGGGGTAAACAGAAGTTCCTTAAAGTGAATCACTAAAGGTTGAGTAAACCTAGCATCACCCAGAATTTCTGAAAATAATATTCTTATTTCTAATCATAAGCAACTGCTTTTCTAAAATTAGTATTTGAAAATTTGTCTGTGTATTAGAGATTTGTAGCCATACATTTCTTTGACAATTGTATCATGGACCTTAAAAAACTCTATTTTAACATTTTTGTCTAACATGTTTTAGTCTACTCAGTCATGCTTCCAGAATGCTTTTAAATTAGCTTTCTTGATAAATTAGAAAGGAAATCTTCCTGTATCTTGAAAATAAAGGAAATTTGTGAGCACAGCTGTACTCTTAAGTGCATTATTTCTGCTCATGTTGCTGAGTAATTGTGAACACATAATTACACATACTTTATAGTTTAATGTAAACTTAGTTTAATAAATATTAATTTTCAATATGAAGCTGACCTTTCTCTGCTACCTAGTACATTGCTATTAAATGATATATTCAGGGATGAAAGTAATACTAGCTTAATTAAGGTATAATTAAGTAGACAAACATACACTGTAGAAATCTATATATCCCGCTTGAATGTCTGCTGATCCCTAGACCGACATCACCAACTTCCTAGTTGGCCCTTAGAACTGGATGTGTCCCATAGGCATTTCAAACTTATCATGTCCAAAACTGAACTCATTATCTTTTGCTCTAAATCCTTCCCTCTTCTCAACTTTCTTGTTATTGTTGAGGCCACCATCTTCCTCCCACTCAGGCTTACAACCTTCCTGTCATCCTCAATTCCTCACTCTTCCTCACCCCATGTATCCGGTCTCTTGTTAAATCTTGTTTTTTTCTACCTGCCCGTCTCCAATATATGTCCCCTTCCCTCCACTGCCTTAGCCCATACCTTAGTATAGGACTTCATCACCTCCCACCTGAACTATTGCAATAGCCTTTCAATAGGACTCTCTGCTACAAGATTTTCCCACTGTCATTCAACCTAAGTCCATTAGATCCAGATCTAACCATGCACTCCCTTACTTGATAAATTTTAGTGTCCCTTGTAACTTCCAGGCTCAAATACAAAGTCCTCTTTTTGATACTTGAAGCCCTCTATGACCTGGCCCCTTTCTACCTTTTTAGTCTTACATTTTGTTTCCTTCCATGCATTCTATGATTCGGCTGCATTTTTTGTTCTTCCCATGTGATACTTTATCTCCTAACTACCTTTTTATTGGCTGTTCTTCATTCTTGGAATGCTTTCCTTCCTTACCTTATTTCTTGACTTCATCTCAAATCCCACCTTCAGAAAGAGGCTCTTCTGGCTTGCATTACCCTTTAAATATTTGTGATTCCAATTATTCTGAGGTTGTGTGGTTCCATGTTCCACAGCCCTTTACCCTCAGTAGGAGAATATTCTTGAAGAGACAGAGTATTGTGTAATTTCCTGAAAGTGACTGAGCCCAAACAGTCATTGCCTTGCTTAACTCATGGTCCATCTGTAGCAATTTTCTTGTGTGTGTGTGTGTGTGTGTGTGTGTGTGTGTGTGTGTGTGTGTGTGTATATATATATATATGTAAATACACACACATGCGCACACCTGTCTCTGTGTAAACATGGGTGTGCATAACACAGTCATGTATATTTGTTTGTAAATATACACATATGTGTATATATAATATACCTATATGTGTACATACACATTCATTATTCTCACACATACATGTAACACTGCCATCCTGGCCCCTGCTATTGAAGACTAGGCATGTTAATTTTCTAACCCTCCCCCAGAGTTGTCCAGTAGCTTAAAGAGGAATCAAGAGTGTCTAGACTCTGCAGGTAACTCCATTGCACCAGTAGTGTTCTCCCAAATGTAGGGGTGTGTCCTCTGTATCTCAGTTCCATTTAGCCACTAAGAGTTGGTTTAGCCTTTACAAAGGTAAAGGCTTTACTTTAAAATGATACACAAACTTACTTCCCCAACACATGGGAGGCTTAATCCTCTTCCAGTTTAGCTCCATTTCTATGGAGCATAGTCCAAGTTTCAAGTTCAAAAACCACTTTTGGTTTCAAGTCCCAGGCATCTTGGTTTCTCAGGGCTTCCTTACCCAGCAGGTTGGCTGCCTGCAACACTTGCCTGTAATCCTAGCTCCTAGGTCACCCTGGCTCCAACTCTCAGCCTAGTGACAGTGATTTAAAGCTGAGGATTTCTCAGTTCTGAGGTTAAAGGAGCAGAGGAAGGAAGCCTTTCCCTTCTCACCAGTTGAGTTCATAGTGCCCACACTGTGAGTGAAGGGGGATCTTTGCTCTCTGGATGTATTAGGAAAGAGTAAGTTAATAAGGATGTATTAGGAAAGAGCATGAACCAGAAAGAGTATGGAAGGAGGGATTTGTCACAATCTCACCAGTTTTAAAGATTCAGACTGTTCCAGTTACACAGTCAATCAAAGGAGGTTATACCCGCTCACCTGGCAGAATAGTAAGAGTGCCTCCATCTTAGAGGATCTGGGCCCCCAGGCAAGACCCCTTAGGGGTGCCTCCACATTAAGTAAACTAGGCATGCTTCAAAGACCCCATTGCCTATATACATATATGCAAGTGGTATGTGTGTATGTATATATATATATATATATATATATATATATATATATACATACAAACAAACATGTAGCATATGAAAAGACAGAAAGCATAGCAGCACAGTTTGAAGTTAACACTGGCTTGAAGTTAGAGAGCTCAGCTCAAATCCTACTTTTTTCATTTTACTAGTTGCATGACCCTGGGCAAATCTGGGCAAAATAATGACTCTGTAGACCCTTATTTTCCTCATCTGTAAAATGAGGGAGTTGGACTACTAAATCTATGATCCTTTGTATATTTTGACTAGGCCTGTGATTTCTTTGTCAAAAGGAACTCATTGGTGCAATGGAGAGAACACTAGCCCTGGGGTCAGAGAATGTGGCTTCAAATTGGGCTTCTGCTACTATCTGTGTGGCCTTAAACAAATCCTTTAATCTCGCATGGTGTTAATTTCCATAAAATGAGGGGGTTGGACCAGATAGCATCTCAGGTCCCTTCTAGCTCTGACATATGATCTTTTAATAATTTTTACCAAGATAGCTTGGCACATAGTCTCAAATTTATAGTTTTAAAGAGTTACCTGAAATACTGAGTCAATGCAGGGCCACATTGTCAGTATGGAGCTGAAGGGAAACTTACTTGAGAGGCATGTGACCAGCTTTGGAGTAAGGAAAAGATTATTTTCAAATTCTGACATACTTACTATGGGTAAGCCATAACTTCTCAGAGATCTTTAAATCATAGACAAATAACATATCTGCATCAATGGTAGGAATTTCTACATTAAAGAGTTCCTCATACAAATGCCCCCATTAAAAAAAAAAGAACTAACCAAGGGGGCCACTTCTCCGGGCCGTATGTCATGGTCTGGGAAATATACATTTTTCATCCACTTCATCTTTCTTGTATGGATGGTTAGCTCAATATAATGACTTGCAGATCATTTGATATGTTTTGCTTTTTCACTTTTCTTTATTTGTATAATAATTAATAGGTTATGATATATAATACACATTATATATAGTTATATTTTGGGGGTAAATAACAAACATGTCACTTGTTGGTAGCAAAAAAGTTCTACACTAAAATGCACATGACCCAATTGTTAAATATTTCTGAGGTGAACACATTTCCCAATCCAGATTTCTTTCCCCTTGACCCCTTTACCCCTTTAAGTCAATTCTGGTCCCCTATCCCTTTCCACTCCAACAATTTGCTAACAAAAGCAGCAAACAGCCACTCGAGCATTTTTGACTCCATTCCATAGTGAATATTCCAGTTATATTTGAGATTGAGTTCTTTCTATTTTCTCTGAACAAAAAATTCCAGATTCCTGTATTCACGATATTATAAAACACATTATATATATCATACATATATTATGTGAAATTTCCCAAAGCAAATGGTTGTTAAAAAGATGTAACCTTGTTTAGAATTTAATGTAATTATGTAAAACAATAGTTCATGTGTGATTTATTAAATTGCAGGCTTATGAAAGACAATCATAGAACCACACATGCTGGCACTCTATATTTAATGTATTAATACATGTAGGCTTTATCACTTAAAATGGTTAATCACATTGTTAGACATTTTTTTCACTGTATAAAGCAGGAGACAGGTTACTGGAGATACAGCCATTTTAATCATGGTTTCATTCAACATAAATCCATTAGCCTTTGGTGATAACCTACATTGAAGGTTTGATACAACCCGTACTACTTTATAAACAATAGAAGTTCCTGGCTGAGGTGGATTTGGAAGGGCATTCTAAAGAAAGTCAAAGTTGTAAGGAAGAAAATGTCATAGGAATTTAATCTTGTTTTAAAATAACAGGAAATAGTTACTGGAAACATCTCTGCTACAGACTTACCTGGTACCCTTTCCACCTTCTCTGCCTCACTAGAAGGTCCTTTAGGAGCCCTATCATTTGGTATCTTGCACCTGTCTCTCTCTGGTGCACCAGGAGAGATCGGTCACCTCTACCATGTCATTCAAAGTTCTTTTGGTAGCAGATAACCACTACAGGAAGAAATTTTGTAGTGTAGCAGAAGGAACCCGGGATCAAAGAACTTGGGTTCAAATTCTGGCTCTCCTCCTTAGTTAAGTTGTGTGACCTTTACCTCTTTAGGTTTCAATTTACTTACCAGTATAATGAGGAGGTTAAATTAGATGGGTGGTCTCTAAGATCCTTTCCAACTCTAAATCTTGTTACTCTGTAATTCTATGCCATGAGATCATTACCATTGCCAAATGGTTGAATTAAAGGCCCAGAAACTCCACTCTTTTGTGTAGCTGTAACTAGGACTTGGCAACTAGGATTTCATTCCAGGGCACTGAAATTAGTTATACTGCTTCAGCAATTTCAGTCTATCCTATATATACTACTTCCCATCTTCTTTGATGGATGGGAACTGCAGGATGAATATTAGAAATTCCAGATTGCATTTACTATTGTTTGATGTGAGGAATATCTTACTAGTAGCAGCTACTAAACTAAAATTTTTTTAACCCTACCAACCATTCATACATTGGTGTTGAGAGTAACCTCATATTATACCAAGTGTTGATAATTTTTTCTAGTAGTAAGGATTATTATAAATTCAATGCAAAGGTGGTAGTATTTGAATGTTGGGATTTTAGACTGAGATGGACAAGTCAATAATTATAAATGTTAAAATTTTCCTAGCAACACTTACTCTGGAGGTAGCATTAAATGACTCTCTGAATTGTGGTTTTCAAACTAACTTGTACGGTTCAGAAAAAGCTTGTTGGGTTGTTCATGTAGAGAAGATCAATCATTATTATAAAGAAAACCAAGGTACTTACATCATTTGTTTCATTCTGTAACAATTTTTTTGCTTATATAACATAAATTCTTTTCAACTCAGTTCTCTTTTCAGAAATTCTGACATTCCTACATCCGAGGAAACAATCTGTTAATCTTTTTTATTGTTTTTATTCTGAACTTAAACACCAAACAAAGGAACATTTCAATATATATATATAGCAGAACACAAAAATAGTACTATGTATGAAACTGTCTCCTTTTCATGGTGCTTTTTTTTTAAAAAAGTAAATGATAAATTCCACATACTACTTTCAAAACTGTCCTACTTGTCTGTGCTTCCTTCTGAATTTCCTTCTGTTCTCTTCTATATATTTTTAGAATGCTTCAATGGCCTTTTATTCATCACTATTAATCCTTTCTCCTCATTCCTCCCTCAAATCTTTCCAACTGAAAACAGAGGAAAAAAATGCTAAACATTGTAACAAATAAGCACAATCAAGCAAAACAAAACCACACAGTGACTATGTCCAAAAACATGTCTCTTCTTGTGCCAGAATAATGTCTATTACATTCTTGTCAGTAGAGGGCTAACAGGTCTCATCCTTGCTCCTTGAGGGATGGAGTTAGATATTGCTTTGAACAAAGTTCTTCAGACTTTCAAAGTTGGTTTCTTTATAGTGTTGTTATTATTCTTCTGGTTCTGCTCACTTACCTTTAAATCAGCTCATACTTCCCAAGATTTTGAAAATAATCTTTCATAACTTCTTGCAGTGTAATAATATTCCATTATATTAATGTGCTACAATTTATTCATCCATTTCCCAGTAACAAATTGGCCACTCATCTCATGAGAGTTTTTTTCAACTACTTCGATGGCTGGAAAAATAATGAGAAGCTATAAGGAATTATTATATGACATCATATATAATTACTATATGTACATATATACATACATATCTATCAATCTATCAATCATTCTCGGTTCTGTCATTTCTTTTTCTGGAATCCTGTGGGAACTTTGTCCCAAAATAAATTATTTTATTCTCACTCACTCTTTATTACTCCTATACAATTTTTTCCCCTGAGCATCCCTTTGACTATTCATCGCTTTCTTACAAATTTGTAATACTTTTCCATTTTCCATAATGCCATCAGAATTGATCAGTAGTTTCCAATCAGCAGCACCTGCCCAGTAAATGTCATAGAATTGTCGATCTAGAACTGGATTGGGGATTCGTAGGCTGTCTAGTCCAACCTCCTTATTCCTTTTCCTTGCATCTTTTATTCACCATAGCCCACAGATATTTACTAAAACACATTAAGTTAAAATTCCTTTTAAAAGTTAGCTTCTGCAAGAATTTGTTGGTTAAGGAGAGTGCAGATATCAATTAATTTTTGTATGAATCCAGAGATTTATGTGAATGATTTTTTTCCACTTTAGAGTGTCACCTCTTTGAGGGAAGGTACCATGTTTCTTTCCTCACTACATCAATCCTTACCCTTTCAGTACAGTGCCATATGTTATCTTCAGGCTGAATTTTGTTTAAATCAGCTTTGTTTAACCCTGATTTATCATCAGGTATTTATAAAGTACCTCATTTCTTATAGAACAGGGAACATGAAAATGATGATTATATTGGAGGACAAATACATGAATATACTCACTTGACAGTAAAAGCGACTTAATTAAGCTGATTCTGGCATGTAAAGTAATGACACAATTTGTTGTTTGGGGATCGCTTTGTGTAATATTGCAGCCAGTAAATCTGTCATTTTTGTGTTAAACTACCATGAGTAAATATTTAGTTTGTAGGATCATTAAAAAAAGGCAGGGCTTTTATCTCCTCCCTCCTTCCCTCCCTTAATTCTCTCCTTCCTCTCTCCTTTCCTCCTTTCTTCCTTTCCCCCTTTCTTCCTCCTTCTCTTTTCTTTCCTTCTTCCCTCTCTCCCTCCTTCTCTCCATCCCTCCCTCCCTTCCTTCCCTTCTCTCCCTCCCTCCCACCTTCCTTCCCTCCTTGTGTTTCTTTGTGACTCTCTCTCTGTTTCTCTGTCTTCCTTTTCTCTTTCTCCTCCCTTCAATTCTTTCCTTATTGTGTTCTGGAGGCACTAAGGGTATGGAGAAGCCACTAATGTAATCCAGAAGTTTCAACCATTAATCTCATTAATAAAATTCAAATATTAGCTTATTATCCTCAATTTCATTTGCACCTTTGTAATATAGTAAAATATTCAGGGTACATTTTGGTTTCATATATTTATCAACTATATTTAAAATCTCTGTCATTTAAACGGTGGAACATTTTGTGACAAAGGATTGACTTTCTTGAGGAGAAATCTGAAGGATTACCAACCATAAACTATCCCAAATCTACTACCTTAAAGCGTAATTTAAAATAAATTGTGTCCAGTTAAGAAAAATATTAATGAACATGAAATTTAAATACATTTATTATTGTCTCTTTATTTTACCATCGACTAATGTCTATTCAAAGTGTCTTATCTGATAATGTTTTAAAATTAGTAGAAGTTTTGAGTTACTATGATGGAGAATTAAATTAATACTCTTTGTAAAATTATTATGGAAATATTAAGTGGGCCTTCCAAAAGGCATTGTGAGAATATAATTTGAGGACAGATTTTCTTCACTTCTAATTTGGTTGAAAGCTATTTTCAGGGGGACTTTCTGTGATCATTCATTTTTGCTACAAAGTAATTCGTTCACTTGATCAAACTTCAGTAATAAAGAAACTTTACTTTTTTTCATTAGACACAGCAGTTTGATCAGTGATAGTTTTAATTCTTCAATGAAGTGATTTTTTTGAAATCGATGTTTTTCTTGAGAACAGTATCTTTTTCATTGTGTGAACATTGCTTCCTTTTCTTGACAATCAGTCTTTGCATGTTTAATTTTAATTGAATCTGGTGTTGTGTATATAAATGAAAGTTTGCTTCCTGGCAGCATATATAAGGAAAAGAAGGAAATGAAAGTGGGTCATAGCAAGTGACAGTTTTGATCTGCAGGCGATGGCTTCCAGAAATGCTAATGGTCTTTGAGGGGAAAAGAAGCAGGACTTTTTAAACACCAGTCAATGACTGGGCAATGAAATCCTTTTATGTTCCCATTCCCTAATGTTTCTGTAATTTAATTCTAGTTGAAATCTAGCTCTTTAATGATTTGACTCAGGGTTGAAAGGGATCTTTAGAGGATATCTCACAGTTACTTGTCCACACAGTCTCCAAGCAAAAACTATCTATACCCCAAGCAAGTTAAGAAAGTGCTTCTTTTCTATCTCACTTCGCTGTAGTTTCTATACATTGTTGACATCTAATATCTCTAAGGATTCTTTTAGAAGATAAATATTTTATCATGTAAGCCTATCAAAAGTTGATCAATTCCCCATCCTCTACATGGGCCAAATAGCAATTTGGGAGTGTGTAGTGCTCTTCTGCCCTTTCTTCAAATGGAGTGGGAGTTTTGAAGAGTTTATCCAATGTGTACATCTAGGAAAGACTGAGGGAAAGTCCAGCGACCATAATATGAGCTAGGTCATTTAAAAAGCATTCTAAGAGGAGGTTATAGTCAAAAAAGGTAAGATGCTTATGAATTGTGCACTGCTCTGGAAAAAAGGAATATAGAATGAGAAGGCTTAATGTGATGGAAGAACCAGCAACCATCTGGTGAAGAGCTTTGTGATACCCATCCAGAAACAAAGGAGATCAGTCACCACCAATCCTTTGAAAATTATTGCTGACTTACCCAGTTTGAGAAACAGTACTTAATTATAATACCCTAAGGACAACCTTTAGGAAGCCTTTCATTTGAAGCTGATTGAAATCATAACTTTATGGAAGAATTGCTATCAGTGCCATATATATGTATATATATATATATATATATATATATAGATAGATAGATAGATAGATACAGATATATATATAGATAGATAGATAGATAGATATAGATATATATTGCCATGTGCACAGGAGAGAGCATGGATTTTGTGCTAGTATCCATGTAAAATCTATTTATTCTTCATACCTCTGGTCCAGCCAGCCTGCTGTCCTCCCCAGGAACTCCAAGATATGAATGGATTTAGCATGTTTACATGGAAAAATAGAACATAGAGGGAAATATCAAGAAATAGACTTAGTTCATATGACCTCCACAAGTGAGTCCCTAATTTTTTAAACAAGTATTTATTAAGTACCTTCTATGTGGCAGAAACTAAACTAAGTACTTTACAAATATTGTCTCATTCTGTCCTCTCCATGTGAGGTAAATACTATTATCTCCATTTTATAGATGAGGAAACTGAGGCTGACAGAGGTTAAGTGACTTGTCCAGGAGTACATGGCTAGTAAGCAACTGAAGCCAGATTTGAACTTATCTTCCTGACTCCAAGTCCAGGGTTCTTTCCATTGTGCCACCTAGCTCCCCAAAATAGTTAAAATTTCATAATCCAAAATATTCAACTATAAAGACTTCCAGTTTCAGTTTAAGACAATTTTCTTTTGATCCTTTCTTGACAGGGATGCAAAATATGTGGTCAGTATCTTTGAATGAGAACACTTCAAATATATGGTCAGGAACAGAAATGAACTCCATCACACATTACTCCATCACTTCTAGTGATTGCATATTTCAGTGTGATGGCTGTACTGAGACAAACAGTTGCTTGGCATGATTAACTGCTAATCTCAATCCAGTTATGTACTACCAGAGCCATATAAAGAAATGGTTCTGCATGCCCTTCTCTCCCCCTATTATCTAATTTGTGTGTAGAGAGCTAGCTAGTGTTGATTTCTAAATAAATTCTGTACTTTAATCTCTCACTGAACGTGTTTTTAATTAAAAAAGATGCACATGCTTAAAGCCTTGGTACATACTTTCAAGTCTCAAGGACTTCTAGGTCCAGGTGCTCATTGTTCTGTTAGCCCACAGACTCCTGAAGAAGGTTTTGATTCACAGGAGAGGCATATGTTAGGAACTGGCACTCAAGTCAGGCTGTTTCCATTGATTTGCCAGCAGCTCTAGGGCTGGTGTGGATTTAGAGAATGCACTTCCAGTTTAGGGTCTGACAATCTCTTCATTGAAAACTTACAGCCAGAGAAATTTGGCTGTCAGATGACACAAATGGACAGAATATTGGGCAACAGTTGATTCATGGAGTGTCCCTTGACAAGTATAAATTAATTTGGGGTTAGTAAATTATTAGCAAAGTTCTTAGTCCTTGTTTTTGACCATTCTAAATCATCCTTCAGCCTTATGTTTTCTGACCCAAGTAATCTCAATACTATTCCTTAAGTAATTCTTTATTAGTAGTAATCATAGATTTTTTTGTTTGGTCATTATCAGTCATTTCTGACGCTTTGTGACCCCATTTGAAGTTTTCTTGGCAAAGATACTGAAGCAGTTTGCCATTCTTGCTCAGGGTCACATAGCTCATAAGTGTCTGAGGCCAGAATTGAACTCAGGTCTTTCTGACTCCCGGGCTTGCACTCTACCCACTGCATCACCTAGCTGCCCCAGATTTACTGGATTTACAGACTCAGATAATTAGCATTGGAAATGATCTCTGAAGCCATCTAGACCAGGCCTTCTTAGCCTTTTTTAAAATATTTTCATTGGCCCCTTTGGCAGTTTGGTGAAGCCTATGAAACCTCTCTCAGAATAACATTTCTAAATGCACAACAAAAAAACACATGGAATTACAATATGTAGAAATACAGTTGTCAGAAATTAAAAAAAAAAAGCAACTTCACCAACCCAAAGTTAAGAACCCCTGGTAGGCTAACTCATGCTTAAACAAGAGTCCCCTCCATATCATACCTGATAAGTGGTCGCTCAGCCTTTGCTTAAAGACTTTTAGTGAGAGAGAATCAATGACCTTTGGAGACTGCCCATTCAATTTTTGGTTAGATTTGCTTTTTAGGATATTTTTCCTCATGTCAATTCTAAATTGGTTTCTTTGCAAGTTTCACCAATTTGTTCCAATTCTACTCTCTGGTGCCAAGTCAATACCACTCTCACATGGCAGCCTTTTTAAAATAGATACTTGAAGGTAGCCATCATGTGTTATCATTCCCATCCTACTGGCCAAATTGTAGACAAAATATCCCCAGTTTCTTCATTTAAGTCTCACCATACTCTCCACTAATTCTCTCTGTCTTCTCAATTTCCTTCGTAAAATGTGGTCCCCAGAGCTGAACAAAATTCAGTCTTTTTGATTATCCCCAGACATCTTATTCAGATTATATTTCTGTCTTACAACATAGAACGTAGCATTAGAAACCAGTAGAGAAAAGCCCAGTGCTGGACAGGCTGGGAGGTTTAATTCATGATTCCAACATATTCTTGCTATGCAGTCCTGTACTGTGATTCTTTAAAAACTGTAATTTGATGATTCTTATGATACCATTTTTCATTTCTAACTATCTAATTTTATCCCCTATATTAATGTGTGATTTCTGTGGTATGTTTTATCACCAAGATCAAACCTGTGCAGATTCGAAGGAATCAAAATAGGACTAAAAACATCATTTGCTGTTATTGCAGATTTAGAATTGAAAGGGCCTGACTCCCTCATTTTTTTTAAATGAAGAAAATGAGGCTTAGTGAGGTTGGTTGTGCCTTGATCAAGCTTACACAGGGAGCAAACTGAAGAAGTAGAACTTTAAACCAAGTTTGCTGACTCCATATCCAGTGAAATTTCCATTGTTCCACAGTGCTTCTCAATTAGCTTAGTGCTATGTTGAGCTGTGAAGCTGGAGTTTCCATTTACCATCATGAGGGTTTAACCACCTAAGATGAACCAAAGCAAATTTAACTAACCAATTTTTTAGCAAAATGCCATTTGAATATGGCCATAAAGCCCTTCCCTCAGGCTATTATTACATTCTAGTACTCTTTCAGCACCGCCCTCCCACTTAAAAAAAAAGATTTACTGATTTACATATATCTAGAATTTAACTTATTTAACTTTCTGGGGCTCTATTTTATCTGGGAGCAAAATGGGTAGGCCTCCATCTTTGTTCTTTCTAGCTACCAACATTTTTCACAATCCTTTCTAGTTTCTGTGATGGCTTTTGATGGCCTCAGGTGATTTTACGCAATCACCATGTTAATTACTGACATGTAAGATTCATTGATTGCATCTAGAACCGTGAGTAAAAAAGTGAAAGGTTCTCTTTTTCCATTTCCTGCTCTCCACATTCTTTCTACTTATTATGTGATAGTGATTTATATTATAGTGGAAAGCATTGAAATTGTACCTTAATAGAATGCATCTTTGATTAATATGTTAATATGAGCACAATTTGGAATGTATTCCATAAAGAAAAACAAAAAAAAGACAGCCTTTCAAATAATTTGCAAGGACTGGGCTGTGCATGTCCTTTGTAAGTAAATCCAGTCTGGGTTCACTGGAGCAGCTGTCTGAATAACTAAGATACTCTGGTGTGGAAGCACCTAATTCCCTTCTGTTGCCTTATGCCTTTCTAATTTTTCCCCTGTGATCATAGTTATAAAAACTAATTTCCAGGGGGCCCTGCGAATCATATTAGTAGCTTTGTGTTATAATAGCAATTTTATATTGCATTGGTATTCATTTTCACTAATACAGAATAATCAAATCAGCACCTCTATTATTATACTGTTGAAATAGAAAATAATGGGAATGTAATGCAAAACTGCTAATGTGATGAAACTCTCTTATTGTGTTAGGGTAAGAATGTTCTTCTTTCTTGTTCCAGCTCACTTGAAACAGTGATTGAGTAAGGAAATGGAAAGCATTTCTACATCTGTGATAAGGCACCTCGTACATCCTTCATTTGAATACGTAATTGTCTTTTTATGGCCCAGGGGGTGTTTGCTCACACACTTGTATGCCTTCTCTCCAGCGCTTTTCGTTTTACACTGGTGAGCATGATGCTACATGGACCATTTCAATACCGTGGTTTCTTTTTTTAAATCATGAGTAACATTTGATGTCTCTCTGTCTCTAGAATAAATTGGTCATATTTACTTTTATGTTCATCTAAACCTTCTTCATTAGACATATTACATATATAACATATATGTAATATGTATATATATGTGTGTGTGTGTATTTTACAGCATGTGAATAGTGCTTTTAGAGTACATTGTTAGAAAGTACAACAAGCCCCCTGAAGGTTCAGATTTGACAGGGATGTTAGGAGGCAGGTCAAGTGACTGCCTAATGAAGATGAATGAAGAAAATTGCTGGTACTAGGATCACGTGGTGGGCACTCAGCCCAGGTTGTTGAAAGTGTGATGGAATCTCACAGCTTCATTTATCAGTGTCATATTTGGGCTAAAAGTGAGCAGTATTGTTCTCATTTCTCCCAGATGGATAGGTCAACTTTAATATTTATTGCTCTTGTAGAACATTTGTTTGATGTATTTCCATTAGCTAGGCAATAATAGAAAAGCAGTGGAGAGAAACATAAAACAGTTCCCTTCCTATTCAGTTGAAATACAGCATACACTAATGCGTAAGTATAGCTAGTGGTGTCATTGATTTTTCTCCCTTCTCTTTTTGTTTGATAGTATGATTATATACATTAAAGAATACTATGAAAATAATGGGAAAGCAGCTATATGTAATATAGAGTGAGCAGCTCTTGGGGTAGGAATTTTGTTACTTCTTAATTTTCATAGTTCTGTAATGTAATTGGTGGATTTCTCTGTTGAGAGGTATTAACTCTTTTGTTATATATGAAGATCCTAGCATAATGCCAAATGCCAGAAATGGGAATCGAGTGGAACAGAACAGAGCATACTTAGCTTTCTATAATGAATTATCATAACTCTTAGATGATTCTTCATATACTATAGCAAGCTGTTTTCCATTTCTGAATATAGATGACTACTTTGGTCATCTTTGTAGACATTGAAAGGACCTTGTTATTAAGAGAATAAGTTTCTTATACATTCCAAGTACATAAAAAGTAAACTTCTAAGCAGAGAAATCCACCATTTATATTTCAGATCCATGTAATGTAGTAGATCTGCAGAAACACCTAGTTGCCAGTTTATTAACTGATTTTCACATACTTTTCTGTAATTTGAACATGAGTGTATTATTTTATACTGTAGAATAAACCTAGCTTTTTGTGAAGCAGGTGTTGTCTTAAGTGCAAAGCAAACATCCTAGCCATATGTTTCTATAATTTAAATTAATTTGGTACAGTCATACTGTTAATCTTTAGTGACTTGTTGATTGGCATTTTGCAGACATATTTCTGGAAGGCACCCAATACCATTTTCTGCAGCCTTTCTGGCAGTAGCAAAGAGCAACATTTCCACAAATTGGAATCTTGTACAGCACTGGGAAGTGAGCCAAGATTTAAATTAGACAATAACCTCTGCTCTGTATATAGCTTCTATTCTTCAGCTGTAGGCAGAGTGATTTGTTTAATACAGTCAGCCCTGTAGCATATAATAGACTGATATATGAGTCACTCCTTGGCAATGTGTGTTTCTTAAATTTATATAGATTGAACAACTGGTTGGTAATGTACTTAGTTACAGTTGTGCAAACAATAACTATTAGCAGGGCTGGAACAGGCCTGGAAAAACTGCATTTGGTTACTATTTGTTGTTGAAAATTCAAAAGTAGTGTTGAATTTCAGAACAATCCCTCTTTTGAGGTTAAAAGGAAGGCTATTTCATAAATATGAGTGTACTTCTTTAGAAAAGTGGCCATAAAAGTTTTATGCCATAGTTTGGGGTTTCTCGTTTTCTGTTTGTATACATATTGAATTTGAAAGTGTAATTTTGCCTCAGAAATTAAACTTAACATCAGTTTATATTTGTGGCAGCATAATTTGAATGCAGTTTAAAAACATTGGCAACTCTTTAACAATTATAACATTGTTATGCGTGTGTCCGTATGTTCAGGTTAGACTGTGGTTTGCTATCGATGGATTGAAAGAAATCTTTCTTGTATGACAAAGATCTTTTCTTAAGGGGAAAGCTTTGGCTCCAAGTTCAGTTCATGTTTATTTAAAAGATTAAAATCATTAGACCAAATCTCACTTTTTGTCCAAAAGAAAATTGATTTTGCTCACCATAAAAGTGGGGTCTGAAAGGGGATATTCAGGAATACGCAAATAGAGGAGAAGTAGAAATCTGTTTGAGCAGCTGAACAAAGCAATTCTGTTTTTAACCACTGAACATTTACTTAGCCATGATGTGAAAATCTCTGAACAGAATTGTCACCTGTCTTTAGAAAAGTGTTTTTTTGTAGGCAAAGGGGATCATTTTAATCTGAAATATTTTAATATAGTGTTACTTCTGCCCACTCTATCATTTACAAAATAATGTTCTTTGTAAATATTGAATAATACAAAGACTTCTTTCATAGCAGTCTACAATATAAAGTGTATATGCTGCATGTGTTGGATAGAAGCCAAACAGTAGTTAGTAGCAAATGATATGCCAATCAAAAAATTATTATTGCAAGTATAACCTGGTATAATGCAGTATCTTATCTGGAAGTGTCAACTTGATATAAACCATGTCTTTGTCTTTTTAAAGTTAAAGCTCTTGTTTGCCCTAAGTTAATTCTCAATACCAAAACCTCATTTGAATTGCATAAAGGATAAGCCAATTGATGGTTTTATAAAATTAAACAATCTCAGTGATATGATTAATATAGCATTTTACATATTTAAGCTTGTTATTTTATACACACACATTTGTGTATGTGTATAGATGTATATTCATACATGTGTATATGTGTATACACACACACACACTCCTTAGTTGGGGAGAAAGGTAGAATATGAGACTGTTAAAAAAATAGATTCATAGTAAAATGGACTGTAAGACTTCCCCTTTTTTGCCTGCTTCATTGATGATAGTATTAATATCTTTTTCAAAATGTTAGCACCAACATTTTAATGACAATTAACTAGACTCACAGTCTCCAAGCCACCACTAGTATAATAAAGATGTGACATTCAAACAGTGTACTTCTTTTCCTCCAGTGACTTAAATTGGATGATTTCTAGTTGAATTGCTGGGAAATTTGAGGAATAAGCTTTCTGTTTTAAGGATCTTAAGGTAAATGCCAGATGAATCTGAAAAGGGAAGGAACATTCATGACTCTCTCTTATAGACCCCAGAAATGAATGAATGATTGAATGATAAAGCATTTATTTAGCACTACTGGAGCAGCTCAGTGGTATAGTGGATAGAGCACTGGACTTAGAAGAATCAGGAAAACTCATCTTCATGAATTTGAAATATGCTTCAGATGCTTAATACTGTGTGATCCTGTCCCAGTCATTTGACCTGGTTTGCCTCAGTTCCTTATCTATAAAATGAGCTAGAGAAGGCAATAGCAAACCACTCCAGTATCTTTGCCAAGAAAACTTCAAATGAGGTCGACTGAAATGACCCAACAGCAACAGGTCAGGTACTGTCCTAAGTGCTGGGGATACAAATACCAGAAAATAAGAGTGCCTGCCTTAGTAATCAAATGGTTCTTGCTTTCCAAGTAGTTTAATACTCTCAGAAATGTGAAGGAAAACACATAGATGAGGTCCATGTTGCCCAGAGGAGTAGCTTTTGAAGAACAAACTAGGGAACAGTGATTAGCACTTTCAGAATAAGGGAGGTTATAACAGTTTCCAAAAGCACTTTCTGAATTGTTAACCTCATTGAGTATAGTATTTCATAGGTTATATTTTTTTGACTTGGTTACTAGTTGATTCTGGAAGATAAATGTGATTTGTAACTTGAAATTTTTAGACTTGGTGAGTTCAATGTACATTTCACCCTCTGTCCCCATATGGGAATAACATCATCATCAAAAGAACATGATTAATCACTCATTGGTGTATTGTGCTGTTATAACAGAAAGTGATAAAGAAGATCAGTTATTTGACATCATTTATTGATTGCCTACTTGGGTGCAGAATACTATATATATTCACATTAGTGTTTGCAAGGAGGAAACAAAAGAAATAGAAGATGTTTCCCTCTTTTCTAAAAACTTGTAGTTTAGGAAATAAACACATTCAATAACAATTTGTTAATTGATGGAAATTATAGAATGTTTTACAAGAAACACAACTAGATGCAAACTAAATGCATTGTTGGGAGGATGAAAAATTAAAAAAAAATCAGGAGTAAATAGCTGTAACTCTCCCATATTCACCTCCAAACAACTATGAAATGGTGGCCTAAAACAGATCCTGGAGCAGCATAGCCAGCAAAAAGATAGGGTGAAACAATCTGTTAGCCCAAGAAACTTGGAAGATCAGCAAGTAAGGTCTGTCTCACTCAGGTAAAAGGAGATTGCAGTCCAGGACAGGAAGTGTCCCAGCAAGCCCCACCTCAGCAAACCAGCCAGACATCCTGAGCCCTAGTGTTGTAGAGAAGGCAAACACCAACATGAAGATGCTGCTATGTGTCTCAGCATAGCTGGGAGAATGGGCAGACTCCCTCTCCAAGAACCACCACATGCTTCAGCATAGCCCTGGGCAAACAGCAATCTACAATGGGCAGACCTCTGTGTGCTTCAACATAACCCTGGGCAAACAGGCAGCCACCAGAGGCCAGACAGTGTAGCCCCGGGGAAATGCAAAAACACCCCATCAGCCTCAGCACACACCAGACACCAGCACTAGGACCCTGGCTCAGCACCAGGTAAAGCTGCCAGACCCCTACGGCCTCCAGCAACACCAGCCACTCCCCACCCAACCCCACCTCCTCAGCACAGCACCAGACACAAGGGTCCTCCATGGGCTTCAGGGCAACATCAGTGCAGCACCAGGTAGACAGCCAAGGCCTGCAGCCTCTGGCACAAGAAGCCTGAGACAGTGCCTCTTCTACCCTGGGAGATGAGCTCAAATTTAAAGGAAAGGAAAAAGACCAAAAAAGATGAACAAAAATAAAACAATTGACAGAAAAAGAATATGACTATAGAAAGTTATTATGATAACAGGGAAGATCAAGAGACAAACTCAGAGGAGGACAACAATGTCAAAACACCTACAGGCAAAACCCCAAAGGAAAACAGGAAATGTTCTCAAGCCCAGAAAAAATCATATAAGAGAAATAGAAGAAAAATTGGGAAAAGAAATGAGAGTGATGCAAGATAATTATGAAAAAAGTCAACAACTTGTAAAAAGAAAACAATTGCTTAAAAAGTAGAATTGGTTAAATGGAAAAGGAGATATAAAAATCCACTGAAGAAACAACTCCTTATAAAGTAGAACTGGCCAAATAGAAAAGAAAGTACAAAAGCTAACTGAGGAAAACAACTCTTTCAAAGTTAAAATTGGACAAGTGGAAGCTATTGACTCTATGAGATATCAAGAATCAATCACATTCAAAAGAAGGAAAAAAATAGAAGAAAATGTAAAATACCTCTTTGGAAAAACAACTGACCAAGAAAATATATCTAGGAGAGACAATGCCGGAATCATTGACCTACCTGAAAGCCATAATCAAAAGGAGGACCTGGACAGCATCTTTCAAAAAATTATTAAGGAAAACTGCCCTGATATTCTGGAACCCAGAGGGCAAAATAGGCATTGAAAGAATTGACTGATCACCTCAGGAAAGAGATGCCAAAATAAAAACTGCAAAGAACATTATAGCCAAATTAAAAAAAAACTATCAGATCAAGTTAAAAATACTGCAAGTGGCCAGAAAGAAACATTTCAAATATCAGGGAGCCACAATCAGGATTACTCAGGACTTAGCAGCTGCAACATTAAAGAATCAGAGGTCATAGGACATGATATTTTGAAAGGAGCTATAGGATTACAACCAAGAATCACCTACCTGGTGAAATTAAACCTAATACTTCAAGGGCAAAATGGTCATTCAATGACATAGAAGATTTCAAACTTTCATAAGGAGAAGACCAGAATTGAACAAAAAATTCAGTCTCCAATATCAAACTTTGAGAGAAGCCTAAAAAGATAAAAAGGGAAAAGAAGACATAAGGAATTTGGTGGAGCTGCACTGTTTACATCCCTAAATGGAAAGATGATACTGTAACTCTTAAAAATCAAAAAAAACCAAAACACTAATAGCATAGCTAGAAGGAATATACGTAGAGGGTATAGGTATAACAAAAATTTGAGGGAATGACATTAAAAAAACAATTAAGGGATGAGAAAGAGGAGTATGCTGGGAACAAAAGGAAAGGAGAGGTAGAATGGGGTAAATTATTTCACATGAAGAGGCATGAAAAACCTCTTATTATAGTGGAGGAAAAGATGGGAGAGTGGGCAATGGGCATCACTTGAACCTTACTCACATCAGTATTGGCTCAAAGAGGGAATAATATACACAATCGGTTGAATACAGAAATCTATCTTACCCAACAAGAAAGTGGGAATGATGGATATTAAGTAAAGGTGATGGGGGCTGAGAGAAGAGAGGGCAGACTGGGGGAAGCTGTAGACAGAAGCAAAACTCTGTTCAGGAGGGAAAGGGTGAAAGGAGAGAGGGAAAGATGAGGAACAACAGGATGGAGGGAAATACACAGTAATCATAACTGTGAGTGTGAATGGGATGAACTCTCCCATAAGATGGAAGCAGGTAACAGAGTGGATCAAAAACCAGAATCATACAATATGTAGTTTATAAGAAATACACTTGAAGCAGAGAGACCCACACAGAGTAAAGATAAGAGTCTGGAGCATCATCTATTATCTTCAGCTGAAGTCAAAAAGAAAAGCAGGGGTAGTAATCCTGATCTCAGACAAAGCAAAAGGAAAGACCTAATTAAAAAAGAAAAGGAAGGGAACTGCATCTTGCTAAAAGGTACCATAGACAATCAAGTAATACAAGTACTAAACATATATGTACCAAGTGGTATAGCATCCAAATTATTTTTACAATTAATTTATTTATGTTTTCAACATTCCCTTCCAACTTTTAAATTTTCTCTCTAAGACAGAATGCAATCCAATATAGGCTCTACATATACATTCTTATTAAACATATTTTCGCGTTAGTTATGTTGTATGGAAGAATTAGAATGAATGGGAGGAACCATGAGAAAGAAAAACAAAACAAAAAGGAGAGCAAATAGTATGCTTTGATCTGCATTTAGACTCCATATTTCTATTTCTTTTTCTGGATGAATCTTTTGGAGTTGTTTTAGGTCTTTGAATTGCTGAGAAGAGCTAAGTCTATCAAAGTCAGCCATTGAACAATGTGGCTGTTATTATGTACAAAGTTCTGGTTCTGTTCACTTTACTTAGCATCAGCTCATATAAGTCTTTCCAGGATTTTCTGAAGTCTGTCTGCTCACCATTTCTTACAGCACAAAAGTATTCTATTACATTCATATACCACAGCTTGTTCAGCTATTCCCCAGTTGATGGGCATCCTCTCAATCTCCAGTTCTTGGCCACCACAAAAAGAGCTGCTATAAATATTTTTGTGTATGTGGGTCCTTGCCCCATTTTTATGATCTCTTTGGGATACAGCCCTAGAAGTGGTATTTCTGGGTCAAAGGGTAAGCACATTTTTATAGCCCTTTGGGCATAGTTCCAAATTGCTCTCCAGAATGGTTGGATCAGGTCACAACTCCACCACCAGTGCATCAGTATCCAATTTTTCCCACATCTTCAGCATTTATGATTTTCTTGTTTTGTCTTGTTAGCCAATCTGATAGGTGTGATGTGGTACCTTAGAGTTGTTTTGATTTGCATTTTTCCAATCGATAGTGATTTAGAGCATTTTTTTCATATAACTATAGATAGCTTTAATTTCTTCCTCTGAAAACTGACTGTTCATATCCTTTGACCATTTATCAATTGGGGAATGACTTGTATTCTTATAAATTTGATGCAGTTCTCTATATATTTTAGAAATGAGGCCTTTAGCAGAGACACTGGTTGTAAAAATTCTTTCCCAATTTTCTGCTTCCCTCCTAATCTTGGTTGCACTGACTTTGTGCAAAAACTTTTCAATTTAATGTAATCAAAATTATCCATTTTGCATTTCATAATGTTCTCTTTCTCTTGTTTGCTTATAACTTCCTCTACTCTCCACAAATCTGACAGGTAAACTATTCTTTGCTCACCTAATTTGCTTATATTATCAGCCTTTATATCTAAATTGTGTACCAATTTGGACTTTCTTTTGGTGTACAATTTAAGAGCTGGATCAATGCCCAGTTTGTGTCATACTATTTCCAGTTTTCTAGCAGTTTACAGTGTGACAACCAGTCTAAAACTTCTGATCTTAGAGGACTGTTTTGGGTTATGAGAGGTCTAAGAGGAGTATATGTCAGAGATAGGGAAGGACTTGAATCTTGGTCTTACAGACTTCCAGGTTTAATGTCTAAACATGCTTTACATACGTATGTGTGCGCATGCGGGTCTTCGGGGTTTATCAAAAAGATTACTGTAGTCATTGACTACTGTGTCTTGTGTACCTAACCTCTTCACTGATCTACCACTCTATTTCTTAGCTAGTACCAAGTAGTTTTGATGATTGCTATTTTATAATACAATTTAAGATCTAGTATGGCTAGGCCCCCTTCACCAGCATTTCTTTTCATTAATTCCCTTGATATTCTGAACTTTTTGTTCTTCCAGGTGAATTTTGTTGGCATCCAGATTCTCAAAGAAATTAAGTGAGCTTAGAGGTTCATGACCAAACAAGAGATAGAGAGCATTATGAAATGTAAAATAGGTAATTTGTTTATATTATTAAAAAGCTTTTGCACACACAAAAACCACAATGCAACCAAGATTAGAAGGAAAGCAGAAGGTCAGGAAATTATTTTTATAGGAAATTTCTCTGATAGAGACTTCATTTCTCAAATATATAGTGAACTGAATCAAATTTATAACAATATAAACTATTCACCAATTAATAAATGGTCAAAGGATATGAATAGTTTTCAGATGAAGAAATCAAAGCTATCCATAGGCATATGAAGAAGTGCTCTAAATCACTTTTGATTAGGAAAATGCAAACAAAAACATCTGAGGTACCATCTCACACCTATCAAATTGGCTAATATGGCAAAAAAAGAAAAATGATAAATGTTGGAGAGGATGTGGGAAAATTGGGACACTAATGCTCTGTTGGTAGAGTTGTGAAGTGATCTAACCATTAAGGAGAGCAATTTGGAACTATGCCCAAAGGCAACCAAACTGTGGATAGCCTTTGATCCAGCAGTACCATTAATAGGTCTGTATCCCAAAGAGATCATCAAAAAGGGAAAACTACCTACATATGTAAAAATATTTATAGCAGCCCTTTCCATGGTGGCAAAATATTAGAAATTGAGGGGATGCCCATCAGTTGGGGAATGGCTGAACAAGCTGTGGTATATGAATGTAATGGAATACTATTGTGCAACAAGAAATGATGAACAGGCAGATTTCAGAAAAACATCTGGAAAGACTTGTATAAACTGATGCAAAGTGAAAAAAGCAAAACTAGGGATACATTGTACATAGTCTCAGCAACATTGTGTGAGGATCAACTATGAATCACTCAGCTCTTCTCAGCAACACAATGATCCAAGACAAGTACAAAGGACTCATGAAGGAAAATGATATCCAAATACAGATAGAGAACTGATGGGTTCTGAATGCAGATCAAAGCATACTTTTTTCACTTACTGTATTCTTTTTCATGTTTTTTCCCCTTTTGGTCTCTTTCTTTTTTCACAACTGGGACTAATATGGAAATGTTTTACTTGATAGTACATGTACAACCTATATCAAATTGCCTACTATTTTTGGAATAGGGGAGGAGATGGAGAGAGAAAAATTTGGAACTAAAAATCTTGTAAAAGTACATCCTAAAAATTGTTTTGATATAAAATTGGGAAAAAAGTAAAATACTATCAATAATAATAAAAAAATCGGGTCAGATATGGAGTTTGTCAAAGATATCTTGTTTGAGGAGATAAATTTGAGGAGTGCTTTTTTCTACCTTAGGAAAGTAAAGGATAGACTGGCAGAAAGGAGTCAGAAATCATTCAAGTGTCAAGAATAGTATGTGCCAAAGCAGGAATCTGGGTGAATAAATCATATTTGGGTAATGGCAAGCAGTTTATCTTGGCCAAATTGAAGAATCCATGTGGGTGGCTGGGGAGGGTTATGGTAATGGAAATATCATATAGTTGTGGCCAAAGCAGATAATGCAGTTTTGAAAACTCAGCAGAGTCTCCCTGTCCTCCTAGAAGATTGAAATTGAAAAATAAAACAGATGGAGATAATCATATATAAAGGGCCTTTGGGCACATGGAAAAGTATAAACATTGGTAAAGTACCTGAGGTATTTATAAGTAATGTGACATTTGCCCTTTTGATACTGGGTAAAGAATCATGGTAGTTGTGTGTTTAGGTGAAAAATATTTCAGTAATTTGGAGAGTCTTTGCAGAGATAACAAAATTTTAGAAGTTGAAAAGTGGTTTGAACAGGAAGGACTATAAGGGAGCACTATGGTGTAGTGGCTGGATTTGGAGACTGGGGATCTGGGTTTGAATACAGGGTCTACCACTCATTATCTGTGTGCCCTCGGGAAGTCACTGAGTCTCACTAGGCCTCAGTTTTCTTCTTTGAAAAATAAGAGAACTAGAGGGACTAGATCAGGAGTTCTTAAGCTGGAGTCCATGAACTTACTTTAAAAACTATTTTGATACCCATTCCCCATTTTTCCTTATAATTAGTTTATCCTATAATCTTATGTCTTTTATTTTATGCATTTTAAAACATTACTCTGAGAAGGGGTCCATTGGTTTCAATAGACAGCCAAGGAAGTTCATGGCAGAGAAAATCTTAACAATTCCTGGACCAGATGCTCTCTGAGATCCTTTCCAGCTCTAAACCTGTGCTTTCAGATGAGGACCAAGGTGAGAGAATGTTCCAAGGTGGGAGCAAGATGAAGGGACAACAGGGGTGAGACTTGAGTAAATCTGTTTGTAAGGAGCAATAGAGATGACCCATGGAAGTAGTCAAAGATAAATAAGAGAACATTATAGTTTGTCAAATGTTTGTATTGGATTCCCTTTCCTCAGTCTTTCTAATGGTTAACCGTCCACAGATATCTATAGATAATGCCTTTTCATCCTCCTGTGGTTTGTTTACAAATGAATTTTTTGTGAATTTCAATTTCCTGAGAGTTTAGGCTTCATTATGTGATTCTCTTTCATTGATGAACTGAACCAGAATGAAAACCCTTGACTTTTTCTCCATTGGCAAAATGCCAAAAACACAAAACAAAATAACCTACTTACTTTGGTAGCTGTTCATACAAAGGATTTAACCTTTCTTTTGTGACTCACCAAGTTAATATTTTTCATTTCAATCATTCTTTAATTTCTATTACAGTTTTGCCTCTTTAGGTTACTCTGTTAAAGTTATCATGGAGCACTGTAACAGGAGTTCTAATTTTTCCCTTTTATAAAGTCCACTTGTTTCTGAGCACATTTCAAAACTTCCTGTCAGAGCACTTTATTAAACAAGCAAACATTCTTCATCAGGTGTGAGTACTGACTAAGCAAAAGGAAATACTGTGTTGATCAATTGTAAGTTGAATGTGAGTACCACGTAAGTACATGCTTGTATTTATCTTTTAAGACCAAGGAGGCTAAGCTAAAACACCCATTTTTTCCCTTTAGAAGTACTCTTTGGATATTGAAATTTTAGCACTGAAATTAGGAGTGAACTTTTATCAAGTGTGTTTTTTGGTCCACATTGTGAATATCATAAAATAATAATCATGAGTTGAAAGAGGCTGAAGACAAAAAATTCAGATTTTCTTTGTCCTATGAGTAAGAAAGTAGGTATCTTTGCTTGATTATTGGTTATTTAAACCTAAATTGACAAGAATAATTTTTTAATAATTCAATAAAGTGAAGAGTCAACTCAGTGTGTTGTCATTAAAATTATTAGGGGGGAGTAACAATTTATTTTTACATTCTCCATTGGTATTCCTGGATTTAAAGAAATTTTATAATGGATTTGAAAGTTAAAATTTACTAAAAATAGAAATTAAGTGCGATTTTTGGTCTTGCTAAAGGATTCACATCATAACCCTCTATGATCCTTGATTAGTCACCTTCTCAATAATTTAGGTAGTTCTCTAAGACCAAATTGTAGAGAATGTACCAACCTCCTTTGATAGAAAGTATTTTCTCATCTGAGAGATACTAATACAAAAGAAATTAGCATTCTACTCTCTCCCTATGATCCTTAATTAAAAAATATTCATTAGTGTATTTACATGACACTATTTGTCCAATTTCAACTACACACAGTTTTTCAGAAATACTGTTAAAAAGAAGCACAACCACAGCCCACATTTAGAATATTGCATTAGCCTTTGTACTGTAAAAGATCAGCAGAGATATCCAGCCTTGATTACTTTTAAAAACAGGAGAGTCATCCTGCTTGCCCCCTTTGAGGGAAAGGTGAGGAAGTCTTTAAACTACATTTGCAGAAGTCTCTGTGTGCCAGTGGGTATCTTTCATCAAGAAGTGAAGAACCTTTCAGAAGAATGATGCAGAGATATTTCCTAATTAGGGTATGAAATTAGGGAATAAGTCTTCCCAAACACTATTGGTATTTCCTCAATAGTTTTGCAACAGTCTATATCTGGTCTTTATTCACTACCTATAATTTTCATCTAAAATTTTGAACACTTGAAACAGTCATCATTCCTCCTCTGAAATCCTTCTCCACATTGACCTCTCTGCCTCTCACATTTTCCCTAATTAAAAGAGCCCTCTTATCTCCTTGAATTGACTCCATCATTTAGGTTTTTAGTCAGTTATTTTAAACTTTGCCTACTAATGCAGATTTAAACGTTGTAGTTATTTGATTTCTTTTGCCTTTACTCTATCATTCTGCTCTTAATATTTAAAATTCTTCAGTTAAAAATAACAGTATAAGCATTCGTACAGTGCTTTCAATCATTTGGAATGCTTTTAAAATCTATTTGAACTTCACAATATAGAGGCAGTATCATGGAATAGATAGAAGAAAGCTGTATTTGGAGTCATGAAGATCTAGTTCTCATTTCTGATGTTTGGCAATTTATGTAGCCTGAGCAAGCCAATTTACCTCAATGAGCTTCAAACCACCCTCTATGACACTTTTTAATGTCACGTTGTAAAGTATGTTGGAAGAAGGAATCCCCACACCAGAGTTTCCACCCTGGAAAAAAACAAACCAGATATTTTGTGTATTTAATCCATATAATACCATAGTAATCCAGATGTCTTTGTCTTCATTTAACAGATGAGGACACTGTGGTATAAAGAGGTTGTGATTTACCAAGGTCATCCACATAGTTATTTTTAAGGCAAAGAGTGAAATTCATGACTTTCAAGAAGTATCCATTTCCACTCTTCCATGTTCCATCTCCCCACAACTTTCCATGTATCTGTTCTACTATCCCCTTTATATACTTTCCCTCCCAGCCATCTGTTAAGCTTTCTTCTAAAAATCTGTCAGCTTCCTAAAGGTCTGTCCTGAACTCCTATTAGCCTCTTTAATGAACTAGACATAAATGTGCCACTATCCAGCAGTCCATGAAATATTTTAACTTCTAGTTTTAAAAAAAAATTGGTGTTTTTTTGGGAGCATGCATTCTTGTTCATAGTTTATTCATTTAGTAAATAAGGAGATTGGTTGGTCTAAATATTTTTTAATGTCGACTTTGACTAGGAAACTCATGAGCATACTACAAGCCAAAAAGTTACAATTTGGTTTTTTAAATACCCTAAATATTATGATCATTTTATTATCATTTTTAAATAGGATTGAAGTATTTAATCCAGAATAAGGAGGTCTAGGAACCATATCTTTCACATGGAATGGCATAGTAAATGTTGTGATGATGATTTTAAGATGATTTTTAACCAAAATTAGGGAGGAGTTTCCCAAAGTATATCTGTTAAGATAATGGTTGATAGTCTCCCAGGGAAAGAGTGGGTATTTGGAACACAACCAGAGTAAACTTGGCTTATTTTTATGAATAGCTTCCCAAATTGATATATAGGAAACGGACTAAATGGCTTGCAGTATGGTTTCGTCCTGTTGTTAACTTTGAGGAGCTGGTTTGTAGGTTGCTGTAAGCTTTTTATTTATTTAAAGCATGCCTTATCCAATACTTCATATCAACACCTTCTACATTGTAATTTCCATGGATATGTAGGGTGGAGGTGGGGAAATTGAAGAATGACATAGAGTAACCTGTGTTGAAACTACTTGTCCTCAACAAATTTTTATCTGCAAATTTTTGAAGATTTTAAATTTTGGTATTAGTATTCTATTTCTTGTTCTTTATAGAAGTATGAAGTAGTAAGAAACATGGTTCTCTTTTCCATTGCTTTGCTTTCCTTTTGAAAAAAATCGCTTTTTAGGGGAATGTACTTTACATTTTCCCATGTTTCTTTTTCAAACTATGCATGAACATACATTTGAGTGAATTAATCAGGAGATTACACAGGAAAGAAACATGATCACTAAGGCTTAATAATTTTCAAGTGTACAAAAGTGGATTTTATCTGTTGACTAATAATAAAGCAGACAAGGCCTTAGATGAAATTGTCAGGATTTAGTATGATAAACTTCATTTTTCCTATTTTGTCAGAATCAAATACAATCCACTTTATGCTGCTGGGTACCTCTTCTATGTGTTCAAATGTTAGAGATTTTCAGAAAGGGATGGTTATCCCATTGCAATACTATCAAAAAGGATTGGAATACAATGTTGCTTGCAAGGAGTGCTTCCAAATCTCTTCCAAATTACTAAAGCCAATTGGGATGCTAAGAATTAATTTTAGCTATAATCTGTTCTAAAGTTATTAGGCTTTTAAAAGTTTTTAAAATATTATTTGAAAAGGCGGTGGCCATGGCTGCTTAATTCTAGCACACTTATATTTTGGTGATCAAGATGATCTGACTTTTCTCTTTCCTTTTATTTACACTTTTTCTTTTTCATTTTAGTTATTCATAATTTAAGGGGGATGTGTATCTTATAGAAATACTCTTTAAATATATGGTACCCCCATATGCGTGACTTTCCTATTCTGAAATCTATAAATCAATAATTAACTTAAATTGTGTTACTTGAAATTTCTCCTTGTACAACTTAAAATTCCATAGCCATGTCAAAGTGAGCAAGTAGGTCCCTCTCTTGTTACTGTGTCATTCACTGAATCCTGCTCACTAGTTAATAATGCCATTAATGAGAAAGGGACAGTCTTCTGTTCCATCTGGCTCATCTGTGGCAATGGCTGAAAGTAAGGTGATGTAAATTTTTTCTTTTTTTAAACTATTGCCAGTGAGCCTCAGTGACTAGAGCTTATCTCCAGAGATGACAACAGTTTTGGTCACATCATCTCTGACTGCCTTATCCCACTATCTACCCAAAGCCTACTATCACTTTAACATTTAATCATGTTCTGTTTTGTTTTCTCTTATTTAGTGCACATTAGCTTTGCCTTCTCAACCATCATCAGCTTCATAAGGACATAAAGTATGCCTTAATTTCCTACTGTATCCCCACAGTGTTAGCACTGTATTGAACACAGAATACATTTATTAAGGAGCATTTGGAATCATAAAAACCTAATTTCCAATTCTAGCCCTGCCACAACTCTCTATGTGACCTAGGGCAAGTCATTTAACTTCTCTGAGCCTTCATTTCTTTATATATAAAATGGTATTGGTGGTGGGTTGATGTCAGGCAAGACCTTCCAGATTCCACTTGACACTTACAAGATGTGTGGCCGTGGAGAAGTCACTTGACCTCTCTGAGTCTTTCCTCATCTGTGAAATAGAGATAATACCAGCAGTTATCTACTTTATACAGTTGCTTTGAAGATCAATTGAGATGCTGTATGTAGAATACTTTACAAACCTTAAAATTCTGTAGAAATGTCAAAAATAAGTAATTTGTCCATAATAGCTTATCATTACATTATCATTTACATTAACTAGTACAATACATACTGAGGAAAGTTAGGGAAGCTACTTCTTTGGAGTTTGTTGTTTAAGAAGAAAATATCTTACCTGTATTCCTTCATCTTCCTTCTTCTGTACTTCAAAACTTCTCTGTCATCATCCATCTTTTCTTCCTTCCTTCCAGTCTCAGAGGGAGAGAAAGCCATTCTTGGTGCAGAGAACTACTCCATGGTACATAATAGGTGCTTTTAAAAAATCTTCATTCCCTCCCCTGAGGCCAGCATCCTATCCCCTCAAATGTATTTCAGGATTTTGTCCCATTCCCTGCCTCTTCCCCTTACTGGCTCTTTCTCACTTACCTAAAAACATGCTCAGATACAGCTTTTCTTCAACCCTTATCTTAATGCTGCAAACCGTCAAGCCATATCTCTCTCTCTCTCTCTCTCTCTCTCTCCCTCCCTCTCTCTCCCTCTCTCTCTCTCTCTCCCTCTCTCCCCCTCCCCCCAAACTTCTGAAAACAGGAGTCTGCAGATATTACCTCTACTCCTTCACTGCTTCCTGGTGTTTCAGCCCTTTATAACTTACCTTCTCTCTTTATCACTTGGTCTACTGAAATTGTTCTCTTCCAGTCACTAGGGATATTGGCTTCTCCCTCTGATCAGATAGTTTTTTCCAGAATTTCCTTTTAAGGAGGACACCCTGGCTAGCCATATCTCTTCATTCTCCAGGCTTCACTTTCTATAGACTTTTTCTAATGGACTTTATATTCCATACACTATCCCCCTCCTGCCAGCCTTAGACCATACTTTCCTACTTCTACTGAATAGGTCTTACCAAAATGGCCTTATCTTTGCTCATTTGACAGTGCCATCGACTTTGTACATATGGGTAATGTACATATTAGTATAGATCTGTGTATGTGTGTCTTTCACCCCCTCCCCATCTCTCTTGTCTCTCTCTCCTCTCGCTTCCTCCCTGTCACTCCCCCCCCCACTTCCATCCATCCATCTATCCATCCACCCATCAAAAACTATCTATAAAACTTGTGTTTTAGTAAAGTATTTGACAAAGTTTCCCATGATATTTTGTATGCACAAGATGAAGAGGTGTGGACTACATGATAGCGCAGTTAGGTGGATTTATAACTGGCATAATGACTAGATCTAAGTAGTAGTTAGTGTATAGATGTAAAACTCCAAGGATATCTCTAAAAAGGGTGGGGGGGGGGTTTGAAAAAGTTCTGTCCTTGCTCCTGGAATATTTATTTGTAACAATGATTTGGGGGAAGGTAGGATTATCAAATGCTCAGAAAACACAAAGCTGGGAGGGGGAGCTAAAAAGTAGTTGATGGAATCAGGATTCAGAACTATCTTTACAGGTTAAAATGATAGGCCAATTCTAATATTATTAAATTTAATAAGAATAAATGCAAAGACCTACACTTGGGTCCAAAAAGTCAACTGCATGAATACAGGATGGGGAAAGAGTTTGTTGATAACAATTAATGTAGATAAAAGCTAGGACTTTTATCAGACAGAAAACTCATTATGACTTGACACTGTGTTATAACAGTCAAAAAAGCTAATGTGATCTTAGGCTACATAATTATAAATATAGTCTAAAGGATAAGGCTAATATATGGCAAGATGGCTGAGGTAGGGCTTATATATAATGTTCCCAGCTCCCTTCATTCCCTCCAAGCAGCTGTATGTGTGCCAAATAAACTAAAAAGGCCCAACAACAATAACAAAAGAACAAAGTAAATATTTCAAGGGGTGGAGGTAGAAGTGGAGAGACTGATGAAATTAACATGCAATGAATAGCTTCTAGTCATAGTGAATAAATTACTATGGATTAAGAGAATGTCAGGATGAAATTCCAGAAGATGAGAATTTTTTTTACAATAACTGCATTTAGAACTCTAAATAAGAGGATAGAATGGTCATAACCACTCCAACATTGGTGATAAGGAGTGAAATTAAATCTCTTAATTAGAAACTCTAAAGGAGAATATATGGCTTAGAACAGACATTGGAAAACATTACAGAGCACAGATAGCCTGAAAAATATTGTAGGATAAGAACTCAGAAATTCAATGTTAAAATGAGAAATATTAGGACAAAGTCGAAAGACATTAAAATGGTAAGAACATATCAGGTATTTAAAATTTAGGGAAAAAAAACCAACCTGGAAAACAAGGCTCAGACAGATCACCTATTGACATAAGAAAAACATGATGAAATGAAAGATCTAAATGGTGTATTTAAGGAAATCATGGAGAAAGAAAACATTGCCTGGAAATATTTGAGCCAGAAGACAAAGTACAGACTGATAGAATTTAAGGTTTAATTCATCCAGAACTTTGGTTGCCAAACTTCAGAATTACTTTATGAGGTCAAATAGAAAATATGAAAGGACTCACAGGAAGAGACCGACAATGTAAAGAATTCCAGTCAGAATTTTGTAGAACTACTCATCAGCAGTAAGAACAGGAAAGAAGAAGAGAATATGATATACTAAAAAGCAATTAGAAGATGGTTTACACATAGGAATACCTTGTCTTCCAAATAAAAGCATAATCCTACATATAAAAAGGGCTTTTTTTCAGAATTGTTGGCTCCCATGTACTTCTTTGAAAAACAGAATTGGACAAAATCTTTCAAATATATCAGACCAGAAACTTTTAAAAGTTCCTTATTATATTACACTTTAGGGATTTCAGAGAGCTTTTACATACAACTCATCTAATTCTCCTAAGTACCTTGTGAGGCAGGTGTTCCATATTATCCCCATTTTTCATGTGGAAAAACTGAAGTTTCAAGTGGTTAAGTCCTTTTGCCTCAGAGTCACAAAGTTAACAAGTTTCTAAGTTTCTGAATCCAGCATTTTATCCCCTCTACCACATAGCTGCTGTCAATTCATTTAGAAAAAGGAAAAGTTTAAATAGCTGGAAAGAGCTAGGTGATGATTCACTGCTTACCCACCAAAAGGAGACAGTAGTATTTCCCCTCCAGGTCCCATCTTGTTTAAGGGTCATTCTGGGAACAAACATAGGCAGTCTCTGGGCTTAGATTTTCAAAAACAAATATCTTAGAAAAAAGGAGAAGAGGAACTTGGTATTTCTTGTGATTTGGGTGCCACAAGTGAAGGTCACTCAAACATAAAAGGTGGAAGAGAGAGAATTGCATGAATTTCCCCACTATCTGAGTCTGACAAAGGAAAGTTGAAAAGAATATTAGAGTAATAGGAGTACAATGAAGAAACAGCAAACTATGCTCAGAGAGGAAAGAAGCACATCTGAACCAGGTGGTGGCGTTGGGAGTGGGATTACAGTAAAATGAGCTACAGGTGATACAGTGCTGATTGCTACCTTAACCCAAATGGAAAGGTCTATGTCAGGTAAGATTCAGAGATTTGAATCTGGGCTGGGAACAGTAACAAAAGAGACTGAGATCAGATTGTTTCAGGTAATACAAATTATAAAAAGCTAGTGTTGATATTTATTTTAAGAAAAAATATCTTATGGAATGTAATGAAAAGAAAAAGAAAAATTAACAGTCATAATTCAATAACTATACTTGGGATGAATACACCCCTAAAAGAGTGACAGTGAATTAAAAAACAAAGTCCAATATTTTGTTGCATGTAAGAAACACATTAAGACAAGTACTCTCAAAACAAGGAAGGTGGTATTTCCTTTGTACTCTGGTATGGTCAGGTCCCTTCTATTTAAAGTTTTAAATATTCCTTTTTTTGAAAGGACAAATTGGGCTGCACATAGAGGACCATAGTAACCATAATGATGATAGGACTGGACAGCATTTTTTTTTCAGAAAGCATTTATTAACAGTCTACTCTGTGTTAAGTATTGTGTTTAGTGCTAGAAATCTAAAGAGAAAAGTGAAAAAAGTCCCAACCCTCAAGAAGCTTACATTTTATTGTGGGAAGATAAACTGAGAACAAATAATTAAATACAAGATATATATACATATATATGTATATATATATGTATATATATATGTATATATATGTATATATATACACACAAAGTGATTTCAAAAGTAGGATCTATTAGCAACTGAGGGATCAGGGGAGATCTAATATAGGAGATGACACAAGATGAGACTGAGAAGAACTTAGGGATTCTAGGAGGTGGAGGTAAGGAAAAGTGCCTTCCACATGTGACACTGGGAGATCTTGACAGGGACCAAAAAGTAGGGCAATTTGGATGAATTGCAGCATGCATGGAAGGGATTAACATGTAATGAACTTGGAAAAATAGTCTGGGGCTGGATTGTGAAAGACTTTAATGCCAAACGTAAGAATTTGATTTAATGCTACATGCTACAGGCAATAGGAAACCACTGGAGTTTTTTGCACATGAGAGTGACATAGTCAGATCTGTGCTTTAGGAATAACATTTGAACAGCTGTGTGGAGTTTGGATTAAAGTGAGGAGAGATGAAGGAGGAAGGCCATTTAGTATGCTATTGCAATAATCCTAGAGACATGTGATACAGGCCTGAACCTGGACTCAGAATGAAGAGAAGGGGAAGGATGTGAGAAATGTAACAGTAAGACTTGGCACCTGATTGATAAGGTGAAGTGAAGGAAGAGTCAAAGAAGAATTTGAAATGATCAATAGGAGAATGTTGGTGCTATCATCAAAAATAGGGAAGTTACGAAGCAGAGAGGATTCTGGGGGAAAATGATGAGTTCTGCTTTGTGTTTGTTAAATTTAATTTACATATGGAATGTCCAGTTGGAAATGCCCAGTAGACTCTTGGTAATAAAGGAATAGAACTCAGGAGATGGGCTGGGTATATAGATTTGGAAGTCATCTGCGTAGAGATGACAAACTCATGGGTGCCAAGGAGACTGGCAAAAGAAGCAGTGTACAGAGAGAAAAGAGCCTACGGTACCACCTAGGATATACCCCTACATTGTGAGTTGATGATCCAGTGAAGAGAACTATATAGGAGCAGCCAGACAGGTAACAGGGAGAACCATGAGAGCAATGTCATAAGAACCCAGGGTGTTTTCCAGGAAGACAGCATAGTCAACTGTGTCAAATATGACAGTGTTTGTGTAATAGGAGGATTTATTGAAGGAAATGGAAAGGCTTAACCTGGAAAAGAGAAAAGATTTTTTTTGTTTTTTTTAGATAGGGAAGAACATATTGATTGTTTTCAAAGATTTGAAGTGCTGTTTTATGGAATATGGATTAGATTTGTTTTACTTGGTCCCAATGTTCATTGTTCAAAAAGGATGCATGTTTTCAACTTGTTGTAAGGAAGTCTTGGCTAACAATCAGCTGTCTAAGAATGGAGTAGAGTTTGAATGATCACCTGTTAGGGACATTGTTTCTCCGTAAGTATGACTAAGACATCTGAGGTCCCTTTCAGATCTAAAAATTGGTGACAATCTCAAATCCTTTCCATACTTTGGTGCCACCTTAGCTCATGTGCCACCCTTTCCAAGAAGCCTACTTTGATTTCCTCCAACTGAGAGCCATCCTCCATCCTTGAATTGATCACACCACTCTCTTCACCTTTTTCTCTACACTTAAGAGTATTTGAACTAGTATAATTGTCATTTTTGTGTCTATTATTCCCCTTAGTAAATTATAAACTCCCTTAGGAAAAAGAACAGTTATCTTGCATCTTTGGATCCCAAACATAGAACACAGGGAATGTATACTTAGGAAGTGGTTAATAAATGTTTGCCTAATCAAAAAAAATGCCCATTGTTCTGTGATAATATGAGTACAGTTACTTAAGGTGAAGAGATGAAACAAAACCTCTTCAAGGATCTTATGATGTTTCCCTACCTATTTGATTACTTTGGTATTTCATGTGGTAACTATTTTGTGTGTGTGTGTGTGTGTGCGTGTATGGTTTGTATATTTGATTCTGAAAGTATGCCCTTTGCTTTGGTGATTGTTCCTCCTTTGTTTAAAAAAAGAAAAGAAAAAACAAAAACAATGCTATTCATAGGGCCAGTACTTGAGTTACTGAATTAGGTAGGATCATAAAGAATATTAACCAAAAGGCAGAAGGTAATAAGAAGGTAATCTTGTAAAATATTAATATGAGGATTCTATATTTAATGCGAATCCTGTAATGCAAGTTGTACTAAAGTGATACTGAAGGGGATGGCTCCCTGAGGTTTTTATATCACAGTAGCTATAGACTTAGGGCTTTTTCTTGCTTGCTTATGTTACCTGTGATCATGTTAACCTTGAGGGGAGCTGGAATTGTACTATTCTATAAATCAGTGAGTTCACGATGTTTCTTCACCTGTTCCCCCATCGTCTCCTTCTCTCAGTTTATTTACCTGCCTTTCTTCAAGGCTACTTTCAATTCCTGCCTCCTACTGAGACTTTTGCAAGCTCCTCTCAGCTGCTGAGATTACCTTTCATTTATTCTGACAGTGAACAAACATTTACTAAGTGCTTGCTAGGTGCCAAGCACTGTGCCATACTCTTTCCATATCTTTTTGGTGAGTTATTTTCATGTTTCTCTCCCTCACTGGGCTGTGGTTATTCTCTGTCTCTTTATGTCTCTCCCTCTGCCCCCCTCTCTCCCCACTCTCTCCCTCCTCTCCTCTCCTCTCCTCTGCTCTCCTCTCCTCTGCTCTCCTCTCCTCTGCTCTCCTCTCCTCTCCTCTGCTCTCCTCTCTCCTCTCTCCTCTCTCCTCTCTCCTCTCCTCTCCTCTCCTCTCCTCTCCTCTCCTCTCCTCTCCTCTTCTCTCCTCTCCTCTCCTCTCTTCTCTTCTCTTCTATCTCTTTCTCTCTGTCTCTCCCTGTCTCTCTCTCTGTCTTTCTGTCTCTCTCTCTCTCTCTCTCTCTCTCTCTCTCTCTCTCTCTCTCTCTCTCTCTCTCTTCCCCCCTTTCTTTTCCCAGGCCTTAGCATGGTTCCTGGCATATAGTGAGCATTTAATAAATGCTTGTTGACTGACTCCTCCATTTCAGTTGCCTCCATAGGGAGGAGAGGATGAAAACTCAAACTTTACAGAATATAGAATATTACCTCTTGAATTTTCTGTTTCTATTTTCTACATGGAGAAATTTTATTATAATGAATACCTCCTCTTTTGATGTTTCATTTTTCAGTTTTGCATTGAGAACTTGCTTTTAGTCTTACATCCTTTAAATCTTGTTATAGTCATTTAAACACGAAAGTAAAAGGGCATGGGTAGAAAACGAACTTTTTCAGGGAATTGGTATAGTAGAATCTACTTAAATTTTATCTAGAGAACAGTATTTGGACCATGCTATGTAGAGCCCAATGGCCTCTGTCCATCATACTAGATTCCATTCCATATGTAATCTGTTTCTTTTCCCAAGGGTGCTAGTATAAGAGGTTGATTTTTCATGTTACTCTTGATGGGTAGGCAGCTATAATTTTACAAAAATGTATTCATACAGCAAACTTTTTAATACTATAATTAACATGGAGTACTTTGTCAGAAACCTACGATTTACGGTGTGGTTATTTTTTTCTAGTTGCTATGTATTTTTTTTCTCACATGTGGAAATCAGGAGAAAAGCTCCCTTCCCCCCCTCCCCCCGCTGAACCAAATAGATATTAACTTTCTCTTAAATAATTTGATTTGGTAATATAGTTACTCTGTGCAACATCAGTTGTAAATAAATTAGAATCTGTGATTTGAATTTTCTTTGGCTTCTAATAAGCACCATTTCTTCAAAATGGAGAGCATTTGGTTTGAGATTGATGTCAACGGAATCAGTGTGCTTTAAGATGCAATTTATATACTATATTTAGCTTAACATACCCTTAGTAATATTCCATTATGATTATTATAATATTTTATGTCTTTATCTCCCTTTCTATAAGTTATGAATTTAAAATGACATAATTTGTGTTTATGAAGTTGTCATATTAATGGGAATGGAACTTAGTTTTTGCTGAATTGAATAAAAATTTGATATAAAATTCCAAGATCTGCTTATAGACCAATTATAGTTTAATCACATCTTCTAAAAATTTCTGTAAGAAAATTTGAGTGATTTTTAATGTGGATATATACAACTATTCCTGATATCCTAAGAATAAAATTCTAGTATTATTCTAGAAATAGTTAATGTAATTATTATTTTATATAAATTATAGAACAAATTTGAACTGTAGTCCCAGTTAACATTAGCATCTTAATAGGACTGGATTAAATATTTTAAAATAAAAGCTAAATTTTCCCATTTTTAAGGGACTGTACTTTATGGGCATATATAATGTGCCATTAATACTGTAGTCAAACTAATTAAAATATAAGGACTTTGAGGAAACCATTTAAAATGAATATTAACTTGTATGGTTTTAGGTTATAGATTTTGGAGCAATTGACTTGAAATAATGTAGTATCACTGTGTCCTACCCCAGCATTTAATCAGGAATCTTGAATCTCCTGTAAGCACTTTCCTGGTAAAAGACATAGGATAAATAAACAAACATTACTGGTAAAAATACAGACAACAAATGAAATATAATATTACCCATCTAGCAAAATGCTGGCCCTCTGGGATTTAAGCAATCATAAAGTCATAGAAAATGTATGTAATCAAGGTATTTTGTAGTACGAGCAAAAATTCTTTACTATTTTCTCCTTGACATATTTGTTAGCTAGAACACTTCCCATTGTTACATATTTCTCATAAAATTTGAATCAAGTCATTAAAGTGTTTAATTTTTGCCACCGAGTTGGCAAAATGATGCCAGTACAGTGCCTCAGGGCTGAAAAATGATGGATGTAACTTGATAGGCATTATGACACACAACAGAAATGCCATCCTCTTAGGTTTAAATAATAATGTTTACATTGAATACTTTTGTCATTGGGCTTAGGTCATGAGGGCATTAGCAATTGGTCTTTTGAAGATAAGATTCAAGAAGGAACAAGATATACTATTTCTGGCAAACTTTAGGGTTTTTGTGTTTTTAAACAAGGTCAAAATTATAATTATATATTAGGATGTAGCATATATTTTAAAAATTCAATGGTTTTATACTAACCAGTATCAATCAGTGGATATTTATTAAGTCTATATTTTGTGAATGTCTCTGTGATAGATGTTGACATTAAAAAGACAAAAAGAAAAAAGAAAAAGAAACAATCCTTGCCCTCAGTGAGCTTACATTCTGAAGTGGGGAGAAGAGGATATACATATATAAGCATATACATATATTTTTAAAATGAAATAACATTTTTGTGGGGGTTGGGGTAGAGGTGGAGGTGGATAGCTTACCAGAATCTGGGAAGGATCAGGAAAGGCTTTTTAAAATAGAAGGTGGTACTTGTATGAATTTCCCCGAGTGCAGTAAATATACAAACAAACACACACCTAAAATGAAAAACTGTGAGGATAATCTTGTTTGAATTGGAGAGAAGTAACAATCCAGCAATACTTCAGCATTTGTACCTAAAATAATCCTTACCAGATATTGAATGCATGCATGTTTTTAATACCAATGCAATATTGTTTTATTTATATCTTTAGAGTCAAATACAAGTTGGGAAAACATTGATTCACTTATTAGTCTCCTTTGCCTAGACTTCTTACTGAAGACTTGCAAATTAGAAAGATGGTTTGAAATAAGAGTTGGTGTCTATGCTGGATTTTTGTTTCTTTTGGTTAGTACAATTTAGTTGCTATAAAAATAAACTTTAACTTGTTGAAATGTATTCATTTGCAAATGTTTTCACTTTTAAAATATTTAATGTGTTTTACTTGTAAAAATTCTCTTTTTTACATTTGTAGTATAATATAATGAAGTAATGAAGCTGTAAGAAAAAAATCTAATAAAAGACCACCTTACTAGAGTGTATAAATTGAGAATGTCACAGAATTAGGGACCTTAGAAGTTTGAGTCAGAGAAAAGTAACTAGCATTTTGTATGATTCAATTGCAACTCTTTTCCCTAATGGATATGTAATCCCATGTAAGTGTGTGTTCCTCCCACCAAGGGATCTTGTTACCCGGAGATACCTTCTTATGCCATGTAGTTCTTGTCCATGTCTTTTCAGAAACCTTCCACAGAGGTTCTGTACACTATGCTCTAGTGAGGCCTTCCTCTGTATATTTTAATATTTCATGTTTGCCAGTGCAATATTTAAGTGTCTGTCTGATGTCCCTCCTATTTGAAAAAAATTGTTTCTATCGATACTATTTCTTTTTTTATACCACATTTATTTCTGAATAATCTAAATATCAACCACTGAACCTTTCTTTGCAAAGGGGAAAAAGCTTAAACACAAAACAATTAAGCAAAACTATCTGACAAAGTGACCAAGGTCAATAGTGTAAGTAACTTTCCATACCCATTGTCTCCTGTCTTTCTAAAGGGAAAAGGGAGGTTTATTTCCATATATTCAGTTAGTACTCCAAATCTTACTGATTATACCTTTACCTCATATCTGTTGTCACCTCCTTACCCTATTTTTTCACTTACATATTCACCACCTTAGTTCAAGTCCTCATCACCTCTTGGTTGCCTTAGCCTATATAGTTTCCCTCTGTATTTCTGTCCTCTTCTATCCAGCTTTCACACAGCTACCATTAGTGACATGCCTAAAACTAGGGAACTGTGAGGAGGGAGTACATTTCAGGCAATTGAAGCAGCCTGTGAAAAGGCACGAAGATGGGAGATGGGGTGTGTCACATCTAAGAGCAAGAACACTTTGGCTGGACCATATGATAAGCAAATGGAAATATGTTTAAAACGTGGAACTAGATTTTTACATGCCAGTAAAAAAGTTCATATTTGATTATAGAGGCTATAGGGAGTCACAAGAGCTTCCTGAGCAGGAGAGTGCCATGATCTAGTACAGTGCCTGGTGCATAGTAGGCATTTAATTAATGTTTGCTTGCTTGATCTCTTGCCTTCTTGCCAGGACCAAGTTTTTGAAATTACATTAAGTTCAGTTTTGCTTTTAGAGCTTTTGATTACATTATTGTGGCCATATGTAGTTTTTCTGATTCTGCTTTTCCAAATTCTTCATTCACAATTTCTTACAACACAATAATACTGACTGACTCACAATCTTATACAATTGTTGTAATACCTTATCTCCTTCAAATGATGAGCTTTTTCAGAGATCATAGGATCATTCATTTAAAGCAAGAAAGAATTGTAGAGACCTTTGAATCCCATCTTCAAATGAAACAAGCCTCCTCCCTGCCCCCACAACATTGATGTTTTTTCTTCTTAGTCTGATTATGAAGATTTTATTGCTACAAAAGCTTTTAAAAATTTCAAAATTGTCTATTTTCTCTTTTATCTCTTCCTTATTTGGTCCAGAATTCTTCCCAGACAAGACTGTAAAAGATATCTTTTTATAATCTCCTTTATTAAAAAAAGATCATAACAGACGCTTTGTTGTTTTTTTCTTTGTATTTTCAGAGTAGTGATTGGTATGAAGGAGGCAAATAGATACTTATTGATAGCTTTTTTGATTGTTTCTTGGTAGGTTGACTACCAGATATTTTATGTCCTTTTTAGTTATATTGAATCAGATTTCTCCATTGTTTCTCCTGGGTTTTGTTGTTGCTATATGGAAATGTTGATGATTTTTTTGGATTAATAAATCACAGACACATAAAAATAAATCATACACACAAAATTGAATTCTATTACTTTAATGAAGATGTCCCAATTAATCATCTCAATTTCTTTGCTGATTCTCTGGGGTTTTCTATGAATGAATTTTTAAATTAATTATTAGCAATGTGCTAAATACTGGGGATAAAAAAGGTCAAGACTACTCTTGAGGAGCTTATACCCTAGGGGGGAAGGGGTATAGCGAAAAGAGGGTAGGGGAGTTATGTGGTTCATTGGTTTGAGTACCAGGCCTGGAGTTAGGAAGACTCATTTTCCTGAGTTCACACTTGATCTCTGATACCTACTAGCTGTATGACCCTAGGCAAGTCCTATTTGCCTCAGTTTTTTCATTTGTAAAATGAGCTAGAGAAGGAAATGGAAAACCACTCCAGTATCTTTGTCAAGAAAACCCCAAAGAGGGTTTTGAAGAATTGGACATGACTGAAAAATGATTGAACAACAACAAGTAATAAGGGAGGAGAAGAACACAGAAGAGAATTTAGCTACAGTGCAAATGGAAAGTCCTAGAACTATTATAAAGTGAATGGAAAGACCCATGAGTCCTTAAGGTGTGTCAGCATACCAAATGACTGGGGTTCTATAGGCAGGGCAGGTGGTAAGTTCCAATCCAGAGTATATAATGATGTAGTGGTAGGGAATATAATAAGTTCTGGTGGTTCTCTCCTTCTTATGAGAAGGATTAGAACTTGTGGCTCACAGCTCATCAAGCTGGTATAAACTGAAACTTGGCTCTTCTTGTCTTGTCACTCCAGTTAGCTCTGGAAAGTCAGAATAGCTGGACACCCAGTTCGGTCTCTAGGTGGTATAGGAGAGAGAATGAATGGAAAGCAAGGGGAGAAGGGTGCTCCCATGGAACTTTTCTATGTAAACCATTGTGTCTTCTGCAAATAGGGATAGATTTGTTCCCTCTTTGAAAATTACATATATGTATGTCTATCTGTATTTCTATATTTTTAAATTGGACCTATGATTTCACTGGTTTAGGAAACCTCCAGTGAGGAAACTCCAACTAGGTGGCCACATCTCCTCTTTAAGGTTTGCAGTTGTCATTTGCAGCTTTTCACCCAGTGCTGTTCTTTTCCATATCTTTCTCTAGATCTTTCATGGAGGAAGGGAGGTTAAATGACATGCTCAGGATTCAAAGGGTCAGTTTGCGTCAGAGGCAAGATTCTTTTCAAACTTTCCTGATTTCAAAGGTCATTTTCCATAATCTTGCTGATGTTTATGCCTTTATTTTTTTCTCATTTCATTGCTTGTGCTAGCATTCCTAGAACTATGTCAAATTATAGTGCAGAGAGAAAGCATCCTTATTTTACTGTTGCAGTTATTGGAAAAGCTTCTACTATTTCTACTTTACAAATAATGTTAACTTTTGGTTCTAGATACATGGTTTTTAATCTTATTTTTGAAAGGTTTGTTCTATATTTATGATTTTAGGGTGTTTTTTAAAGCACAAATAAGTGCTCTTGTCCCTTGCTACTGATAGCATGATTGACTTCCTTTTCTGGTCACACATGATTTTGATGGTGCTGATTTTTATACTATTTTTTAAACATAGATCATCATTTTCAGTATGCTTCAACTTTTCATACTTTCCAGGGAATTTCCCACTATTTTTTGGGCTAGCTACAATTTTGATTCTTCTTAAATCATAGCTTTCTTGTGATATACAGTCATATGTCTTCAAAAGGAGAATAGTAGGGCTTTTATAGCAGTGAGCAGCTTGTGATTATTGAAAATTGTGTTGCAAAATTTCCCAGATGTTATCTAGCCTTTTGTCCTTCTCTTATTCCATTGGTTCTGGTTAATTCTCCATTTAAGTGCCTATAAGATAACAAGTACTAATAAATTAGCTTAATGAGCTACCCTTCCAACTGTATTTCATAATCTTGGCAATGAAATATGCAGAGTTTTGCCACTTGGTTTTTCTTGTGAATATTGGTATGCCATCTCTTCTGAGCAGTTAATGATATCATTGCATAGACATCTGAGAATTCCATTCCTTACTATAGTCATATGTATCATATATATCTCAGAATACCCAGAAAACCTCACCATCTATAGGAAGCCCTTTTCTTTTTCAGTGTTGCAGAGGAATCCTCTGTGGTGTTAGCAAATACCTTTGTTGAACTAATGTTTATGTCCCATTTATTATTGATTCTTTAAGGATTTTTTTAACAAAGTTATTGTCAGTTACATATATCAAGGAATATGAAATGATTTTAACAGATGCTTGAAAATCTTGTTGGAGAAGAATTTTTTATGTCATGTTTTACTTTGTTGAGTCAAATGCCTTTTTAAAAAATCAATGAACAATAAACAACAGAAATTTTAATACTCTATTCATCTGTGTTTGTTTCAAGACAATGAAAATATGTGCCATTTTATAGAATTTTTATTAAAAAATCCTTGAAAATCTGCCCATTCACATTTCTATCAAGTATACTCTTCACTTCTGAATAAATCATAAATATTTTCTAGAGTTTAGAGAGGCTTATAGGTCAGTAGCTGCTGGTGTCTTGGTTGCCTTTTTCTCTATAACAATACTTCTTTTTCTTTTACATTTTTAGAGTCTTTTTTGGAAATATCTTTTAAATTGACTCCTGAGTATCTTTAAAACTGCTACCCTCAATATGGTTTTATTTTGCGTCTTTGGGTCCAGTTGTCTTTGACTTCATTTTCTTAGTTTTAGTTGATGTAAATGAGAGGAAAGCAAGACAATACAAATATAATTTTGGGATATGATTTTTGTGTGTCTTTTTCCTGGAGGACAATAACACTTAAGTTGATTCATTTGGACACTCCTTCAACCAGCATGATTGCCCTCCATGGCTTTTTACTCTATGTGACTCTCGTATACATCTTTTCACGTATGCTCCATGGAGGATCTATCCAGTGTGATGGATGATTTCCTATAGATCTTTTAAACTTTCATGGTTACCAGTATAACATTTTGGCAGTCTAGACTGCTATTCTTTGATCTAATCCCACTTCCTTTTCTGGTCATACCTGTCTTTGGTTATATCTTTTACTCTACTTCTTGCACAGAAGTTATCATTGATTGTGTACTGATAATAATATCTTAATATCACAAGATCTTATAAGAATGCTTCTGATGGAATTGATCTGATCATGGTCATGTGCACTGAAAAATAAATGGCTGGCAGACCATTAAAATAAGTAACTGGACTGAATTAAGTTGTCTGGTAGGCTGCTTCTAGAATGAAGTCTCATTACATTATGCTATAATTCTTATTAAGTAAAAATAAAGCTTTTTATAATACTACATTAAATCAAGAAGTAATATTAACATTTTGCTTTCTAAGAAAGGTAAGGAAAATAAAGTTGCTGTGATGTTATCCTGTCATAGTTCAAAACAGTACTTTTATTAGACCCAAATCTATTTCACTAACTCACCTTACTATTCCAACCTATTTCATAGTGAACGTATACCATGTCAGTCCTCTCCCTTCTGTTCTTCGTACTTGATACATTCTCCCTTATTTGTGCTTGTGATATTATCATTCTTGTTATAGGTCACTCCCAGATCTAAGCTCTGACTTCTTAGCTTGAGTACCGCATCTTCACATGGTCTGCTGGACATAAATAGATGTTTAGCAAAGTTACTTAATCTCTCTGTAAAATGAAGAAGTTAGACTAAATGATCTCCATATTCTTTTCCAGCTCCAGTATTCTTTGATTTTGTGTCCTACCATGTCAAATGCAACATAACTGAAACAAAACTCATCATTTCAGCTCAAAACAACTCTCCATCCTGATGGATCTGTTTCATGTAGAACTCATGTTCCATTTACCATATTTAGCTCCCTTCACCCTCCGCTACCATCTGCCTTTTACCTCAGCCCTTGGTGATCCCTCTGTCCTCTAAACTCCTAGAATATTTATTCTCTGTAACACTTAAATCTACATTTAGCAGGTGTTAACTTGTATTGTCATTTATCTTCTCTTTTATATGGCCTGTCAGTTGACTTAAATTGCAAGCCTTTTTTGTACTGTACTCTACTGCTCCAAACTATGCCTTATTTGTAACCAAATATCAATAAATATCTTCTGTGGATGACGAAAACTCAAGGCAAATAAGAATGCCAGAAAACACATTGTCATGGGTATTTTTTCTGCACATCTAATTTGCTTTCATTCTCTTCTTCTGTTAGTAAATGTTGTAGAATGCTTATCTAGTTCTTTATCCACAACTTCTTTAATACCGGTCATGAATTGGGGCTGCCTTCATTTTGCTTTTTCTTTTCAGGAAGAAAGATCCAATAGCTCTAGTATCCCATGGCATACATATTTGTTTTTCTCATTTTAAATGTGTGAGTTTTTTAGGCATTTTTTTCATATCACTCATAACCAGCCCAGATGGTTATGTAATTCCACACACTCAAATGTGTCCAGACCATATAAATCTAAAGGCCTCCATATTTGGGTGGAATCCATATGTTTAGACATTGTTGTTGCTAGTGTGGTTCCACAGTGCTTGTTTAAACTCCAACATTAAAACTTGTCATTCTTACTTGGCCTCAGTGCAGTGGTTTCAACACATAGCCATTGAAACCTTCCATCTCTTCCTCTCCTTTAAGGATCCTGCTCTTTCTCCTTTCATGACTTTTGAGCCATGCTTCATCATGCAACAGTGCCTGCTTAGGAGGCAGAAGAATTTGTTGCTGGGGCCCCCATGGTGCCAGCAGAGGAAAGGTATGCCCACTGTATCCATCATGCATTTGAAAGGACTCTAAGATCCTTACATTCCACATCTGCTCTGAATATTAGTTATGAATTGTGACTGTAAGGGTTAGGTTGGATTCTTGCAAATCTAGATTCCACATTTCTCAGTTTAAAACCAACTGCATTTAAAACATTATTTTCTTTAAAAAATCTTAACATTATACCTGAATGAGGGTGGTATACTACAGAATTATAGAATCTTATGAGCTAGGTGAAACTTCAGAGTTTATGTAGGCCAACTCCTTCCTGAATCCCCTCTAAAACATCCCAGACAATATCTTTCTAAGGACTTGAGTTATGGGACACCTTATTACCTCCCATTGTTTGGACAGTCTTATCAATATTGAGCTTAAATATTTCTCCCTATATCACATGCCCGTTACTCCTTGTTCTGCCCTCTGAGTTCAAGCAGAACAAGTCTTCCCACATGCCAGCCCTTTAGATACTTGACAGTCTCATTTGGATTCATTAATCATCTTGTCCCTAAGTCTGATTTCTAAACTCAAGAGAATCACACTAAGTTCCTTAAACTCATCCCTATATGGTCTAGAAAGTTTAAGGAGCTTCCCAATTCTGGTTACCCCCTTCTACTGCTCCATCCCCTGCATCTATTCTGGCTTGTTAATATCATTACCAAGATGTGGTACTTAGATTTAGATACAACACTCTAGTTACCTGACCAGAGTAGAATTGCAATAGGATTATTTCTTCCTCCATTCTGAACATTACTAGTTTTAGCCACAGTGCTTCAGTATCTCACTCCTAACATAAATTGAAACTTATTATTTTTGAATCCCTCATTTTGCATATTATTTTAATTTAACAAAGCACTAACTTAGCAGCCTTCCTCAGGAGCCCTCAAACCTCATTCATTACTTCCACCACCTTTATTAATTAGATACATAGGAGTGATATGAAGAAGACATTAAAACCTCATTGCATAATATTAGTATCTGTACAATAACATGTCACTATTGACAGTGTTCAAAACTTCTCTTTGTCTTACAGTGCACTGTTATTTTACCATTTTGCTGCTAAAAATATAGCACAAAAGGGGTTTGTATTTTTCTGGAATATTAAATCGATACATCCAAGCCATTTGGTTTGCTCTTGCTTCTTCACACCAAAATAATTTTCATGAAAATTCTGTTGATTAGGCTACTCAAGTTGAAAAGGCATTAGTCAAGTTTCTCATCTTTTAATTATGGTTTATTGGCTATCCTGCCCCATATCCTAACTACTAGTTAGCTACACTTAGCAATCTCCATTAATTTAATTTGGCATTTCATTCAATCATATAGACCGTGAACATGATATTTAGAAGAACAAAAAACATGAAAAGCCCATGGTGCTCATTCTTAATTGATGTCCTTATAGGACATTGTATTTGCCAGAGCTCTCATTATTGATCAAGCAGAAAAATCAAATCTACTGAACTATAATGAAAAATGTTCTGTGGAATTATTGAGATACTTTTGTTGGGGTGTTCAGATTTATTTAGTTTAGTTTTATAATTAAGTCCTTGGGGATCATAGATTTGGGGAGTAGGTCTCTTGGGTCATATCAGAGTGAAAAGAATAGGTGACTGCAAATGTGTGCCTTTAAAAGGTATCACAATAATTCATTTATTCCTTCATTCAGTAAACAGTAAGTACCTCCTATGTACAAAGTGCTGGGCTATGTGCTAGAGGAGATTTTTTTTTTTTTGCTAAAAAAAATACTGTCTTCATTGGGCTTATCAGTCTATAGAGGATCAAATTACTATAGTAAGCAATGTTATGTAAATATATTCAAGGATTCCAAAAGGATGTTTCATGCAAGTTCTAAGGAAGGTTATTACTGACCAAGGAAATCAGGGAAGGCTTCCTGGAGGAGGTGACATTTTAATGGGGTTTTAAATTAAAATAGTGGTTATTAGGTAAAGATATGGAAGGAGGGTCTTTTCAGTAATGGAAGTAGTTTGAACATGAAGGTGTTTTGTTGAACATGAAGGTAATTGTTGAGGTAACAGGGAGAACAATTTAACTGGAGGATAATATATGCAGAAGGAAGTAATAAAAGATCAGCCTAGAAAAGTTAGAGTACCTTATTATGACAGAAATGTTTGTATTTTACTTGGGGGAAAATAGGAAGCTACTGAAGATTTCTGAGTGGAGGACTGCCGGATATGAATTGATCTATTTGTATAGGGGTTGGTCCTTTGGTGGTATTAAAAGTGACGTGGAAGATGACATTAAAAATACAGTTAATATGTCTTATACTATAATGAAATTTGCATTCCTCTGATAGTTGGGAACATTCAGCTTTACCTGATGTTAATCTACGTTTTACTTAGAATAGTACATTTTGACTTTTAAAATTATGTAAGAAAACTTCAGAGGGTTGACCAATGGATCTCTGAAGGAATATTTTGCAAAGGTTACTACCTAGAGAGCCTGGAAATAAGCTCCATTAAGATGGTTTGAAATTGACAGTTTACAGTTTTTTCCATGTATTTCATTCAGAAAGCTCATAAATTTTACATCTACAAAAAATAGCAATGCCAGCCACCTCTTCATAAATCTAATTTGAAGCAACCTTTGGGTTAGCTTTTCATAAGAAGGGTTTCAGGAGAGTTAAAGAAGATTGGCAGGAAAGGGCTTAGTGTTATGGCCAAAAGTATTTAAATAAATTTTACAGTGATTTAAAATTGAACTAAGTGCGTGAGAAGTGAATTTTTCATGTTTGTGGATATTAAAAGATAAATAATAAATTATATGATGAATTATTGGATGTTAGGACACATTTCTTCCCTAGGAGACATTGAAGTTAAGTTTGATATTTGTAATATAATGCATTCAGAGATTTTACTGTCCATCAGAAATTAAAAATACACAATGCAGTTAAAGTATTTTAAGTTAATTGTGATAGTTTTGTCCCCAAAGGATTCATTTTTCTCCTTGAATGGATGCATGGTGTTTTGTTTTGTTTTGTTTCTCCAGAAACAAGTGGGATAGAATTCATAGATAACATTTCAAAATGACAACTAAATGAAATAAATAAAATCAATGACCACATTCATAGACACATTTACATAACATATTGCCCTTACTAATTGAACATGAGCATTAAAATTCATGGCTCAGGCAAAGGTAAAACAAAATAGGTCCCATTAAGTATAGGAAAGACTACTGACTGCAACAAGTTACTTTGCACCAACCATTTGGAGCATCTATTCTAAATTAAATATTTTACAAAAATAGACTAGAAACTAGACTTCTATTTAGAATGATTTATAACTGTTCCCGGCTGATCACAAAGTGTTTCTAAATTAAAAGCCATTAATTATAGCCTTATATAGATACAAAAGATATGCAAGAAGTGCTTTGTAATTCAAGCCAGCACTTCAGGTGAGAGCTTTTTAAATTACTTGGACCATTGGAGCCACCTGCTTGACTAAATGGTGAGGGCCCCATGTTTCAGGACTCATCAGTGCATTGCAGTGTTAACATTGTTACTGATTTTTCTCATTTCTCCAGGGCAAATACTAATTAATGGATACAATTCACAGCTGATTAGCTGTAGTTTCTTCAGTAATTACATTCGCATACTAACTGTTCAGAAGAGGATTTCTAACCCAGTTCTTATTTCACTCTAAGCTTAATTTGTTTTTTGAATTGTTTAGGTCCTTAGGATAATAGCCATTTTATTTTCCTTTGTTGTTGTAGGTAGTATTAGATAATAAGTGAGTTTAATCTTAAAAATGCTCTTTGATAATGAGCTGTTTGCCTTAAATGGATTTCTAATTCACAGACAAAACCTACATTTAAATAACGTTAAAGTTGTGCTACAGGCTGAGGAAAGCCTACTTACTATTGGGAACTGACACAGAGCTGTACATATAATATACACTTGAAACTGCAATTTTCATATATAGGAAAAGGTAAAGTTCAGAATGGAGTCATTTTATTTCACTAAGATTATTGATTCATGAAAATTTGATGACATATAGTCATGTTTCCTTGGTTTTCCTAAAGCTATGTAAAACTTAAAAAATATATCTGAGGTCTCGCCCATCAGAGAAACTATTTAAATCTCTTTTTAACCTTACTAAACATGTACTTTCACATTTCCTTAATGATATTTATCCAAATTCGTTTGTGTACTCAGTGCTCTATCAGGGTCATTCTGGTCTATTGTGTGAGGGTGTATTGAGGTGTCTTTTTAAAGAGTGGGCTTTTGCCTTTCTAGACCATAACAACTCCTCTGGAACCATTAGAGTCTTTCATGTAAATCCTACTAAGTTCTTGGATCATTGACACGATAAAGTGTATCATGTCAATCCGGCTTCTGTACTTGAATTCTATACATTTAAGACAAGGGACTAAGAAATTACCCTTTAATGTTTGTTGGCACATTGGAAGTTAGGTTTTACTGTGAATAATTTTGAGTTTTTAAATTACTAGGTAAGTTACAGTTTTTAAATAAATACTATTTTTGATAAAGAGGGATGCATATATTTCATTTCTTGAAGGCCAGAGCTATTTTTGACTTTGAGATCGTGAAAGGAAGGTAGATTTTTTTTCTAAAGCACTTAGTTCATTTTTCAATAGTTTTGTTATTCAGTGTTACCATATTGTGTAATATCAGAATATGTAAAATAACTAAATAAAACCTTATTCTCTCCTTAGGATTTGGAAACATTTCTACTCAAATGCAAGTTTTACATTTTGAGAGCAAACTCATAGAAATAAAGAGCTGATGATTGAAATGCTGACTGTGGTCTTATTTAGGGTAGTTTGAATGAGCTGCTATGACAGTGAATAAAAAATTAATGCTGTGTTCACAGATTTCAGCTTGTTCTTTTAAACTCTTGCCCATAATGCTGTGTTGGGGGGATTAAATATTAAAGTTTTCAACAGTTCTCATGGATATTGATATAGGTTTAAGTATTGCACTGGGATGTTTTCTGATTCTGTCAGGCTTATTATATATTTCAATTCATGCCATGCCTCATTCATTGGAAAATAGAATCTGAGTACTGGGAATGAAATTTGATTTTCTTTAATTCACATTTTTGCCCTCACACTGGTGACATCTGTTCCTAAAAAGTAAGCTGTGAAATCCCAACATATATTAGAAATGTGTCATGGTAGTGAACTTGAAATTTCTTTTCTTTCTCGCTTTTGACAAATGCTATTTCAGTAAACAATGTACACTGGTGACCAATTAGCCAAATGTTTGTAATAGCTTCCATTCACTACTAGTCTCTGAGCAAGACTAAATGATTGTTGAATGCATTTCAGGCAGGTAAACTCCATACTTCAGTCTCTGTGGGAACGAAGCAAAAATTTAGTGCTTTGAAATCTCATTAATATTTCACATTTGGTCACAGTAAAGCACAGTTTTATATAATAACACCAATGCATTTTCCAAAATAACACCTGAACATTCAGTAAATAACCACAACTCCATAGTACGTGGCACACTAACATGAAAAATCTATTTTTCTTTTAGTTTGGAAACAATAACAACTATATGAATATGGCTGAAGCGAATAATGCCTTCCTTGCTGCCAGTGAGGTAGGTCTTTAAAAATACTCTTTATATTTTTGGTTTGCTTATGTATTTTGATAAGCCTAGAATTGGGAGGAGTATTAGATTTAGGATATGCAAAGTGGAGCACAAAATAAAGACCATAATAGCCTGACTCATCTCTATTACCTAACTGCAAGTCTGTTGTCTCATCACATGCCAACAAGGGGTTAAAAAAAGTGAAAACCTTGAATGATGAAAACAGTAAAAACACAATAAGTACAACTACTCCAGAACAGGTGCGCATCTTGAAAACTACATTAGACTTTCAATAGATTATGAGTTTTAATTGTACAGATTATTTAATTTTGGTTGAAATGGCCTGGGAAACTATGAGGAGAAATCCCTACAGGATAGCTGGGCTTATAGTTGCTTGTAGTAGATGAAATAGGTAGGTGATAGTATGATCAGAGTCACTTAAGTTTGCTCTGAGAACTAGGTTCAAGAGTAAGCCCTGAGGAGAAACTGCTGAAACGCAATTGTACCAGTGGTTACAATGTAAATAGACTTCAGTTTCATAGGGGGTGTATGAATGAACTATGTTCTTATTGCCCATCTCCCTTCCAGCATATACATACACAGGTACACACATACACACATATACATGCATATGTATGTATGTATATGTTTCTTTCTATATAATATATATTATATATAGTATGTATATATTTTGTAGAGTCACACTCTTTAGGAGAGCTTTATTTCAGCCATTCCAAAATTACTTGATCCCTTGAAATGGGTGAGAAATACAACAAAAAGGAAAGGCTAGAATATGTTGGAGTTTTAATTTTAAAACAGGGCAAAATGAAAGTTAAATGGTTCCAAATGGAATGTTTCCTCTTGTGATTTGTGTAATAGAAAGTTTTCATCTTCCAAATATATTCAAAGATAGGAGACTGAAGGAGCTTGACCCTGGAGATTGAAAGTACTAATGGTTTCATAAATGATCTTGGTATAGTGAAGTGAATGATATAGAAGAAATTAACTTGGAGAATATGTTATAATAAATTTGAAATAGAATTAAGAACTACTATAAATTAATCATTTTTTTCACAATGACCATCATCTCCGCACCCAAGAAGACTGCTTAGATAAGGGAATATTGTTTGGCATGAGCTTCAGTGTTGTTTGTAATAATGAACACCAACCCCATCTGTAAGGACAACATGATGTTTCATTCTGTAGAATTTTTTCCCTACATTTGAATCAAACATTGATGAAAGCTCTGTTGCCAGCAGCTGTTCAGAGACAATTTAATTCCAGCTGTGATAATTCACCGTGTCAGACATTGGCTGTTATATGTTGATACAACAGTTCTCCAGATTTGCATTTTTATCAAAAGGAACAAATGTTTTGAACATTTCAGTACAGATGGCATTTAACCATATACCTACTACTCTAACATGTACATGATAAATATTGGAAAGTTAATAACTTTTTAAAAAGTGACATCAACCTCTCCAGTTTAATCTGAAAAGGACCACCGTTATCTTTGATTCAAAACCAAAGGATGCCTTGTGGATGATATCTCTCATTATTTTATTTGATAATTTCACTTAATCCAGTGATTTATATTATTCATTTTTCTAAGGTTAAATATAATCTAACTCAATTATAGATATCAGTGTCATTAGTATTTTCTAAATTCTAAATTATAATTTGTGATGTTTTTCATGTGGCCAAGGGTTTTATTCTATTTTGTTAGGTTATTAAAATAAATTATATGCATTTTAAAAATATAGTATAATTGTGGAAGTAGTACACTATTGTGTTACGTATTACAGCTGTACCAGATTTCTTTAAAAAGAAAGAAAGAAAAATTTAGACCATTATGACTGCCTCACACAATAAATGTTGTAGGAAAAACAAACAAACGAGCTGGCCTTCAATAATGATCTCACTGCTCATCTTTTATTGAGCAAAAAAAAAAAGTGACACAACTAAATGTTAATGCACTGCATTATGTAGTGTGTGCCTAATTTTGCAATTACTGCATTAAAAGTGTATTATTTGGTTTTAGCATTTTAATGAGTGCCAGCTAATTCATTAAGACTTTAGGTTTGGATGTTATAAAGTGTAAATTGTGGTGCTTGAAACCAATTCCGTTCTGATAGAAAATACCCTGTAGATAACAGCACTATAGGCATTAGAATACCTTGTAGTTTGAATTTTGCACATTTGCTTTTTGTTTTGTGCCTGTGTCATGATTATCCTGACCATTTTTAAAGCATCTTAAATATTTATTGAAATAATATTTCAAGTGTTAATTACAGTGGTAATGAAAACAGCCAAATGCCACATATCAAGAATGAGTGTTTATCCGTATTGTTAATGTGATATGTTAGATTTCATTAAGCAGTAATGGGGTAGCAAATGAGTCACAAATTACAGTTGCATCTGTTACTAGACCACATTAGTGCCAAAATAACTGCAAATGCAGCCATAGGGTTATGTTCATTAGCCAACCACTTTTGTGGCCAATCCATCCTTTTGTGTTTGTGAACTCAGGGTACCACAGTGAGAAAATTTACATCCTTGTTTGTTTGTTAGAATGAGGAAGAAAGAAAAACAAATCTTTAATATTGCTCCAGATTTCAGATGTAGAATTAAGCTCTATTGTTTTGCATCTATGGAGCCTAAAGAGTGTCAGATTGCCCTACTGCAGGCTCTAGTAGTTTGGACCTCATCATTTCTGGTGTGAGACCAATAATGACAGCTGACAGGTTCTATACGAAAGAAAAGGTTTTTTTTTCCTTGTGTTTGTTTCTATATTCTCTCAAGTGGTTATTAATTTATATCATCATTAACGGTTTGAAGGATGACAATTTTCAACAACTAATGAGATCTTTTACTTTTCATAACAGATTCAAATTAACTTTCATGGACTCACTCTTTCAGTTAATGTAAATGACAAAAAAAAACTGAATTTGAGTTAGTAATAAGCATTAACCATAAAAAATGACCTCTAGGTTTTTTTTTAAGTTCCACTTCAGGATTTATGACTAATCCAGCTTTCCAAGGCAATCTTTGTGTGTGTGTGTGTGTGTGTGTGTGTGTGTGTGTGTGTGTGTAAAATGGGCTCTAATTTTATATTTTCAAAGAGGAAAATAACATTTTATCAGATGCTGAAAAATGTATATAAGCAAAATCTATGGTGCCAAATAAGCAAACACTATTAGTATAGTTAGAATATCTTCAAGAAGCTGAAGATAATTGGTAGAAATTTTTGTGATAAAAACCTATTGAATAATGCGTGTATGTGTGTATGTATGTATGTATGTATGTGTATATATATATGTATGTATGTATAGTGTTTTACTGTTCAAAGCGATCATAAAAACTCACTGGAAGCCCATGATAATCTTTGTGTGAAATTGTTTGCTACAAACAATGACTGCTTCCATTATACTTAGAGATATATCAACAAAGAAATAAAAATAATAATATCACGTGGCTTATAAGTTGTGCCAGGAAGTAAAGATGTGTAATGTTCAGTGCTAGATTAATGTTGTGTGTGCACTACAAAATTGTCAGTATTTTATGAAGCATGAGAATAATGTCAGCTGTTTGTGCTGTTTCACTAACATATCAATAAAGTGGCAATTTGTTATATAGCCAAATCTAATGTAGCTGATGTTCCAACTAACAACAAAGACAGATGTTGCTAATTAAGTACGCATTAAAAAACTGTTAATACTGATACTCCATTAAAACCATATGATAATGAGACTTAAATCTTTAATCAGAATGATCAGCAAAACTTTATGTATGTAAATTTACGCTTAAGATGTTGTCATTTGAGAAATAAATATTTAGTTAAGATATAAATATGTTTCAGTTCAAAATTATTTCTCTGTCCAGAAGATACATAGACTATTACAATATAAAAGATTTTGGTTTCCTTTTAGCAGACATTCCATACTCCAAGCCTTGGGGATGAAGAGTTTGAAATCCCACCAATCACTCCACCTCCAGAGTCAGACCCTACCTTGGGAATGTCAGATGTACTGTTACCCTTTCAAGGCCTCAGTGATCCACTTCCTGCACAAGGAAATGAATTTACACCTCAGTTTCCTCCTCAAAGCTTGGATCTTCCTTCTATTACAATATCAAGAAACCTCGTGGAACAGGATGGTGTAATCCATGGCAGTGGATTGCATATGGTAGGCACTGCATTTTGATAAACATAATAGATGTTAACATAACATTCTTCTTATAGTGATTGCAAAGCTATTATATACTCTTGTATATTTTCCAGACCTCTAGAGATTTGGCTACTCATTAGTAGCAGTGCTTGAACTTAGAAGCTCTAGATTTCTTACTAGTGACTTAATGCTTTACTGTATTTGAATAGGATGAAAGGCCTGTAAAATCTGCATGATTAATAGATGTTTTGGGGACAAATATGGTCATATATTTATTGGAATCCATATATGCTACTTTAAGAAATTATGTTGGTATGGTGGAAAGAAGATTAAATTATGAATTGGCAGGCTTGGGTTTTACTTCCTGTAGTGCTACTTTCTTACTTGCTGTGGTCATGTGACCTTGGGCATGGCATTTAATTTCTCTGAATCAGTTTCCTCATCTGTAAAGTTGGGCTAAACATATTTGCTTTCAGGGATTAATGCGAGGATAAAATGAGATGATGTATTTGGAAGCTCTTGGAAAATTATATATACCTTGTTCTACAAATTGGTAGCGGGGTAGGGTGAAGTAGAGGCAATTGCTGTCTTTTGATTTATATGTAGTTGTGCTTGAAGGAAACAAGTAAAAGGGAAAAATAATTGCAAACAAGCAGCTGAGGAAAATGCATTGCCGGTTACTGTGTGAAATTTACCTTATTGTCTTAGGTCTTATCATAGACATTGTATGAGACACCAGAGAACTGTCTGATTACTAATGCAGTAATTTTTGTTGATCTGTTTTGGTTGGTATGCAATTATGGTTAGCGATCACCGAAGTCAGTATACTCAGTTTATTAAAATATTTAGCTGAGATCCTCCCACCTCCCCCTGCACTAGAAATGGATGTAATGCATTTATGCCAGGCATAGCAGTAAGTAGATATTGAAAAATAAGATTAATAGTTGAGTGTTTTTTTATTTTGGTAAAATTAAGCAGATGTATTAATTTAACAGCAACAAAAATAGCTCAAATCCTATTGCTTGTTTTACTTTTTTTTTGTTTGAAACATCAGGACTATTCCAGTGATGCTTATTGGTTTCATTGGTTAACTCTCTGGATAATTCTAGGTGATTGCAAAATTTGTAGTAGATTATTCATGTGTATTGGTTCAGTATGCTTTCTGAAATATGCCTGTTTTCCCCAAAAGAATTGCTGTATCATCATTTCTTTTGAATTATGATCTTTGTAGGCTTGAGTTGAACGGGGGGGCAGGAAGAAAGAATGTGACCGATAATTGTTAAAGTAGTCATAAAAATTCCTTATGGCCACAAATAATTATCACCTTTGGATTACTTACATTTTGTTCTTTGACAACGAAATTGAAATTTTTGTCCTTCCTTTCTTGTCAACCAGGCTTGCAATGTTGTTCTTGTGGAATAATAAAAGTAAAAAGGGTGTTTAGTCACCAAGGGAGTAAGTTTACCACGGTTCACCCGTTATTCAAATGCATACAGTATTGTTCATTTAAATTATGGAAACAGTTAAGGCACTATGTCATTTATGCTAAAAATGTGTAGTTTATTAAACTGGTAAATATTTATTAATAATATAAGAATCTGTCTTTAAATTAAACATCTGATGAATTACCTTGCCTTAGAGCTATAAAACCTTTATTACTGCTATAAAAAAGTGTAAAGGAGGCATTTTGACTATGAAATTTCATTTCATGGTCAATTGAATTTACTATATTGGAAAGAACTAAAGATGGGGCCATAAAATAATTATGATATTCATATACACTTAAGGAACAATGCTTTCATGTACTGGTATTGGAATAGTACTCAATTTTCAATGCTTCATTGGCAACATATTG